>NC_061514.1:54242647-54317046 GCF_022539505.1 Lolium rigidum | reverse complement strand
GAAGAAGTCCCTTCACAAAGATCATATCAACGACTTGTATACTACAACATGCAGTGGTATGCTGGGTCACCGCATAGTATTAGGCTCAAAGCAAGAGGGTCCAAAGGTGGTGCACCAAGTAATGGGTGATCAGCATGTCGAAGTTGGGACGCAGATACCAGGTTAGAGGCGTGTGGCGAGAGCCGGCACCAGGAGTTAAAGGAGGCGAGAGGTAGAACCGTAGAGGGGTGGGAAAGACATGAAGCTGGGAGCCAACATGTAGCGAAGGTGAGGATCAGCGTGGGATGGTGGGCGGCGTCGGAAGGGGTGAATAGTGGCAACTCGGTTCTTGGGGATCCGTAACGCGAGGAGACACTCTAGCCTCGACGGGTGAGAGAAAGATGAAAAATTACAATGGCATTCTTCTTGAGGAAAATACGGCGAAAATTATGACTAGTTTTATAAAAGAAGGGGAACCGAATTAAGAGAAGCTGCGGAAGCAGTGGGGGTTTGAGGCTCCCGAGTTTGAGTGATCTCTTTATTTTAGAAATTCAAAAATCATACTTACAAGTTTCAAAAAATTATTCTAAAAATATAAATGTATGCAATTACAGATCCTACAAACATGTAAATTCCCAAATTAAAATAATTTTTTTATGAACTACACAAAAATAAAAATAAAACAAGAATCTTAGTATAGTTCAAACTCCAAAATTTTCCTCTTTTGTGTGCATCTCAGAACTGGAATAATTTAGCGTTGCGATTTTGCGTTCTTGTAGGATACATCATTGACTATATTTAGAGAAAGACATATTCTGAAACTTGTTAATAGTATGTTTCAATTGTTTCAAAATAAAGGAAACAACGGAGCTTGGGAGCCAAAGAGAGACTCTTCGCCGAGGCTACTCTTTTAACTTCTTCAAGATAGTACTTCCGTTTCAAAATAATTGTCGCAATTTTTGTAGATTTATACGTACTTATCTCTCTTTTCCAAAATAAGCCATCACAAATTTATCTAGATTCATATGTATCTATCACTAAAACAAGTCTAGATACATGTGAATCTAGATTTATCTAGATTCATATTATCTATCACTAAAACAAGTCTAGATACATGTGAATCTAGATAAATTTGAGACATTTATTTTGAAGGGGAGGGGGTAGTAGGAAGGGGCGGTGGCTCCGAGCCGAAATTCAGCTGCACATAAATTTCGAGTTTTTAGGGACTTAGGGTTCAATACACCTATACAAGTCTACCCAAAAGCTGAAAAGAACATGCCATTTGTTTTGTTTTTTTATGAAAGCCCCAGCCTGTGGAAAAGAACCGGCCTTAACGAAACAAGATTCTTGAGAACCCCTTCTCCTGGGCTACCTAGCAAGTAACATGTGTCATCTACCCCGTCTTATGCATGGATTCCCTATCAACGACTTGGTTGCGGCTGTTGCCGAAACATTGAAAAGAGCTTCTTCACCAATCCATCGTCGTTTTTGCTGCTGGGTCTTCTTCTGCTCATCCTATTAGCCTTCAACCTGCTGACCAGCTGTGCTGCAGCCGGCCACGCCTTGGCCTGCTTGATGTTGTTCTTCCTGTCGCTGTTTACCGAATCTCTGCGTTTCTTTGACCTCGTAGATGACTGGTGGTCAGTGTTGTTGGTCTGGCAGGGCAGCACGAGCTTGAGCACCTTCTTCCAGTTCCAGTCGCCTCCATAGCCCAGGCATCTGTATCTGACTTCCTGCAGGCTCGCCGCGCGCTCCAGCCGCCGTTGTGATACCAGCCTCCGATCATCACCGGCCGCAGGGTGGTCGTCATGACGCACCGCACTAACCTGAACAAAATCAATCTATCTTGTCAAATAGACCGATGAATTATTTTACAGGTCTAGTCGAGTGAGCTATGAGGAGCCTACAAGATGGAATCCGTACCGGTTTGATATCGCGCCGTGGAGGAAGAGGCGGCTTTGGGTGCGGCGCCGTCGTTGCAGAAGTGGCTCTCAGCTGCCGCGAGTACTCCAGCAGGTCGGCCCGACGGTCCGATCCGCGTCGCGGCGTCTCGTGGCTTCTGCCGTGCAGATGGTGGTGAAGATGATGGTGGTGATGATGATGAACACTGTGGTGGTGGCGATGAATCTGTCGTGACGAGGACGAGGATGCAGACTCGCCGCCGCCATCTTTGTTTCTTCTCGGCCTCACCACGTAGAAAGTGACAAGCACGACCTTCCCGCTCCCGGACTGCTGCTGCTTCTTCTTCTTCTTGCTATGCTTGCCCAAGTTCATCGCACAATCATAGAGAGATCGATCATAGAAGAAACCTGTCGTTGTTGTGCAGGCACAGACAAATATATACCACCTCTCTAGCTGAAAAGTTCTTGTGCCGATTCAAGACTTGGCATACGGCGTTATCGGTTATTCTGCCGGAGGATTCAAAGACCGTGTGTGTGCAAAACGGACGGATGCATCGATACATCCGGACACCATCGACCTCTTGCGTGACGACCCAACCGGCCGGGATCTGATTGGTCTCCTGCGAAACTGCTCTGGCTCTAACTGCCAAAAGGCATCACCAGTCCAAAAGTACCCATCTCCAATGCTACTGTGTACCAACCGTATTAGGGCACATTTGGTCCTTAAGATAATCTCTGATGCCGTCATCTAGTATTGTAATCTCCACCTTGTAATAATCTACTCATATTATGTCCCATAATATGTTGTAATAACTTCTCATGATACTATATAGGGCAGGCGCCGTTTTACCCCATAAGAATTGTGTAAATCATGTAATCCCTTCAATTCATAATAAGTTCCGTTGATTTAGTACAACTTTGTACTATACCAACGACGTTTATTATGAATCGGATGGAGTAGTTGAGACATGGATGTCGTTGAGAATGATACAACTCAACATGAGTTGCACTTAAGACAGGTATATGCGGTAGAAACACCTATTTACTCAACTTAATTCTTTACTCAATTCTTATAGGATAAGCTGTTTACTCCGGTCTCGCATTTATAACCTATATGATTTTATTACTGTTTTCCTCTAATCTAGCTAGATTGCCATAGCTCCATACTTGTTGGATTTGGCTCCCATTTCCATCAACCTTATCCACCTTTTTTGGATGAATTGGCATTACGAAGTTAACAAATATAACATCCAAACCGTCAAATTGCTATTAACTTTTGCAACGGTTGATCTTTCACCTTGTGCTATAGTCTCCTCTGGGTCAGGGGAAATCAACTACTCCCACTTTATGCACGTCGATAGATGTAACTCACAAATAGTTACATGATGAGTATGGATGAAGATGGTGCAAAAAGTTTTCATGTGTGCCAGACAAAAAAAAAAAGATAAGGTACAATTTCGAAAACAAAAACATGAAATTAGCGAAACAGAACAAAACAAGTTTTGGCAGAAACAAATGCATAGATGAATTCACGAACAAGTCATACAAGAAATCCCCTTTTCTTTTAGGAGATATTTTTGCGAATGTAACATGGCCTCGTGGCCCAAGCCATTCGGTCATACCATTATCATAGCCCTTACTTCTTGCCCATCCCTTAGATCTCATAAGTCTCGTAGCAACATATTTAGTATTTCGTTATATAAATTTGATATACCGTAAATTTATAGTGATGTAGTAATATTGGAAAAATTAAATGGTATATGTGCCTATTTTGATTGTGTTATTTTGCACAGTTATAGGTGTTTTGTGTTCAGGCAAACATTTATAAGTATCCACGCCTCTTGTGATTCACTCTCTCCATGTTTCGAGTACTATATATGTTCTGAGCACTATATGTTCACATACCTACTTTTATATTTTTTATTATTTTTTCACTTTTCCAAAGAAACATTGTAGGGAAACAAAAAACAAACAAATTCTCAGGTTCAGAAAACCCAAAAAAAGAATGGGTTAAAAGCAAATGATAGCACCCATTTAGTTCGGCTTAGAGAGCCCATAGAAAACACTTTGGAAAAGAGCCCAAAGCCCCCTTCCTCCTCCAAACCTCAAACCCCACCACCGCTCCGCCAACCTCGTCGCCGATGACTCGCATCACCGCGCCGGAGCTGTCCCCCTCGCCGCCGGACTCCCCGCCTCCCTTGCGCCGCTCCCCGGCCCCGGCCTCGGCGACCCCGCCCTCCCGCCGCCGCCACTCCCCGTCCCCGTCCCTCGCTCTCACCCCCTCGTCCGCCTCCACCTCCGCCACCTCCTCCAGGCCCAAGACCCGCCCGTCCCCCAAGAGGAAGTACTCTCCGGCGCAGTGGGTCCCCGTCCCCTCCCACCCCGCCTTCGCGCAGCGCGGCGGCCAGGGCGGCGGCGGCGGCGCTGCGTGGGATGCCGCCGCGTCGAGGCTCTTCGTGTGGGACCCTTCGGCGCGCGGCGTCCACCGGATATCCGTGCGGATTCGCGACGCGGAGGCGGACAAGGACGGGGAGGAGGTCGCCGTCGAAGCGGCCGTGCCTTCCGAGGTCAAGTAATTTTCGCATTTTCCCCGTGAAATGGTAGTAGCCGGCAGGGATGGCATCGGTTCTCCCCATTTTTTTTCGGATTGCTTTCTGTTCACTGGGAGGCATACGTTTGGGAATTGGGCAACTTCGCATCGGTTCCGCAGCATTAAAGCTTCACTGACCTCATTTTTTATGTAGTAGCATATGATGGAAGTATGTAAAATACTCCTTCCGTTCCACAATTCTTGTCGTGCTTAGTTGTGCATTTTCAGGTTTGGGAGATTTGACGAAAAATGATATAGTACATGGCTAGACTTTCTAGGGCTCCAACTATGTATACATGTAACGTCTACCTGGTACAAACTCCGCCCTACGCCAAGTATATAATTGGCTACCGTATATTTAACCCTTGACATAGGACATATAAATGATGTTGACCAGAGGTGGTGTATTTCTTATTTGCACACTGACTAAGTGTGCAAAATAATTATTTACCGACTCCCTACTGATGATAATGGGGAAAGTTTCTATCCCCACATCATGATTAATAGCTTTTTTGGAAGGTGCATATTCATATGCAAAAAAATAAGGACAATTTTGCATTTCTATCCTGTTTCGGTTGCAGCAGTATTGCTTCATTTGATCTCTTTTCGCCATGAAATCCTGTTATAATTGAATGTTATGATTTTGCTTGTAGCTTCTGAAACAGAAATCCTTCACGTTTGTTTCAACATTGAGCATTCTTTCTTTACAGAGGTGGTTGTTATGTAATGTCTTGCTCTGACAAAACTGATGTTGCTTGTTGTGCTGTTCAGATGTTGATGCCGGAGATAGACCTTGGTTATGAGGTCACTCATATAACACTCAATACTGATGGTTCATCACTACTCCTAGCTGGATCACATAACATAAATGTTTTGTATGTACATGAGAGGGTATCTGAAGATGGTGACACAATCATATGCAGGTATATATCTTCATTACAACTTCATCTCATGTTCATAATGCACTCTTGCTCTTATATTTCCTGAACGTTCTGAGATTTTTCTAGCTGTAAATACTTTTCTTGCAATAAAAATCAAAATCAATGAAACGATCTTTTATTTCTCCTGCATGGCATTATTCATGCACATCGAAAGCAATCTTCCAAGTACTCTCCTCATTGTGGTATTGAAAGGGCATCTACAGAGTTGTCATTTGGTCTTCAGTTTAGATTAATGATACCTGTAGGCTGTAGCTACCTTTTTCTTCTTCTGATGGTATTGTTTCCAGCTTCATTATACTCTAATGTTTTCTCCCCCTATATTTGGCTACAGGACTGCACCTGTTGCTTCTCACATCTTACCTCGCAACAACGATGGCATAGAAGTGATGCAGACATCCTGGCACCCTTTTAGCAGCAGCCATTTTGGGGTTTTAACATCAGATGCTGTTTTCAGGTAAGCTAAATGGATTTTGATGCTACGTGGAGCAATGCTAATCTTAAGCTTACTTGACCTGCAATTGTTGGAATTGATAATATATTTTCCTCCTCCATTCCCATATATGATGTTGTCCTCCATCAAGTACACCTTTTTTCAGCATGGCATCAAGTATCTTTATTTATGCCTTAATACCCATTCTTCGTCACTTTTTGAAAGAAAAAAATGACACAATATTTGTTAGATTAATTTAATGAAACCCTTATACTGAATTCTCTGCAAATTGTTCCATGACTCTTTGATAGAAATCAAGAACTATTTATGCAGGTTATTTGACCTTTCAAATGATTTAGTGCAACCAGAACAGGAATTTTATTTGCAGCCAATTCTACCTGGAAGATGTCAGAATGCTTCGTCAATTTGTCCAGTGGCATTCTCTTATGGGAGTGATCATCTGTGGGATAGATTTTCGGTATATCTCTTGATTGCAGTTCGCCTAAACAATGAAGACCCTCCTCTATTATTCTTGACATTGTACCAGCAGGATTATTATATTAATCTAGCAACCAAGATGGCATCACAGTTTGTTTACCACCTAAAGTGGAAAATAAAATAACTTCAAACCAGCTTTGGAGCAATTTGGTGGTGAATTTGACATGTGGAGATTTATCTTTTCACTAGTTTAAGCTTATGTCATAGTACAGATATTTAGGGTATCAATTGATGATATGCAGTCTACACGGTATCTTTATCTAATGAATCTGGGAATGCCATGCTGATTTTACTGTTTCTATGTCAATGCTATTTTCCTGTGGTTGAAGTCAATGCCAATGCTATATTAATAGTTACAGAAACACACTTGATGGCTCATGCATATCCAAATTCCTTTCAAGTTGACATTTGATATGTTGTTTAGACATATGTTTGTAATCTCTTCATAGTTACCTGATTAGGATTATGTGATGTATGTTGAGTAGCCAATTCTTGTGCTTGGTTTCACATGTAAGTCCATCCTTTATTGCAGGTTTTCATCTTATTCAGTGATGGTTCAATTTTTGTGCTCTGTCCCGTTGTTCCATTTGGAAGGTAGTGTTGCACTCCCCCTTGTAATCAATGATGTCTAACATTGGGAGAACTACTTAATGCCAGTTGTTGGTTCTATTTACTTCATCTGCATGTTAGTTTTGACAATTTATTTTTCTATGATGCAGTGACTATAGTAAGAGATATATTGAAGAACTATATGAAGATGTTAATACATTTGGCTTGAAATCTTTGAATCCAAATGTTGTCACGAACTCACATTTGGCCATTGCATGGTTGGAGGCAACATTTCCTGAGTTGTTACGTCAATCAGCAGATGGCAGCACACTGATGTTAAGAGCTCGCCCATATGCCCCAGTAGACGATTCTTTGACTCTGCAGGTCTGCTTCTTTTAACTTTGTGAAATATTTGTCTGGAGAATGACCCAGCAAAATGTGGCTGTGTGTGTTTAACTGGAGAATTCAACCTGTGAGCTTGAATGTGGGCTAATGCTTCTTTGACCTTCATGCGGCTAGACGTTTGCATTTTTCTCATGTATTGCTGCATTCTGGTTTAACATATTAGTACTATCAAATAATCGCTTTGAAAGAAAGGAGTAAAATGGCTTCTGTTCAGAAATAACTTAGGGTGATACCATGCATACGAGTAGCACGGCACCTCTATTTGTTTACGTGTACAAATTTAGGATACTGTAACACAGCCATGGTGAAGAGGAAAGCAACGTGCATGCTTCTTAAACTAGTACTCCCTCGGTTCCAAAGTAAGTGTCGCAACTTTATCTAGATATGGATATATCTACATATTGAAATGCATCTAGATACATGAAGCTGTGACACTTATTTTGGAACGGAGGTAGTAACTTTCATGTAAGTGCTCACACTCAATCCAATGCCTTTCTAGTTCATAAGGTTGTTGGTTTGTAAGTGTAGGAGCTGTTTGGTTTGTGACAATACATTGCCACAGATTGCACATAGTTTTGTCTGCGACACACGTGTCCAGGTTGCAATTCATCTGCAGATGTGATTTTACTACTCCCTCCGATCCATATTACTTGATGCTAAAATGGATGTATCTACAACTAAAATGTGTCTAGATACATCTATATTAGCATCAAGTAATATGAATCGGAGGGTACTGTAATCGCGTCAACAAAAATTGTACCCACAGTTTTGGTCATGACTGAACAATGGGCTGAATGTTCTGACAGCGGATTGGATACTATTCACAGTTCTATGGGGATGGAGGTTGATAACAAAAAAAGAAATACTTGTTGAAATTCATTTTACTGTGGCAGGGCTCTTCAATAACCATTGAAGTGGTTGTATTTGACTGAAGGTAGAAATTTAGTGCTCAATCCGAAATCTGAAGTGAGTGCAAGAAACAAGACCAATCTGTATCCTAAATTTGGAATTTAATGATACAAGTTTATAAAAAAAATTATAGGAAAATTACAAAGTCCAGTTTTTTTAGGGGAAAAAACCAGCTATTTGTAAATTGCTTTGGTAACAGGGAAATGCCATCATTTCTTTTCATAAGGATCTGATTATTCAAATTCTGGCTGCCTGTTGTTTATGTGACTACCATCCTATGCTTTTATTATGAATCAATGTGTATTAATCAGATTGAGTACCCATGCAGGGGCCTCTTTGTAGAGTTTGTGAGGAAAACAATGAACTTGAAGGCAAGGGCAGCTCTTGTGACGGTAAAGCTGTGGGTTTTGTGTACAGCTCAGTTGGCAAAGATTCAGTTCTTGTAACCGCCTGGAGTAGCGGACAGCTCCAGATTGATGCTCTAGCTGATGAAATTCAACCACAATGGAGCATTGGGGTTCCTACTTGCCTTAATTTCAATTCAAACGGACACATAAAGAGCGTTGCTATGAAATGTGACTCAAATTCACAAGATTCGTTGGCCCTGAGATCACATCGCACTTCCAGTACGGGATCAAATGTGAAAAGCAATACAGAAGCTGTCTGGATGGGACACACTCCTCCTTTGCTAAGACTCTCAATTGTGGATTTGGCACTACCAAAAACTCCTAACAGTAGCTCTTTATCATTGTTTCTGGATCCCCTTGTCCCAGAGAGGTTTTATTGTGCACATGGTGGGGGACTTGACATGGTCACGTTGCACTTCCTGCCATTTTCATATCCTGAGATGGCTTCGACGCCGCCCTCTGTGCATCCTGTACTCACCACAGGCAACAGTGATACAACTTCTCCCTTCCTTTCTGGATTCGTCACCATAGCAGATGCATATGGCCATGTGCAGTTAGTTGGCATTACACACACTGCTGAGTGCTTTGTGGTAGAGATGAAGGGTTGGAAGGAACCAACACCTCTTCAGCTTGACATACATAGCAAGAGCATCAAGGATGTGGAATCTGTCACAACTGGAATGATCAGCAAAGAACTTATTTCTGGTCCAGATCCACCCATACTTCCATCTTCATCAGGCCTGAGGTCGTTGACTCCTGACTCCATTGAAGGGAAGTCCACACTTCATCACTATATTAAGGTTTTCCATGAGCACTATGTGGAGTATGGACACAAGGTAAGAGCTCTCATTATGATATTCTGTGGATATCTCTTATCAACTTAGGTTATGTCATCTGCCATGGTTGGCGGACAAGTAAAATCAGTTGGTTCTGCAGATACTTCAACCTCGTACATTTTTATTTCTTGCAATATAAGCATACCATTACTGTCTGAGAGTTCATTTTAATGATGCTCAGGTTTTCATCGAGCTCAAGGAACATGGAGATTATGTGAAGACAGAGATTGAAGACAAGCAGAAACGCTTGCAGGCAGTTAAGCAATCCCTTCTATCCATAGAAACCAAAGATCAGGAGTTAAACAAGCGGATAGATCGGGCCTCCAAGGTATACGATCTGCTGGAAAAGCGCATAGAAAGCTTCAAGATGCTGCCTGCCGCAAACAAGAAGCCACTGTCACAAGCAGAGCTGGAATTCAAGTCACAGCTTGGTCCGTAACTAAGAACTGTGACCTTGCACTCTCTACTTTACAACTTCATAACCTAACAAAACTTTGTATCTGCTAAAACTTCTGCAGATAGGTTTGCGGACGTGGAGCTGGATGCACTGCGCTCTTCCATTGCTGCCCTAAGCGCGAGGATGAGACGGTTTGCCCACATGTCCCCAGGTGGCGCAGCTGGCACGGGGATGGCACCATGGCAGGCACCAAAAGCAGGAAGAAGCCATGTTACAGAGTCCCAGATGTCGCTGATGAAGTCTTCGCTCGAGAGGCTCTCGCTCATCAATGAGGAGAACAATCTGAAGCTACGGCTCATTGAAACTGAACTCAAGAACAAGGAACAATAGGTGGTATCTTATCTTAAAACCTTTTTGTTCTCATCTTCTGTCTGGTGACATGTTTCGGCCTACTGACTGCCTTGCCCCACGACTGAACACGGCACCGCCTTTGGGTGCAATTTGCGGACACATCAAATATGTAGGGTGCAAGCAAGCTAGCACTACTACTAGATGTTATGTAACTAAATGACTTGTAACTTTCTGCTCGCTTGCCTCTGTGCCTTTTTTATTTCCCGGGGATTCTGGTCCTTGCATACATCTGTTCACTTCTACCTACTTAGCTGCACTATGTGATCGACATTGCTGAGTTGGACAGGGATCAAGTGGTTCCATAGTAAATTATGTCCAGGAAGATAGTTGAGGATCTCCATTGTGCCTTAAACAGTTACATTAACTGTTTTAAGGTCCTTGGGCGATGTGTTCACCAGCCCCTGTTTTTTTTTTTTTTGAACAAAGGAGGGGTCTGGAAGGACCCCGATAGCTGCCATTAAATTATCAAAGGTGGGTACAGATTACACACAGGACCTTGAGAGAGAAAAGAAATTACAACATGGTCCTGCACAAGTACACAAAGGACCTCTAAAGTAGTACCAGAAAAGCAATCAGATCCAAGATCCTCTCCACCGGTGCTGAGCTTCCATCGTCGGCCGTCTTGACACCGCCGGGGACACACCACTTGGCGGCGAGAAGTCGCTGATTCCGGCGAGAAACTCGGAGGAAAGCCTCCGCACTGGAGGTTGAAAAGAACACCATGAAGGCGTCTCAGAGGGCCGCCCTTTCGGCCGCAGATCGCGGTGGCGCACATGGCCATCGCGTGATTCGCTCGAAGATGCAGCTGACGCCACCATGTCGAAGCAGAAGACACCACGCCGTTTCGCCTCCTCCCCTCGCCTCCATGGCCGGCCAGAGTGAGCTCCACAACACAGCGCTTCAACATCTCACGGTAGCCTGAACAAACGGCTTTATTGGAAGAAGCGGTGTTCCTTCCCTCCAAGCCCTGCTCCAACCAGCGGAGCAACCAGGAGAAAGAGAAGAAACCTATCTTGCCCAAGATCTGGCCGCCAAGATCAAGAGCGCCGCTCCTACTACTGGGCATAAAGCCCACAACCGGCAGATCGCCGAACACCAGACTAAAACTACTCTTTACATCCCGAGCTGCGCGTCCATCTCCAGACCGGCCAGCAGCACCGCCGGAGAGGAGGGAGGAGCGAGCTGGGTTTCCTTCAGCGACTCTCAAAAGGAAGGAGAGACCAGCCCCTGTTAGTAACATGGCATGGAAGGCCTAGCCCTTATCAGTATTCCTATTCACTTGTTAAAGAAATGGCTATAAAGAACGAATTAACCCTTTATCCCCTTTTTCTTTTTAAATACCCCCTACCCAGGGAAAGAAGAGTAGGACAAAAGATATGGAGTGCAATCCAAAAAATTGGAATTATTCCTTCCTCTAATACATATTCATACAGAATTCCTTATAAACTAATGCCTAAATCTTTTCAATTATTAATTTGATTATCTCTACCTAACCGCTCACAATATGGCTGTATATACTGTATTCTCGGTGTGTGCTAAACTACAATCATACAACTAGGTGTGTCTGTGCCCCATGTTGCTTCCCCACGGAAGCTTGCTGCCGTTCAGCCCAGCGAGTGTGTTACTGTTAATGCGAGCCTGGAGACGTCTCCCCTTCCAGAGGAATGCTCAAGGAAATGGCAAGGATACTAAGTTTAGAGATCACGAGCAGAAGCTTTGGCTAGGCCGCTAGGATTTCTTTGATTCACACGTACTCAAAACATAGGTATAGAAAATAAAAGGTGAAGACTTCATTCACAAAAAGAAAAGGTGTAGACTTGCACTGACAATGTCTTACTCCCTCCGGTCCACGAAGGTTGTGAGATTTGTTAAAAATTAGATGTATCTATACACTAAATTGCATATAGATACGGAAAGTGCTGCGTTGAACCGGCCGGCATATGCTCCTGGTGTAAGTCAAGCAACCATTGGTCCAGGTGTTTTGGTGGGCCCGTACAGAAGCTGATCATTGCTTTGATACAGATAGTACTCTGTACAATATGCGGCTCCCCCAAATTACGCCCATCTCTCTCTTCTCTCGTCCAAAATCAGCACTACCGGGCGGCCGTCTGGGCAAATGGCGGAGGCGCGGCGCGAGCGAGAAGCTGATGGTTGAGGCACGGCGCCCGTCGGGCGGGCGGACGGCAGCGGAGCCCGCGGCCGCCATCATGCTACCGCCGCTCGTCGCGGCGCCCTCCGCCGCCAACCTCCACCACGCGCAGGCGAGCACCATGGCGAGGCAAGCTTGGGGCGGGGCCGGCGTCGGGGACAGGAGCGGGGCCAGCATCGGGGACAGGGGCGGCGTCGAGGCTTCGTCCGGACAGGGCGTCGAGGTGGCGTCCCGAGCGAGCTCGGGATGGGGTCGGCGTCGGGGACAGGGCGTTGTCGAGGTGGCGTTGGGACTGGGCAGCGACGAGGTCAGGGCGAGCTCGGGACGGGGCCGGCGTCGGGGACAGGGCGGCGTCGACGTGGCGTCGGGGACGGGCAGCGTCGAGGTGGCCCGAGCTCGGCATCGTCGACGTGGCGTTGGGGACGGTTGCCACTTGCCAGGCGCTCCGCGTCCCGCGCGACGACGTGGAGGTCGGCACCAACATCCAGGAGGCCGGCGCCGGTGGCCGGGGAAGGAGGAGGAGGCGCTAGCGGCACGGAGGTGGCGGACGTGGACGCTGCTGCTGCACGGACGCGGCGCCGGCTCCGTCAGCGTGGACACCGCGGCCGACATCCTACATGCGCACGGACGCTGCTGTTGCATGGACGGTGGCTGGCGTCGAGGTCAGGGCGGCGTCGGGGACAGGGCACCGTCGACCTGGCTTCGGGGATGGGGGCGGCGTCGAGGACGGGGCGGCATCGGGAACAGGGCGGCGGTGATGGGGATCGATGGGGAGAGGATGGGGAACGATGGGGCTGTGGAGAGGATAGAGGGCCCACACGCATATGTACTGTCGTTTTGTACCTGTATATGGACAATACCCATTCCAGCAGTGGACCCCACACAAAAAGACTGGACCAATCAGAAGCTGCCTTCGCGCAGGATCACATGCCGCCCGGTTCCATTAGTCCACTCTTATATAGATACATCCAAATTTTGATAAATCTCAGATAACCTTGAGGGAGATTTTCTCACAGGGTTCAGAAACTACGAAGAATTTGAATCAGAGTGTTAAACAACACAGGGAAAAAAATGAATTCTAGTAAAAAGTTAAAGTGGATGAGAAAAATTCTCCAAGAGTGCAAAGGAATCCCGAAATTTGATATGGATCCTATTCCTGTAAGGGCCAATTCATACGGAATACCTTTAGAGCATCTCCACTCGTGCCCCCGTCGAGGCCCCCGGCGAGCGTTTTTTCCATTCGGACGGCGTAATTCGGCCCAGTCGCGCCCCCGGTTCCTCGTTTTCGTCCGGATTTGGCCCTTCATCCATCCGGCGAGCCCACGCCACCCCCGGCCCCCCGGAGCGCTCGGGGACTCCGGACGAGTGAAAGCGGGGAAGGGCCCGATCTGTCGGTGACTCGACGCACGAACCCCACCGCCACGTCGCTCAAAATCTCCCCCACCCCTCGTATCTCTCTCGCCGCTGGCACCACCCCGCCGGCTTGTTGCCCAGATTCCGCCGCCCCTCCTTCCCCACCTGCCTATATTCCGCCGTCTTTGGACGACGGCCTATCTGGCCGCTCTTCCGCCGGCCTGTTTTCCAACGCCGACGCCAACTAGTCTGTCTTAATTTGTTTGAAAAATTGTGAAATTGTGTGCTTTATTTGTTTCAGCACTTGTTAAACATTGTACTGATTATCGCCGAATTTGTTTCAGCAATTTTCGTACTCTTGTTTGCCGAACTTGTTAAATTTTATGTTGAATTTGTTTGAAATATGTCAAATGGTCGAGGTTGGGGTTTCCTGCCGGGGGACGGCTGGAACTTCGGCGCTCCCCACGCCAAATCTTCATCCAATCCGGACGAAAATTTCGCCGGATTTGGGCGTGGGGAGCGCCAACGAGTGGGGATGCTCTTAAATCAAAGAGCCCTCAGCATGTGGAAGATTCTAGAGCAGTTTCAAAATAAATAAAAAATATTGTATAAAATTTTGCAATACAAGCGGGGAAAATAAATGCATCGGTTGAAAATGTAGCAACATGGGACCAAAGCCGTGCTATTTAATGCCAACAACGTTAAGCACATTACATCACAGCGCAAGACATGTTCAGATGCCCAAAGTTCACAAAGAACACTCAGCCTGTAATCCCTGTTCGAGTTAAATTCTCTACTGATGAAGTGATGATTCTACAAAAGTTTCCAACAAACAACAGATTTCCGCATAATACATACTCGAAAAAAGGAATAAGCAACGTGTGGCAGGGTTGAATGAACTAATGAGCACAGACAGTTTTCCTATTTTATGGATTACAAAGTGTTGTACTCGAAAGGTTGAGGCGGCTGGGGCTCATCGTCGACGGCCATGGCAGCCGGTTGCCCTGCAGCCGCTGCGGCGTTGCCAGTGCTCGAGACCACAGTTGCAGGGGCATCGGTGAGCACGAGTTCCTCAGGCTCAGTGGGCTGCGTGTCTCGGAGGAGGATGAATCCAGAAGGGGCTGGTCTCACAGGGACATATCGGCTGTCCTCGATGAACTTGATGAACTTCTCCTGCGCAGGGAGGACACGAGCTGGGTTCGCCAGGATCTGGAAGGTCGGTTCTGGTTCCGGAGCCTTCTTCTCTGCTGCACTATCAACCTGGTAACAAAAAATTGAGACAGGTAAACACAGAGAGGCCAAATCAAATGGGGTTGGCTAAGATACCGAATAAGCATGTCTTTTTTTTTCGAGAGTACGCCAAAGGTGTACCATATTTTGTTAGAAGGCAAGAGGTTTGAGTATAAGAACACTACCACTAGCTGTGAGCAAGGAGGAGGTTCTTTGAAAGACAACGAAAAAAACATTAACTCCAGACAGATATGCATCACAAGTTCACTATTGACCACTAAAAGGCTCCACATTAACAACTAGGGGTCAGGGCCAATTTTACAGTCACGGTGCTATGCTAAACTGTGACGTACTAGTCAGGGAAAGCAATTCCAGAAAACAGATACACTAACATGATTTAATTATGAGCCAGACCTACTAAAGTTGGTAAAACCCTAGGATGTAAAAACACGTTATGGGAAAAAGTGAAACAGATGCTTTACCTGCATTGCATCACCGTCCTTCTCCTGTGATTTAGCTGCCTTTGCTGATGTAGAACCGGAAGCATCTTCCGGTGTCTTCTCCCCGGTAGTCTTGCTTTCTGCGTCTGTTGCCTTCTCCTGGTTAGCTTTGCTTTCTGCTTCTGTTGTCTTCTCCAGGTTAGCTTTGCTTTCTGCATCCTTCTTCGCCCTAGATTTTGCCTTGGCATAAGTCGACAAAATAGCTGTGGGCAGCTTGACTGCTGAAGTTGTAGTCTGCGTAGTTGTCGGTTTCGGGTACTCAAAGAGAGATGGTTTAGCATGTGATACAAATTCAAACTTTGGCAATTCCAGATCAGAGTTGAGACCAATGATGGCTGTTGGTGAGAAGGCCAAGCTGATGAAATATAACAGAGGATACCAGTACCAGAACTGGCTGAAAACGGCAAGGCCAATCACAGCAGTGAGCTTGTCATGCTTGTTCCTCGAGAGAAGTTTAATTGTCACATTCCTACCACCGGCATCTAGAATACCAGAAGCAAGTATGGCACCCATTTTGCTCATTGTGTCCTCATGCTTGTCAAGAATAATCTTTTCCAACTGACGCCTGAATGTTCCAACACGAGAATCAAATGATTCATTAGTCTGGATCATGACCATTGCCATAGCAATTAGGGCCCCCTGGCGTACAAAGTCAACGACGTCTGATGTGAGAGGTTCCAGCAAGGAAATGGCATCACTTAACCCAGTTCCTGCGCATGATATCCCAACAGCTAAAGCTGCACCATAACGAACATGTGGGTTGTATGATTCAGAGAGCAGGGACACAATTCTTGGAGTCTGCATGATAAGACCAACAGATGTAAGGTGTAGATCAAAGTTATTGACGGTTGTTAATTTTTAGCAATTTTTCTATAAGATGGCAAAGAAATGTTGCATAAATGCATAATAAATACTCTCCCGTTCCATATTAGTTGTCACTGATTTAGATGTATCTAGACAAATTTTGTGTATAGAAACATCCGAATCTGCGACAACTAATATGGAATGGAGAAAGTGGCAGATTAAGTTGCTTTGGAGTAATATTGAGTAGAGAGCATCTATTTATAAATAAAAGGCATCTGAAGTCTACAGACCTGCTCAGGTTCGTTGTATAGAACAAATCCAAGAGCCATAACTGCAGTCCTACGAACATCGTCACTGACGTCCGATACAGCAAAATGCAGCAACTGATGGATAGCTTTGTTATTTGCCGTTCCTCTGTAGGCTAGAGCCAATGCATACATCCCACCATAACGTAGTATGGGATCTTGATCTCTAGTCATTTGTTCGATCAAGGTGTCAGCTTCCTCCTCCCTGCCATACACTGTCAATGCAATGCCAAGTGCCAAACCCCTACACAGAGAGAAATGTCAGAACAAGGGCTGGATGCACCTTCAGAAATAGGACAACAGTAATTAAAAAGCACCAACCTGATAATCTTTTCATGCTGTGTATCATGTGCATAAGCAAGCATCTCACTAGCCTTCTCACTAGCTGTGCCAACCATGAGCAAACCCATGCCAATACCAGCTGCTTCACCAGCCACAGCGCTGTCTGTGTAAAGGACATTCTTTATGTCCTCATATACTTCTTCATCTGCTGTTCCCAGAGAGGCGAGCCCAAGTCCCAGACAAGCGCCGTGCTGAATGACCTGTACATTATGGTTTGAAGTAAGAAAAAGCACTCAAAAGTGAATAGCATTCAAGAGAAGGACAAGAAACAAAATGTCACCTCTGCACTGGTGTTGCGAAGGCTTTCACGGAGGAATTGTTTGATTCCTTCACCATGGTTGGCATGAATCAAACCTAAAGCATAGAGGGCACCGCCTTCTGAGTATGGACTGCCACCGCCAACTGCTCCACTTTGAGGTAGGTATGGGGCCATCAAAGCCCGACCTTGTTGAAGGTGGCCTCTATGGATGACCCCAAGTCCAGCTGTTGCACTGAATTTAGCCCAATTAGTTGCCCTGCTTAACCACTCCTGCAAGACAATACCAAAATGAGTAATCGCAGAGGTAAAAAGAAGGAACATCTATGACAACAGGACAACCAGTAGAGCACAAACTTACCAGATTCTCTCTTAGGAATGTATCTACAGTTGTTCCTGCATGCATGATTGCATTGGAACAAATAGTTGCACTGTGGCAAACACTGTTCCTCATTTCCACAGCTTGCTTTATTGTTTTCAGAATCAGAAGATCGGACCTATCAAACACACAACCCCATCAAGGCAATGTCAGATATAAAAGTTACGAGAGGTCAGGCCGCAAGACTTAGGAAATAATAGTAAGTTTTACCTGTTGTGGGTATACAAAAATTGTAGCGTAAGCTGAATAGACTTCTCCCCTGACAGTATTCCTTTAATTTTTGCAAGCCTATCAGCGTGCACTGCTTCATTTGGATCAACTGGGTGAGCATTTCCATTAGCTGTTGTTGTGTCATCTCCCATCTGAACATCACCGGCTGGTTCTGTGCTAGTTGTACCCAAGTTAGCAGTCTGATCACCCGGTAAAGCTGATCCACTATCAGGGTTAGACTGAGCAGGAGTCCGTGCGTCCAGACGATTCTTCACATTCAAAAGGAAGGCCTGGTTTTCGTTTTCCACGAGGTCAAAAGCAATTTGGTATGCAAGGAGAGCATCATCCTGCATAATGAACACAATATCTCAAGTAAGCAAATGGAAACTGCCATGTAAGTGATGTAGTGAGGAGATCAAAGAACAAACACATACCTTGCTTCCAGAAAGCAGTGTGTCCAATATGTTTGCAACAGTTTCAGGCTCACCCAAAAACATAAGGCACTGGCAAATGCTCAGATAATCTGGATGCGGCAAAGTCTGGTATATTTTAACAAGACAGCGAAGAACCTGACATAAAGTGAATTATTTTGTCAACTCGGAAAAGAACATCAAATTTTGCTTACTCTAAGATAATACTTTAATAATCCAACCAGCCTACACAATATAAATTTTAAAAAGTGACAATTTGGCATACATAACATGCCCATACCTCACAGCGATATTCGCGGTGACTAACATATTGGTGAGAAAGGTTGATGCAATACGAAAGAGCCCCATGAATGTTATCACACTGAACAATTGCTTCCTCCAGCTTATCCAGTCTCCTGCATTCAACAGCCATACCCATGGCCTGTTGGTATTTACCATCAAGAATACACCTACAGTGAAGAGTAACCATTAGCTGAATACTCCATCTAATAAATAGGAGGATATGAGAAAATGGTGCGGTATATTATTATACTTCTCCAGCATCCTCTCCACTATGGTCTCTAATCTGGGATCCACGCTTTCTTCTTCCTCTGTAGCTTTAGAAGCTCTAGTCTTGAAACTCGCATATTCATCTAATGCTTTGGCTGAAAGAAAAGAACCACCATTTCAACATAACGATCAAAAATAAATTCATGTGAAATAACATCTAGAGTGACGAGAACTTGAGGCAACTCACCTAAAAGAGCATGAGCATAATCTGAATCCTCTGAAACGTCAAATAGAGGTCCAGCACCAAGTGCATAGGATAGCGAATCATTTAACTCGCCTAGGTAGTAAAATACCTACATGGTATACAACAGTCATCAATATAAGCAATACAAAACATGACATTCCAGAAAAGGTACAGAATAGCGTGAGGTGCTACCTTAGAAACAACTAGTGCAGCAAGCTGTCTCTGGTCGAACTCCTCGTCTTCATACAAGCTCTCACTGCAGGCAAAAGGATATGATGGAAACAAATTATTGATTTAGTCCATTTGAATACAGACTTCCACAGGTTGGGTTCTAGAGAAATCCCACACGACATAAAATTTAATATTCCTGACAAAAATCTCAAGTAATTTATATACATTTATACAAGCCTACAACATATAAAGGTCCACAAACCAAACCTGAATAAAAATTAAGCTTAATTGTTCCACAAATATAGCAACTAGATGCACAACAATTGCATACGAAAAGAAAAGTCAACATGACTTAAAATGAGAGTATGTTATTCTTATGCAAAGCGAAACGACCTACGAAAAATATACGAGACAAAGTTATAATCTAAACTGAAGTAGCAAATACTACCTCTTATATTGTGGAACAGAGTGATATCAGATCAACTTGGCAAAACATGTCACCCAATACTATTGCAAATAACAATTTTCAATTGTTAATGCATCATCAAAGATTTTCCTTAGCACAGGGCAGGCATCATAACCAAGTGAACCAATAAGTCCGAAAACAACTACCGTACAAAAGTGAGAGTTCAAAGGCTCCTGAATTATCATTCTCGCCCGTCCCCAGTGTCACACTTAAACCTTACGAGCTCTCAATATACCCAAGCGAGGACACAAAAGCGAAAAAAGTTGAAATTTTTACGACAGTGCTAAATCCAAGCACACAACTTTACTACCTAAGTACTGTTAAATTTCGGTTCAAGCCCTGCAGATTCATCGTAGAGAGCATAACCGCACACTGAACCCCAAGAATCGGGAGGCTAACAGATCAGAGCCCACACAAACTCCAGATCGAACCGAACTAGGCCAGCCAAACGAATCGCGCGGCAGCAACAGCATCTAGGGCAACTTGGGTTTTTCAGGGGAGGGAGGGGGGCGAGAGAGGGGAGGGGGCTCACATGGTGGGGATGCTGGTGGAGATCTCCGGGTAGAAGAGGTGGACGACGGCGTTGAGGCTGGCGAGCGCGTGCAGCTTGAGCTCCTCCGCCGGCTCCTGGAGCATGGCGAGGATCCCGCTCGCGGAGCTGACTGTGGCCACCGCCGCCATGGCCGCCTCCGCGAAAGAGGTGGGGGTGGGGGAGTGCGAGGGTTTGGTTTGTTTGGGTGCGTCGCGTGAGTTTGCTTCGAGACGACGACGTCGCGTGATGACTGACGGAATAATCTGCGCTGCGGTGGAGGGTGCAATATAGGAGCGGCGCGAGGGGTGGGATGGAAATACGGTCCGACTAGGATAGAAGATCGATCTGCCCTCTCAAACGGATACTTGTTGTTAGGGGTTTCCGTTTGTTAATCAAAACCATCAACATAGTAGCTGGTGACATTGAAAATTTAAGTAACTACATAAATGGCAGCTAGCTGTTTTTCAATTGGTGCCCAAACACTTCTTTAAACCAATAAGAATGTTCAACTTGTTTCATTCGTTATCACCGGGCTTCCGGACAATCTAGGCCGCCAAAGTTAATGGCATGTACTTTTTAACCCGGACCTAAACCGGTAAGCAACATGTTGTTTGCGTTTTTCGTCGGTCTAGTTTAAGAAACAACATAGGATACCATAACACGCTTAGTACTACAAACTATTCGAGAAAATAAGATTACCGTTTCCTTAGAGGAACTAATGGCAGAACACAACCATGGAAGGAAGGATTGAGATTGATAGAAGTTTCGACACAAGTAATAGTAGTTTGTTTAAACAGATAACAAAGGATGAGAGGTTTCACACACACATTTCACATAACATCACCAAAGGTGCCATAGATAGAACCCACATGAAACTTAAGAAAACCTAAAACCCTCAAGCACCTCCCTGTGTAAAATTAAATAAAATGTCCAGAAAAGCTTTCATCCTTGTGAAACAAGATCGGGACATCGTGCCCCCGCTCTAGCTCATTCTCATTAGCAAAATATGTCCAATGGACTTGAAACAGACACTCCCATCAGTGGTTAGTGGGCATGTAGTATGAGACTTCTTGTTTATGCCATCTTTGCCCAAACTTAGAGGTGTGTTACCCTTGTTGGCCATGTTCAGTACCGAGAACTTGCTCAAAGTTGAAACACATAACTATACGCATCACTATTTTACATGAATCCAATAGATGGAATAGAGAAAAGGGCCCGCGAAATACCTTTTTACCTAGGCTTGGCAACACTAATCACCTTCCGGGAAGATGACGACATGTGGGTGGGGATGATCAACCTCAAACCTAATCATGTCACCAATCTTCATGTGTTTATTCACTTATGAACTTGTTTATTCGAACAAAACCTCGAATGAATCAATGTTTGGAGACTTAACCCGAGTCTCCGACTTGAGTGGAGTCTCGGTGGCTACTGACATGGGCATAAATTTTTGGGTACCCACTATTACTATATCTGGTTCGGCCCATTATGGAGGTGGCCCAACATGACGACTCAACAAGCTAGGCTTGCACATCATAACAACTTGGAGCACAAGAAAGGGGGCTCTATAATAACCCTTGTAAACCCTACCCAAGTTGCATATATAAAGCCAGGAAGGGGCACCCCTTAGATAGATGAGATTAGATTACACAGACACAACTCCCTCCGCCTGCGGCGGCCCCCTTGTAACGCAATTATGATCATATAATGTATTGTTAGCAAGATGTAGTGATTCTCCACAGAGGGGACGTGAACCTGGGTGAACTCTGTGTTTGCAGATCTCGCTCCAGGATTCTCCTACGTCGTCTTCTTCCCCAAAACCCAAGTCCTTCACGTAAGGGCATTGCCGAGATCATCCCTTGTCAAATGGCGTCGTCTATGAGAACTAGGACAA
Source organism: Lolium rigidum (assembly GCF_022539505.1). Classification (NCBI taxonomy): domain Eukaryota; kingdom Viridiplantae; phylum Streptophyta; class Magnoliopsida; order Poales; family Poaceae; genus Lolium; species Lolium rigidum. Next base: position 54,295,038 of record NC_061514.1, on the reverse strand, counting down.
CTGGATTTCATTATCTGGGCGGGATCCCTCATCAACATCAACTACAAGATAGTCATCAGCAGCTGGATCGTCTGCGCCGGCGCCACATTCAGCATCATGACCACAGCGATTGCCCCGATGCTCCGTAAGGTCTTATACTAGTGGTACGGGCTCTTGAGGTCCACTCCCCCGGAGGAGACATTATTATGATTACGAGGGTCAGCTGCCCCGGACTTCATGGGGTGCCAAACCGGCCTCTATAGGTGTTCCATGGGATGAAGACCGACCTCCTTATCATCTTTGTCCGACTCCAGAGGCGTTCGATTTCCCATGACCCTGTCAGGGAGCACATGCACTTTATTGATTCATAATCACAATCTCCTTACCATGGTGGTCTCGTATAACGATGCCCGGTCCCATCTACTTTGTTGATGCAAAAATAGTTGCATCGACGTTCACCCAAAAAGCGGCATAGCCCATTTTTCACTTGAAGAAGACTCCACATGTGGTTAGCACTTCGTTTATATAAATGAAAATGAACGAGGATCATATCAATATATGATGCCACTTTTGTAGCAATAGAATAGGCTAATCCTTCTCCTTCTCGATTTTTATTCTATGTGTCCCATATATACGCCACATTGCAACCATTGACGTCGAGACACAATCTAGCTAGCAGGTCCAAAACCCACGTTCTCGGTGAGGTGAAAGATCTCTTCTATAGATGGACCTTATGCTTAGCTTTAGGAACAATGCAAGATCGATACCATAAGGCTTCCCCCAATCGAAGGTTTGGATTAGCGTGAAACCTATGCTTTTGTTGCCCGTTTTGAGGTCATTCGTTATTGCTTGCAGCCTCTCCAACTAATATTATAATCCCCCAAAGACTTGAACTTACGGATAAATCATCGTGTCATTATTGAAAGAACATTTCCCGCCCTTTTGGGTTTTGTGTGTTTGATGTCAACACTAGTCATATTTTTATGTGTGTTGATGTAGACAGGTACAAGTTTTCGAGAAATATACTTGATCGGTGAAATGGTATGGCTGTTATGAAGTTCTGAAGGTCTTTTTATTTCTGGCGGAAGTTCCGGCCCCGACAGAGCGGAAGAAGTTCCGCCCGGATGCTTCCGGCAGAGGCCCTTCGGCGCAGTTCCGTTCACGGGTTTTATTCTCTGGCCGGAAGTTCCGGTGATGCTGGCCGGAAGTTCCGGTCAAGCGGAACTTCCGCCCAACTTCCGGACAAGTTCCGAAATTCAGCGTTTTGTGGCTCAGTATGTCCAGTATGCTTTTTCTGGTTTTTCGGAACTTAGCCGGAACTTGGCCGGAACTTCCGGTCACCGGAAGTTCCGCCCAAGTTCCGCCCCTATCTTTTCTGACAGGTTGCCTGACGAAGAATCTTCCTGGCGGAAGTTCCGGCCCTCCTGGCCGGTACTTCCGGTGCCAGCCGGAACTTCCGGCCCTCCTGGCCGGAACTTCCGGTGTTACGAGAAATGGTCCAAACGGTCAGATCTGAGAGCTCCAATCATATAAATAGCTCTCTTCTCCAAAGGGACATGTTGCTCAATCATTGCAAGAAAAATCTGCCAAGCTTCACCGCCATTAGAGCCACCTCAAGAAACACAAGATTTGCAAGATCTCCTTCCTCCCCCAACCAAAGCTCTTGATCTTTGGAGATTCGAAGGAGAAGCCACCGATCTACATCCTCACTGAAGCGATTTTCATTTCCCCCTCATTTGTTTGAGGGATCTCATGCTAGTGTTCCTATTTGGTTCCCTAGTTGATTTGTGTTGATGTGTTGTTGTTGATTGTTGTGTTGTTACAGATTTGGGAGCCTCCAATTCGGTTGTGGATGTGTGCCCCAAGAACCTTGTAAAGGCCCGGTTTCCGCCTCGAGGAAATCCCTTAGTGGAAGTGGGCTAGGCCTTCGTGGCGTTGCTCACGGGAGATCCGAGTGAAGCCTTCGTGGCTGTTGGTTTGGCTTGCGTAGCAACCACACTCCTCCAAACGTAGACGTACCTTCTTGCAAAGGAAGGGAACTACGGGAATCATCTCCGTGTCATCGCGTGCTCCACTCTCGGTTACCTCTATCCCATTCTATCTCCTATATATTGCGTAGCTATATCTTGCTTAGTTGATAACCTTGTCATATAGGTAAATTCACTTAGTTGCATATCTAGAGAATTTACCTTTGTGTCAAGCCTAAATTGAAAAAGAACTAAAAATTGGTACATGAGTAAATCTACTTATCTGCCAATGCCCTGCTATGATTGTTACATGAGTTTCTCTCATCCATGCAACGCCCGTCATCCGTCCCCGTGCCTACAGTATTTTAATCCTGCTGTTTACTAAAATCACTACTGCTGTCTTTGTTACTCTGCTCGCCGTTATTTCACTACTGCTATCGCTATAAAGCCGTTACTACCGATAAACTCTTGCGAGCTAGTTCTGTTTCCGTGTGCAGCTGAATTGACAACTCCGCTGTTAAGGCTTCCAAGTGTTCTTTGTCTCCCCTTGTGTCGAATCAATAAATTGGGTTTTACTTCCCTCGAAGACCGTTGCGATCCCCTATACTTGTGGGTCATCAAGACTATTTTCCGGCGCCGTTGCCGGGGAGCATAGCTTTATTTGGAAGTTCACTTGGATTGATATTGTTCGCTGCAAATTCTCCATCATGGGTAAACCTCGCGATACTAAGGTCGCCATATTACCATCCACTACAAGAAAAGGTACAACTCGAGTACCTCTGCTGCTCTTGATTCACCGTCCGTGATTGATAAACTTGTTTCACCGCCACATGCTTCACATGCGGGTACTTCTGCTGAATCCGAAAACTCTCATAATATTGATAATATTTCTGCTGTGCTTGATGATAGTGGTTCATTGGGATCTTTTCTAGATGCTACGATTGCTAGGTCTAGACAAATTGAAAATACTAAAACTCCTAATGCTACTACACCTGTTAATTCACCTGAACTTGATTATTCTAGTGATGATCCTGATGAAGATTATGTGGAGCTTAATGATGATTTTATTGAAAAATGCAATGCTACTACTGATGCAAGAAAAATTAAAAAGTTGCTTGCAGAACATGCTGTTAGATATAAACTGTCTCATGATCCTAAGTTTGCCACATCTCCTATAAACATTAAGGATAAAGATTATGATTTTTCTCTTGATTTATCTCATATAGCTATTGTTGAGAAAACACCCTTTTGTGGTACTGAAAAAGAAAGTGTCGTTGAACACATGATTGAGCTATCTACTCTGAGTAGCTTGTTTTCTGATGATGTTAAGAAGCGTACTTAATTTGTTGCTAAAATCTTTCCATTCTCATTAAAGGATGACGCTAAAACTTGGTATAATAGTTTGCCACCTAATTCTATTAAAAGTCCAAAAGAATTGCTTGATGTTTTCTTCCGTAAATACTTTCCTGCTAGTGCTCAACATATTGCTTTGCAGAGAATCTATAATTTTGACCAGGGAGATGGAGAGAAATTGCCTGAGGCTTGGGCGAGATTTTGCTCTCTTATTAGAGCTCGGCCTGACCATGATTTGGAAAAGCATGATTTACTTGATATATTTTATAGTGGACTAACCATTGAGTCTAGGGCATACCTGGATAGTTGTGTCTGGTTGTGTTTTCAGGAAAAGAACTCCGGACGACGTCGAAGAATTATTGGCTAAAATAGGCCGGAATCATGATGATTGGACTACGCCCGAACCAACTCCAACGCCAATATGGAAGAAGAGGGGTATGATTAAATTAAATGATGAAGATATGAGGGAAGCCAAGAAGTCTCTCAAGGAGAAAGGTATTAAATCGAAGATGTGAAGAATCTTCCTCCCATAGAAGATATATGTGAGATAATTCCCCCTTTATCCATGATTGAGGTAAACTCCCTTCAACGCTTTACTAGGGAAGATATTCCGTATTCGAAACCTCCTGCACAATGCTTAGATGAGTTTGATAATTATATTGTTAAGCAAGAAAATTTTAATATGAGAGTAGAGAATCATTTAATGGAAAATTCTCGAGCTATTAGTGAATTGCATGATATTGTAGAGAGAACCTCCAATGATATTAAGATGCTTGTTAAACATTTTCATATGGTTCAAACTCAAATTGATCAACTCACTAAAGTGCAAAATGACTTGTTGGGGAATAATTCTAAAGAGAAACATGCTTATGAAGTAACAACTAGAGGTGGTGTCTCTACCCGAGATCCTCTATATCCCGAAGGGCATCCCAAAAGAATTGAACAAGATTCTCAACGCATTGAACCTAGTGCTCCTTCTAAGAAGAAAAAGAAGAAGAAACATAAAAATGTTGTAGAATCCTCCGAACCCGCTAATGATCCTAATAGTATTTCTATTTCCGATGCTGAAACTGAAAGTGGAAATGAACATGATAATGGTAATGATAATGATAAGAATGATGCTTCTGATAAAGAAGAGGTAGAAGATGAACCCGAAAAGCATGATAAAAATAAAAAGTATACTAAAGAAGATTTTATTGCTAAGAAACATGGTAATGAAAGAGAACCTTGGGTGCAAAAGCAAATGCCTTTTCCTGCTAAGAAACTAAAATCAAAGGACGAAGAACACTATAATAAATTTTGCGATTGGATGAAACCTTTATTCTTGCAAATCCCTTTGATCGATGCTATTAAATTGCCTCCTTATTCAAAGTATATGAAAGATATTGTGTCTAACAAAAGGAAAATCCCCAATGAGGAAATTTCCACTATGCTTGCTAATTACTCTTTCAATGGCAAAGTTCCAAAGAAGTTGGGCGATCCAGGTATACCTACTATTCCTTGTTCTATTAAGAATAATTATGTTAAAACTGCTCTATGTGACTTGGGAGCCGGTGTTAGTGTTATGCCTTTTTCTCTTTATAAGAGGCTTTATCTAGATAAGTTGATACCTACTGATATATCTTTGCAAATGGCTGATAAATCTACTCGCTATTCCCGTTGGTATATGTGAGGATGTTCCCTGTTCAAGTTACTACTAACTCGCTTGATATTAACCGATTTTGTTGTGTTGGAAATGCCTCGAAGATGATAATATGTCTATTATTCTTGGGAGACCCTTTCTTAACACCGCAGGGGCTGTTATTGATTGCAATAAAGGAAAGGTTACTTTCAATGTTGATGATAAGGAGCATACCGTCTATTTCCCCAAGAAGATTGATAAAGTATGTGGAGTCAATACTATTTCTAATGTGAGAACTATCAAAGTTGGAACTATTGATTGTCCTATATGTGAGCCTAAAGAAGAATATCAAACTCTCGTGATTGGATCCATATCAATACAATTCAAGGTAACATGATTGATTTGAGGTTTATTTCTTCTTATGCTATGTAAAATTTATTTGGTGGCAAGACTTGATCAACCTTGTTAACAAATACTTTTTATATGCATAGAGGAGGTAAACAACATCTCTTTCTTCCTCCATTTGCTATAGTTGCTGTAGCACTTTTAATTTGCAAAGTTCCTTAGTTAATTGGAGATTTCAAAAAAAATCCTGGCCAGTAATAATAAACTTAATACCCAGAAATGTGCATTTTTCAAAGTTTTCAAAATTTCACAAAAATTATACCGTTGGTCCTATTTTTCAAAGAGGCACCTGGGAGCACCAGAGGATGACCTGTGGGGCACCCCAGGGTGCCACACCACAGGCCGGCGCGGCCAAGGAGGGGGCGCGCCACCCTGTGGTGTGGGCCCCTCCTTGCCCCACTATCTCATCTCTTTCTCCCAGCATCTTCTCTCTCCCGAAAAAACTCGAACCAGCTTTCTCTCATTCGCGTTTTTGCTCAAGAACTCCAGATTTCTTGATCTCTTTGCTCAGCCCAGATTTCTGTCTGAGATTTGGCACATTTGCTCTTCGGTATGTGACTCCTCCGATTATCCAAGTAGAATTTTGTTTGGTGGAGTATATCTTGAATATTTTGCTGCTGTAGGTAACATGTTTAGTGAGCTTGCATGCTTGTTCTAAGTTGTATAAACTAGTTTTGATGCATGATTAGTACTCTATCAAGTTCCTATAGTAGTTCCCCTTGATTATATGTCACCAAATCAAATTTTATATTATTTGTTGAAAATTTTAGAAAATGGAGTGGAATAGATATCAACTTAACCAACAAGAATTGGAGGTCCAACAAGTTATGAGAGTGAACCGTGAAGAGGGAGTATACCCCTCTTACTACCCGTGCGCGGATTTCATGAGAAGCGCGGGAATATTGGAAGATGTTCGGAGTCTAATTTCTCGTGCAGGGCTGAGTGATTTTGTTGAAGGAGAGCCAAGCCAATATGCAAAATTAACTATGTCTGTTGTGCAGGACTTCAAGTTCAATTGGTCGCGATCTAACCTCATGGTTCAGTATAAAATTTACAATAAAGCTGTCAACTTGCCATTCAGTGATTTTTGTGCAGCAATTAGAGTACCGCAATGGGGATCATGCGAGAAGATAAGGGGATCGCCGCAAGAACTTTTAAGCCTCTTCAAGATGATTTGCTGTGGGAGGAGTTTCTCAGAGGATAGTGGTAAAATCACTAGCATTCAGCTCCCAGCTATCCGCTACTTTGCTTATTTCATTACTAAATGCGTTCTTGCTAGAAGGATTGGTGGTAGACTATCTATTCCGGATTTAGCTTTTCTAGCTGCGGCACTGCAAAGTAGTAGGACTTATAATTTGGGGGCATTGATAGCTTACAGACTTGCCACTAACCGTGAGAAAGGTGGAATTTGTGGAGGTCTCATCGCCTCTCGTTTACTAGCTTTGCATAATGTAGAACCTCATCATCTTGACATTCCACTTTCCATAGAAAAACTTGACATAGTCTCTATGATTAGACATGAATTTGTTTCTGACTCCTCCAACTTGGGTAACCTGTTTTACAAGATGACATTTTATAAGAAAGTCTGGAGAATAACTAAGAAAACTGAGAAACTAGTAAGATTGCCTGCGCCTGTTCTGCTTAACCTTGATTCCAGGGAAGATTGGTCGGTCACAGAAGGTGCACTCGAATGCACACATAGAGGGAGGAGGCCATCATGCAAGAGACAACACGGAGGAGGCCGAGGAACACCTCGACTCATCATCCGATGCAGCAAGTTCCTTGCATCAACATGTTGGGTATGTGGAGCCTCCACGCTTTTCTTCTGCACAGGAACTTTACTATGACTACGCCATGAATTATCCACCGGCGAGGAACAGCGACCCTCGTTGGGGTTGAACTCCACTTAGGCCAAAAGCCTAAGCTTGGGGGGAGGTATACCGGCATCACTCATTCTTTGCATATTATGATTGCTGGATACTTGTATATACTTGTTTTGTTTGTTTGAGTGGTTTTCTAATGAGAGGGAGATGATATTTGGGGAAGTGCTGCCTGAAAACAGATTCTGGACTGTTACTAGAAAAATTTGTGCGCACAGCCAGAACGTTATTTTGAGCTGCCAATTTTTGTGCAGGTTCCCCAGGTTGTTATCTAACTTTCATTAGTTGAACACTTTTCGAGCTGAGCAACTTAAGATTTTTGTAAAAATCGATTTCTGTACTGCTGTCAGGTTTTGGCAGATTTCTGCCATCTCGCTTTTCTGTGTTTCTTTTAGTTTGCTATTTCTTGTTTTTGCTTTGTTTCTTTCCCAAAACATAAAAAGACCAAAAATATTTTTGTTGTTTCTCTTCACCATTTGTTTGCTTTGGTTTCTTGTATTTGTTTCGCTTTATTTGCTATTGCTAGTTTGCTATAAGAAAACCCAAAAAGATTTTGCTTTGTTTGCTTGTTTCCTTTTGTTCTTGTTCTCAAATTCGAAAACACCAAAAATATTTGCTGTTCTTCTTTGGTTTTGTAAAGTTCTTTATGAGTTCAATGGTCTTCGGTGGCTGGAGCGTGGTTTTTATTTCATATTATCCAAGCTATACAAGTGAAAAGGCAATAATGACGATCTACGACAATCTGATTGTGGTGAGAGGCTGGTATGAACTCTATTTGTTTTCATTTTTGTACATATACTCATCCATGTGAGCATGCTTAGTTGGTTCATGTGAAGTATATGTTATTTGAGAAAGTCTAGTAGTTTATGATCTCTCATGTTTAGCTCCAATTTATTAATATGAGTAGCATGTCATGGATGTTTGTTGCATTGTTTTATTCATAAGTAAGTATGGCATTGTGGTATCCTCCTCTGAATAATTCATTTATATCGACTTGGCACATGCTCACGCATGCATATGACTGAACCAAAGTCAATTAAGCCTTGATGATTTATATTTCTTCAGAGTTCTTGTATCACTTTTTATGCCTCCGTTAAGTTATTTTGCCGCAAGCATGATTATGACAGTTACTGCTCTCTTGATTTGTCGCTCCCTAGTCTTTTGCTAGCCTTCGCTTGTACTGAGCGGGAACGCTGCTCGTGCTTCCAAACACATGAAAACCAAGTTATTCCAAAGTGTCCACTATAAATACCTATGCATGGCATTTCAAACCATTCCAAGTAAATTCTCATGCGCTACCTTTAAAACCTTCAAAATGCTTCTCAATTTGTGTTTATGTTTCATAGCTCATGAGGAAGTATGTGGTGTTTAGCTTTCAACCTTGTCATTTACTTTTGACGGACTCTCATATGGACTAGTGGCACATCCGCTTATCCAATAATTTTGCAAAAAGAGCCGGCAATGGGATTCCCGAGTCCCAAATTAATTAACTTAAATAGACACTCCTCCATGGTTTGTGATTGTTGGACGGCACCCGAAGGATTCGGTTAGCCATGGCTTGTGTAAGCAAAGGTTGGGGGGAGTGTCATCATCATAATAAAACTAAAATAAAAAGGCACTCCTTCATGGTATGTGATTGTTGGCAGGCACCCGAGGATTCGGTTAGCCATGGTTTGTGTAAGAAAGGTTGGAAGGAGTGCCACATAAATATGCAAATAATTCATGGGAGCCGCTCTTGGGAGTCCGGTTGGCGAGGTAGTTGGTGTACCCATTACCATTCGTTGACAACAACAAACACCTCTCCAAATAATTTTACTCCTGATTTCAAAAATAAAAAGCTCTAGCGCATGTTAATCCCTGCTTCCCTCTGCGAAGGGTCAATCTTTTACTTCTATGTTGTGTCTCCATTATTTCTTTGAGCACTATCTTGAGAGCACAACTCGTCATTCTTAGTATAATATGCTTGTCTCAAAATATGATTGATTGTGGTATAACTTTGATGCTTTTATCTTTGACAATCACTACTTCTAGTCTTTCTATGAACTCCAGAGGTGCCTTGGCATTTATGTTTTGCCGATCAAATACGGGCAAGCGAGATACCACTTTATCATACTCTCTTATGAACATTGCAATCCTGCTTATATACATGATTCATGATGCGAATTATTAATTGTTGGTACCTCTCCATGATTGACATAGCTGTTAGATGATCCTATTTGCGTATATCTCATTATCAACTGCTTAAGTATTAGCCATAGCATGAGAATATATACATCATATGAGCAAATGTGTTCGTGAAAGTTCTTTTATCACTCAGTTGTCAACTGAATTGCTTGAGGACAAGCAATAAGCTAAGCTTGGGGGAGTTGATACGTCCAAAACGTATCTACTTTCCCGAACACTTTTGCTATTGTTTTGCCTCTAATTTGTGTATTTTGGATGCAACTAACACGGACTAACGCTGTTTTCAGCAGAATTGCTCTGGTGTCTCGTTTTTGTGCAAAATTCCAACTTTCGGGAAAATCCTCGGAATTTATGCAGAAGGCCCTATTTTCCCAGAATACTAACGGAGCCAGAAGGACAAGTAAGGTGGAGGCCCGAGGGCCCCACACCATAAGGCGGCGCGGCCTAGGGGGGCCGCGCGGCCCTATGGTGTGGCCCCCTCGGCCGGCCTCCGACGCCCTCCTTCGGACTACTTATTGGCCTCGACCTAAAAACGCACGGAGAGAAGTCGAAGTCGCCAGAAAGCCTCCAGAACGCCGCCACATCGTGAAACTCCGTCGCAGGAGCCAGAAGTCTCCGTTCTGGCACTCCGCCAGGACGGGGAATTGGAGGAGATCATCGCCATCATCACCGCCAACGCCTCTCCATCAACCAGCCATGCTTCCCCCATCCTGTGTGAGTAATTCCCCCGCTGTAGGCCGAAGGGGATGGTAGGGATTGGATGAGATTGGTCATGTAATAGCATAAGATTGTTAGGGCATAGTGCCTAGTGTCCGTAATTGGTACTTTGATGATATTGTTGCAACTTGTTATGCTTAATGCTTGTCACTAGGGCCCGAGTGCCATGATCTCAGATCTGAACATGTTATTATTTCATCATGATATTCATTGTTTATGGTCTTACCCGCAAGTTGTATACACATGTCGCCGTCCGGAACCAATGGCCCCGAAGTGACGTAAATCGGGACAACCGGAGGGGATGGTAGTGATGTGAGGATCACATGTGTTCACGGAGTGTTAATGCTTTGCTCCGGTACTCTATTAAAAGGAGTACCTTAATATCCAAGTAGTTTCCCTTGAGGCCCGGCTGCCACCGGCTGGTAGGACAAAAGATGTTGTGCAAGTTTCTCATTGCGAGCACGTACGACTATAATTGGAACACATGCCTATTGATTGCTTTGTGCTTGGACACCGTTTTATTATTATCTGCAAATGCCCTGCTATGATTGTTACATGAGTTTCTCTCATCCATGCAACGCCCGTCATCCGTCCCCGTGCCTACGGTATTTTAATCCCGTCGTTTACTAAAATCACTACTGCTGTCTTTGTTACTCCGTTGCCGTTATTTCACTACCGCTATCGCTATAAAACTCGTTACTACCGATAAACTCTTGCGAGCTAGTCTCGTTTCCGAGTGCAGCTGAATTGACAACTCCGCTGTTAAGGCTTCCAAGTGTTCTTTGTCTCCCCTTGTGTCGAATCAATAAATTGGGTTTTACTTCCCTCGAAGACCGTTGCGATCCCCTATACTTGTGGGTCATCGGCCTTCGTGGCGTTGCTCACAGGAGATCCGAGTGAAGCCTTCGTGGCCGTTGGTTTGGCTTGCGTAGCAACCACACTCCTCCAAACGTAGACGTACCTTCTTGCAAAGGAAGGGAACTACGGGAATCATCTCCGTGTCATCGCGTGCTCCACTCTCGGTTACCTCTATCCCATTCTATCTCCTATATATTGCGTAGCTATATCTTGCTTAGTTGATAACCTTGTCATATAGGTAAATTCACTTAGTTGCATATCTAGAGAATTTACCTTTGTGTCAAGCCTAAATTGAAAAAGAACTAAAAATTGGTTAGCACCTATTCACCCCCCCCCTCTAGGTGCGGCATACGATCCTTTCAATTGGTATCAGAGCCTCGTCTCTTATTTCGGGCTTAACCGCCTAAGAGTATGCCGGACGATGGGCCTACGGAAGAGGCCGCTAAGATGGTCACCATGGAGGACATCAATTCGTTGAGATCCTCCATGGATGCTCAAATGGAAAGCATGAGAAAAATGATTTCCGAGCTTTTGACTCCGGTCCTTCCTAGGGCTTCCACCGTAGAGGTAAAGGACACGGGTGTGTTAGAAGAGGGAGGTGCTTCGGCATTACCCTCCTCTACCAAACCCGTGGAAGGTGATAACTTAAACACTATCAAATCTCCCATTGCATCTCCTACGGGAACTAGTGGAGGTGAGAGCTACAATCGAGTAGCTCCACCTTTTCTATCTCCCGATATACCGGTTCCCCATCCTCATTTGAACATTCGAGGCGACCCACCTAAGTTTTCCGTTGATAATTTCGATACTTGGCAATTTGAGTTTCGCTCTCATGTTTGCAAGTGCCTCCAATGAACTTTGGAGAATCATCTTGGAAGGCTTCAAGCCCTACAACCCCGACAAGTTGACTAGAAGAGAAGCGGTTGATAGTCAACTCAACAACACCGCCTTGCACATGATTCAAACTAGTGTGGGAACCAAGGATTTGCCTCGTGTTCGAACTACACCACCGCCAAGGAAGCTTGGGAAGGTTTGGCCGCTAGTTGCATTGGAAGTGAGAGCACGAGAAGGAACAAGTATAATGCTCTTCGGAATCAAGCCGAAGGATTCATGAGGCTACCGGATGAAGATCATCAAGTCATGTATGGAAGACTTCTCATCGTTGCCGATTCCTTCCGGCTTATTGGTGCCACCCACATCAATGACTCTTGGATCAAGGAGAAGTACATTGAATGCATGATGCCGTTTGTACCCATTGATGTCAAGACCCTTGTTGGAAGAGAATGCTATTCCTCTCTCACATCTCAAGATGCCGTCCACGAGATGCAAGCCCTCAAGGTGCTCAAGCAAAACTCTCATGATTCTCGCAATCGTGCCATTGGTATGTCAAAAGGGAACAATCTTGCCTTGATGGTCAACCCCGTAGAAGAAGTGTACCCTCAAGAACAATATAGGGCATCTTGGAGTATGTCCTATCCGGAAGATTTGGAATGCCACTACCATGATCACATGGCCTTCCATGCAAAGTCCTTTTGGGTTGATCCCTCCAAGGCCAAGGAAGACAACATCAAGAGAAACCACAAAAGTGGGTTCACTAACTTTGGTCCTAAGACAAGATCATGCTACAATTGTGATGACAAGCACCACTTCATTGCCGAATGCCCCTATGAGAATAGAGAGCTTCATAATGGAAGGCTCATTCCCAAGGACAAGAGCAAGGACACAAAGGGCAAATATTCAAAAGCCCCCAACAAGAAATTCTACAACAACAAGACCAAGAAGGGCAAGAGGCCCTCAAGAGTTGTGCTAGTGACAAGGGAAGAATATTCTTCCGATGAAGTTGAAAGTTCTAGTGGTGATGAAGGTGAAGAAAGCTCAAAGGAAGTGGCCGCCATTGCCACTACCAACATTCCCTCTTCATCTCTCTTTGAGTCCCCCAATGAGAATCCTCATATCAAGAATGCACATTGCTTCATGGCAAGGTCCGTCTTGGACACATCTATTGTGCTATCAACTCAAGAAGAATATACCTCCAGAGATGATGATGTTGATGATGAAGAAGATGCAACCTCTAATGGATTGGTCGCTCTTGCCTCTCTCTCCACTAACTCTTCATCACCAAGTGAATCCCCCAATGATGCCATTCATGTGGAGGAAGAAAGTTGTCTCATGGCTAAATCCTCCGAGGTATTATCTCCTAGCCCCTCTATGCCTAACATATCAAGTGATCTAGGGGTTGACCATGCTAGTCTAAAAGTGAAACAAGAAATGCTAGAGTTTGATGATTTCATTCTTAACTTACAAGGTAACACTAAAAAGCATGTTTCAAATCTCATGGTTCGTATAGCACAACTAAGTGATACTCTTGAGAAAAAATGTCAAATAGAGAGAGAAGACTCTCTTGAAATTCATGCTCTTAAAAATGCTCTTGAGGAAAGTCAAGAAACCATAGCTTCTCTTGAAGAGAGGCTAGAAAATATTGAAGAGCCTCAAGATAAAATTAACAAGCTCACTAAAGCTAGAGATCTTGCTAGGGCTAAGAATAAAGTGCTTAAAAAGGAAAAGGCCCAATTTGGTGTTGATCATGAGAAACTTGTGAAGGATCTAGATGAACTAGACAAAGCTCACAAAGCTTTGAAGAGTGAATACACTCTCCTATCCAAGTCAAATGAGCAACTTCAAATTAGGCTTGCTTCATATGATGTGCCTAGTTCCTCTACCCCTTCATGTGATCATGCAAATGTTATTGAGGAAAATGCTAGGTTGAAGGATGAACTTGCTAAGGCCTCCTCTCCCCAAAGTAAACTTTCTTTGGATGATCTCTTGAGTAAACAAAGATCAAACAATGGTAAGGAGGGCCTTGGTTATGGGGCCAAGGCAAAGAAGGCAAACAAGCAAAAGGCCAAGCCCGCACAAGAGAAGAAGAAAGATATCACTAATGGTGAAGCCCCTAAGGGCAAAACCATTAATGATGATGATGCGGGAAATGCTAACTCTCACTATGTTTTATTTAAAGATTATTATGGTGATGTTTATGCTAAATATGTTGGCCCATATGATGGTTATGTTGCTTGGTCTATTTGGGTCCCAAAGACCCTTGTTGCTAACAAAAGAGGACCCATTGAGAAATGGGTACCTAAATCCAAGAATTGATCTCATGTAGGACTATGCCGCCGGAGGTTCAAAATGGGTACTTGATAGTGGATGTACAAGTCATATGACCGGCGGCAAGAACCTCATCAAGGAGTTGAGGCCCAATATAAATGATATCACCGTCTCCTTTGGCGATAATTCTATATCCGAGGTATTGGGTTTTGGCAAGGTTGTGGTTGCATACAACATTACTCTTGTGGATGCCATGCTTGTCAAAACCCTTGGTTACAATTTGCTTTCCGTTTCCGCCCTTGGCAAGATGGGTTTCGCCGTCTTTATTGATAATGATATTGTGGTCCTCTTGTGGAGCAAGACTCTAAAAGTCGCTTTCGTTGGGTATCGCGAACATAACTTGTATGTGGTGGACTTTTCGGGGACCACCACTTCAAGTGCGATGTGCCTATTCGGAAAGGCGGATGTGGGTTGGTTGTGGCATCGCCGCCTAGCCCATGTCAACATGAGAACTTTGCAAAGTCTTCACAAGGGGAACCATATTGTGGGACTAATGGAAAATGTTTCTTTTGCCAAAGATCGTGTTTGTAGGGCTTGTGTTGAAGGCAAAATGCATGACTCTCCGCATCCAAGCAAGACTATCATCTCTTCCAAGAGGATCTTGGAGCTCCTTCATGTGGATCTCTTTGGTCCCGTTACACATGCAAGTCTTGGTGCGAAGAAACATTGCTTGGTGATTATTGATGATTACTCAAGATACACTTGGGTCTACTTTCTCAAGACGAAAGATGAGACTCAACAAATATTCATTGAGTTTGCTACCGAGGTGCAACGCCAACACAACCTCCTCATTATGGCAATAAGAAGTGACAACGGCTCCGAGTTCAAGAACTATACACTCAATGATTTTCTTAGTGATGAGGGGATACGTCATCAATATTCCGCTGCTTACACCCCTCAACAAAATGGTGTTGCGGAGAGGAAGAACCGGACTCTTATGGATATGGCAAGATCTATGATGGCGGAGTATAAATCCCGCTATAATTTTTGGGCCGAAGCCATCTCCACCGCTTGCCACTCTTCCAACCGGCTCTATCTCCGCAAGGGATTGAACAAGACTCCATATGAAATACTCACCGGCAACAAGCCCAACATCTCATACTTCAAGGTGTTCGGTTGTAAGTGTTTCTACAAAATCAAAGGAGTTCGTTTGTCTAAATTCGCTCCTAAAGCTTTGGAGGGTATATTTGTTGGTTACGGTGCCGAATCTCACATTTATAGAGTCTTTGATGTATCCTCCGGGATTATCATTGAATCTTGTAGTGTGAAGTTCGAAGAAAATAATGGCTCCCAAGTGGGGCAAGTTGATGTATGTGCAGGTGATGAAATACCTCAAGATGCCATAGTAAGAATGGGTGTGGGATTTTTCCGCCCCATTGAGGGACACGGTGTGGCGTCTCGGGAAGAACTATGCTCTACCACGGTGGAGCCCTCATCCTCTCAACATCAACAAACCCCATCTCTTGAAGCTAATGATGCACCAACCCAAGAACAAGAAGAAAACCCTCCCTCTCATGAACAAGATCAAGGACAAGATCAACCAAGAATTCATGATGGCTCCGATGAGTATCCATTTGATATTCACTCCGCACCAAATGATGTCCAAGATCAAGCACATGAGGTTGAGCACTCTCAAGAAATTAAAGTTGCTCAAGTTGAAGGTCAAGACGGGGACCCAAATGATCAAGTTGATCAAGTGACACCTCCAAGGCCTAAAAGAACCAAGGAGGAGATCGAGGCCCGTCGTCTAGCAAGGAGAGATAGGACCCTTGAAATTCGTGGACACACACATGACAAGGTCCTTGGTGATGTTCGTGCAAAGGTCTCCACAAGAAGGCAATTGGCTAACTTTAGCAATCATCATGCTTATATCTCCGTAGTGGAACCCAAGAAAGTGTTTGAAGCCCTTGAAGATTCGGATTGGGTGGAAGCTATTGATGTCTACGCCCCCTCCTTTTCCTGTAGACAGTGTTGGGCCTCCAAGAGCAGAGGTTTGTAGAACAGCAGCAAGTTTTCCCTTAAGTGGATCACCCAAGGTTTATCGAACTCAGGGAGGAAGAGGTCAAAGATATCCCTCTCATGCAACCCTGCAACCACAAAGCAAGAAGTCTCTTGTGTCCCCAACACACCTAATAGGTGCACTAGTTCGGCGAAGAGATAGTGAAATACAGGTGGTATGAATAAGCAGTAGTAACGCAGCAGTAGTAACGCAGTAAAACAGTAAACAAGCAGCGATAGCAGTATTTAGGAACAAGGCCTAGGGATTAGACTTTCACTAGTGGACACTCTCAACATTGATCACATAACAAAATAGATAAATGCATACTCTACACTCTTGTTGGATGATGAACACATTGCGTAGGATTACACGAATCCTCAATGCCGGAGTTAACAAGCTCCACAATTCAATGTTCATATTTGAATAACCTTAGAGCGCATGAAAGATCAATAAGACTAAACCAAGTACTAACATAGTATGCACACTGTCACCTTCACACTATGTAGGAGGAATAGATCACATTAATACCATCATAGCAATAGTTAACTTCATAATCTACAAGAGATCATAATCATAGCATACGCCAAGTACTAACACGGATGCACACACCGTCACCATTACACCGTGCAGTGAGGAATAAAACTACTTTAATAACATTACTAGAGTAGCACATAGATAAATTGTGATACAAAACACATTGCAATCATAAAGAGATATAAATAAGCACCTCACTATGCCATTCATAACAGTGAATAAGTATTCTATGAAATATAGCCTAAGAGACCCACACGGTGCACACACTGTCACCTTTACACACGTGGGACAAGGAGTCTCCGGAGATCACATAAGTAAAACTCACTTGACTGGCATAATGACATCTAGATTACAAGCATCATCATATGAATCTCAATCATGTAAGGCAGCTCATGAGATTATTGTATTGAAGTACATAGGAGAGAGATGAACCACATAGCTACCGGTACAACCCCGAGCCTCGATGGAGAACTACTCCCTCCTCATGGGAGACAAGCAGCGGTGATGAAGATGGCGGTGGTGTCGATGGAGGAGCCTTCCGGGGCACTTCCCGTCCCGGCGGCGTGCCTGAACGGAGACTCCGTCCCCCGCATCTTGGCTTCGCGATGGCGGCGGCTCTGGAAGGTTTTCTCTGGTTTCGTCGAACGTATCAGGGTTTTCGCGACGGAGGCTTTAAATAGGCGGAAGGGCAAGGTCGGTGGACTTCTGGAGGGCCCACACTATAGGGGGGCGCGCCCCCCCCCCCTTGGTCGTGCCGGCCTAGGGTTTGGTGGCCCTGAGCCCCCTCTCTGGCGGTTCTCGTGTGTTCTGGATGCTTCCGGGCAAAATAGGAACCTGGGCGTTGATTTCGTCCGATTCCGAGAATATTTCTTTACTAGGATTTCTGAAACCAAAAACAGCAGAAAACAGAATCGGCACTTTGGCATCTTATTAATAGGTTAGTTCCGTAAAATGCACGAATATGACATAAAGTGTGCATAAAACATGTAGATATCATCAATAATGTGGCATGGAACACAAGAAATTATCGATACGTCTGAGACGTATCAGCATCCCCAAGCTTAGTTCTCGCTCGTCCCGAGCAGTAAAACGATAACAAAGATAATTTCCGGAGTGACATGCCATCATAACCTTGATCATACTATTTGTAAAGCATATGTAGTGAATGCAGCGATCAAAACAATGTATATGACATGAGTAAACAAGTGAATCATATAGCAAAGACTTTTCATGAATAATACTTCAAGACAAGCATCAATAAGTCTTGCATAAGAGTTAACTCATAAAGCAATAATTCATAGTAAAGGTATTGAAGCAACACAAAGGAAGATTAAGTTTCAGCGGTTGCTTTCAACTTATAACATGTATATCTCATGGATATTGTCATCATAGAGTAATATAATAAGTGCAATATGCAAGTATGTAGGAATCAATGCACAGTTCACACAAGTGTTTGCTTCTTGAGGTGGAGAGAAATAGGTGAACCGACTCAACAATGAAAGTAAAAGAATGGTCCTCCATAGAGGAAAAGCATCGATTGCTATATTTGTGCTAGAGCTTTGATTTTGAAAACATGAAACAATTTTGTCAACGGTAGTAATAAAGCATATGTATCATGTAAATTATATCTTACAAGTTGCAAGCCTCATGCATAGTATACTAATAGTGCCCGCACCTTGTCCTAATTAGCTTGGACTACCGGATCATCGCAATGCACATGTTTTAACCAAGTGTCACAATGGGGTACCTCCATGCCGCCTCGTACAAAGGTCTAAGGAGAAAGCTCGCATTGGATTTCTCGCTATTGATTATTCTCAACTTAGACATCCATACCGGGACAACATAGACAACAGATAATGGACTCCTCTTTTATGCATAAGCATGTAACAACAATTAATAATTTTCTCATATGAGATTGAGGATATATGTCCAAAACTGAAACTACCACCATGGATCATGGCTTTAGTTAGCGGCCCAATGTTCTTCTCTAACAATATGCATACTTAACCATAAGGTGGTAGATCTCTCTTACTTCAGACAAGACGAACATGCATAGCAACTCACATGATATTCAACAAAGAATAGTTGATGGCGTCCCCGAAACATGGTTATCGCACAACAAGCAACTTAATAAGAGATAAAGTGCATAAGTACATATTCAATACCACAATAGTTTTTAAGCTATTTGTCCCATGAGCTATATATTGCAAAGGTGAATGATGGAATTTTAAAGGTAGCACTCAAGCAATTTACTTTGGGATGGCGGAGAAATACCATGTAGTAGGTAGGTATGGTGGACACAAATGGCATAGTGGTTGGCTCAAGTATTTTGGATGCATGAGAGGTATTCCCTCTCGATACAAGGTTTAGGCTAGCAAGGCTATTTGAAACAAACACAAGGATGAACCGGTGCAGCAAAACTCACATAAAAGACATATTGTAAACATTATAAGACTCTACACCGTCTTCCTTGTTGTTCAAACTCAATACTAGAAATTATCTAGACCTTAGAGAGACCAAATATGCAAACCAAATTTTAGCATGCTCTATGTATTTCTTCATTAATGGGTGCAAAGCATATGATGCAAGAGCTTAAACATGAGCACAACAATTGCCAAGTATCACATTACCCAAAACATTATAGCAATTTACTACATGTATCATTTTCCAATTCCAACCATATAACAATTTAACGAAGAAGAAACTTCGCCATGAATACTATGAGTAGAAACTAAGGACATACTTGTCCATATGCAACAGCGGAGCGTGTCTCTCTCCCATACAAGCATGATGTAATCCAATTTATTCAAACACAAACAAAAATAAAAGCATACAGACGCTCCAAGTAAAGCACATAAGATGTGACCGAATAAAAATATAGTTTCAAGAGAAGGAACTCGATAATTTGTCGATGAAGAAGGGGATGCCTTGGGCATCCCCAAGCTTAGACGCTTGAGTCTTCTTGATATATGCAGGGGTGAACCACCGGGGCATCCCCAAGCTTAGACTTTTCACTCTTCTTGATCATAGTATATCATCCTCCTCTCTTGATCCTTGAAAACTTCCTCCACACCAAACTTAGAACAACTCATTAGAGGGTTAGTGGACAATAAAAATTAACATGTTCAGAGGTGACATAATCATTCTTAACACTTCTGGACATTGCATAAAGCTACTGGACATTCATGGATCAAAGAAATTCATCCAACATAGCAAAAGAGGCAATGCGAAATAAAAGGCAGAATCTGTCAAAACAGAACAGTTCGTATTGACGAAATTTATCGAGGCACCAGACTTGCTCAAATGAAAATGCTCAAATTGAATGAAAGTTGCGTACATATCTGAGGATCACTCACGTAAATTGGCATAATTTTCTGAGTTACCTACAGAGAAAACAGCCCAGATTCGTGACAGCAAAGAAATCTGTTTCTGCGCAGTAATCCAAATCTAGTATGAACTTTACTATCAACGACTTTACTTGGCACAACAAAACACTAAACTAAGATAAGGAGAGGTTGCTACAGTAGTAAACAACTTCCAAGACACAAATATAAGACAAAGTACTGTAGCAAAATAAACACATGGGTTATCTCCCAAAAAGTTCTTTCTTTATAGCCGTTAAGACGGGCTTAGCAGTTTTAATGATGCACTCGCAAGAAATAGTATTTGAAGCAAAAGAGAGCATCAAGAGGCAAATTAGAAACACATTTAAGTCTAACATGCTTCCTATGAAAAGGAATCTTGTAAATAAACAAGTTCATGAAGAGCAAAGTAACAAGCATAGGAAGATAGAACAAGTGCAACTTCAAGATTTTAAGCATATAGAGAGGTGTTTTAATAACATGAAAATTTCTACCACCATATTTTCCTCTCTCATAATAACTTTCAGTAGCATCATGAGCAAACTCAACAATATAACTATCACATAAGCATTCTTATCATGAGTCTCATGCATAAAATTATTACTCTCCACATAAGCATAATCAATTTTATTAGTTGTAGTGGGAGAAAATTCAACAAAGTAGCTATCATTATTATTCTCATCATCAAATATAGGAGGCATATTGTAATCATAATCAAATTTATCCTCCATAACAGGTGGCAACAAAAGACTTCTATCATTATAATCATCATAAATAGGAGGCAAAGTATCATCAAAGTAAATTTCCTCCTCAATTCTTGGGGGACTAAAAAGATCATGCTTATCAAAACCAGCTTCCCCAAGCTTAGAATTTTCCATAGCATTAGCAACAATAGTGTTCAAAGCATTCATATTAATAACATTCCCATTAGCATGCATATAAAGTTCCATGGGTTTTTTAATTTTCTCTTCAAACACATCATGTCCTAATTCAAGATAAAGTTCATAAAGATCTCTCATATTTTTGTTGTTTTCCATTATGCCTAACTAGTGTAAACAAGAAACAAAAAGATGCAATTGCAGGATCTAAAGGAAATAGCTTCGAGTACTTACAACGGCGCCGGAAAATAGCTTAGTAGCCGAGATCCGGAGTGTGAGTACCTTTTACCTTTCCTCCCCGGCAACGGCGCCAGAAAATAGCTTGATGTCTACGCCCCCTCCTTTTCCTGTAGACAGTGTTGGGCCTCCAAGAGTAGAGGTTTGTAGAACAGCAGCAAGTTTTCCCTTAAGTGGATCACCCAAGGTTTATCGAACTTAGGGAGGAAGAGGTCAAAGATATCCCTCTCATGCAACCCTGCAACCACAAAGCAAGAAGTCTCTTGTGTCCCCAACACACCTAATAGGTGCACTAGTTCGGCGAAGAGATAGTGAAATACGAGGTGGTATGAATAAGCGAGTAGTAACGCAGCGAGTAGTAACGCAAGAAAAACAAGTAAACAAGCAGCGATAGCGATATTTAGGAACAAGGCCTAGGGATTAGACTTTCACTAGTGGACACTCTCAACATTGATCACATAACAGAATAGATAAATGCATACTCTACACTCTTGTTGGATGATGAACACATTGTGTAGGATTACACGAATCCTCAATGCCGGAGTTAACAAGCTCCACAATTCAATGTTCATATTTGAATAACCTTAGAGTACATGAAAGATCAATAAGACTAAACCAAGTACTAACATAGTATGCACACTGTCACCTTCACACTATGTAGGAGGAATAGATCACATTAATACCATCATAGCAATAGTTAACTTCATAATCTACAAGAGATCATAATCATAGCATACGCCAAGTACTAACACGGATGCACACACTGTCACCATTACACTGTGCAGGAGGAATAAAACTACTTTAATAACATTACTAGAGTAGCACATAGATAAATTGTGATACAAAACACATTGCAATCATAAAGAGATATAAATAAGCACCTCACTATGCCATTCATAACAGTGAATAAGTATTCTGTGAAATATAGCCTAAGAGACCCACACGGTGCACACACTGTCACCTTTACACACGTGGGACAAGGAGTCTCCGGAGATCACATAAGTAAAACTCACTTGACTGGCATAATGACATCTAGATTACAAGCATCATCATATGAATCTCAATCATGTAAGGTAGCTCATGAGATTATTGTATTGAAGTACATAGGAGAGAGATGAACCACATAGCTACCGGTACAGCCCCGAGCCTCGATGGAGAACTACTCCCTCCTCATGGGAGACAAGCAGCGGTGATGAAGATGGCGGTGGTGTCGATGGAGGAGCCTTCCGGGGCACTTCCCCGTCCCGACGGCGTGCCGAACGTAGACTCCCGTCCCCCGCATCTTGGCTTCGCGATGGCGGCGGCTCTGGAAGGTTTTCTCTGGTTTCGTCGAACGTATCAGGGTTTTCGCGACGGAGGCTTTAAATAGGCGGAAGGGCAAGGTCGGTGGACTTCTGGAGGGCCCACACTATAGGGTGGCGCGGCCCCCCCCCCTTGGCCGTGCCGGCCTAGGGTTTGGTGGCCCTGTGCCCCCTCTCTGGCGGTTCTCGTGTGTTCTGGATGCTTCCGGGCAAAATAGGAACCTGGGCGTTGATTTCGTCCGATTCCGAGAATATTTCTTTACTAGGATTTTTGAAACCAAAAACAGCAGTAAAACAAGAATCGGCACTTTGGCATCTTGTTAATAGGTTAGTTCCGTAAAATGCACGAATATGACATAAAGTGTGCATAAAACATGTAGATATCATCAATAATGTGGCATGGAACACAAGAAATTATCGATACGTCGGAGACGTATCAGCTATGCACGAGGAACTCAACAACTTCAAGCGCAACAAAGTGTGGACCTTAGTAGAGAAGCCAAAGGGGTGCCGCAATGTTATAGGCACTAAATGGATATTCAAGAACAAGCAAGATGAGTTTGGAAATATTGTGAGGAACAAGGCAAGATTGGTGGCTCAAGGTTTCTCTCAAGTTGAAGGAATTGACTTTGGAGAGACTTATGCTCCCGTGGCTCGCCTTGAGTCCATCCGTATCCTTCTTCCTTATGCATCGCATCATAACTTTAAGTTACAACAAATGGATGTGAAAAGTGCATTTCTTAATGGTCCTTTGCATGAAGAGGTTTATGTTAAGCAACCCCGGGGTTCGAGGATCTCAACTTTCCTAACCATGTCTACAAGCTTGATAAAGCACTTTATGGTCTCAAACAAGCTCCAAGAGCTTGGTACGAGCACCTTAAAGAATTGTTGGTAGACCGTGGGTTTGATGTTGGGTTAATCGATCCCACTCTTTTTCTAAGAGGGTCAATGGGGAGCTTTTCGTTTGCCAATTATATGTTGATGATATTATCTTTGGCTCTACTAACAAAGCTTTCAATGATGAATTTTCAAAGCTTATGACCGATAGGTTTGAGATGCACTACAAGAAAAGTTGCCATGGCCGACGAAGTTGAAGTCGCGCTGTGGTTGCTGGTGACCATGGCCGACGATTTTTGGTCTCTCCGTTGTGCATGTCAAAACGTTTTTTTTCTCGTTTTTGAGGCCACCTAGCCCGACGAAAACGGCCAAAATGTGGCGTATGGTGGCCCGGGACGTGGTGCATCTCGAAATCTCGGGTTCGCCGGCCGAGTCAACGCAAATCCGCACCGCCGAGGGATGTAGGGCCCAGATGGCAGCCTCTCTGGCATTGTTTTTTTTCTCGATCGCGCCATCTCGTTCAACGCTCTCCGATCGAGCCGTTTACGATGCAGGATCATGGGTCCCGCATGTCATCCTCTATGATCCAAAATTCTTTCTATTCTTGGATTTTTTTGACCCCCTGATTTATGGCTACTTCCTTTTTTCTTTTGATCCCTTGCCGCCTTGGAAACGTTGAGAACGCTGCTGCTAAATGGGACCCGCATGTCATCCTCTATGTACTATAAAACTTTCTTTTCTTGAATTATTTTTGGCTCCTCATATTTGGTCACTTGCCTTTTTCTTTCGATCCCGTGCAGCCTCTCAAACGGTGATACCGCCGTCGCTAAATGGGACCCGCATGTCATCCTCTATGTACTATAAAACTTTCTTTTCTTGAATTATTTTTGGCTCCTCATATTTGGTCACTTGCCTTTTTCTTTCGATCCCCCGCCGCCTCTCAAACGGTGATACCGCTGCTGCTAAATGGGACCCGCATGTCATCCTCTATGTACTATAAAACTTTCTTTTCTTGAATTATTTTTGGCACCTCATATTTGGTCACTTACCTTTTTCTTTCGATCCCCTGCCGCCTCTCAAACGGTGAGACCGCTGCTGCTTAAATGGGACCCGCATGTCATCCTCTATGTACTATAAAACTTTCTTTTCTTGAATTATTTTTGGCTCCTCGATATTTGGTCACTTGCCTTTTTCTTTCGATCCCCCGCCGCCTCTCAAACGGTGATACCGCCGTCGCTAAATGGGACCCGCATGTCATCCTCTATGTACTATAAAACTTTCTTTTCTTGAATTATTTTTGGCTCCTCATATTTGTTCACTTGCCTTTTTCTTTCGATCCCGTGCAGCCTCTCAAACGGTGATACCGTCGTCGCTAAATGGGACCCGCATGTCATCCTCTATGTACAATCAAGTTTCTTTTCTTGAATTATTTTTGGATCCTGATATTTGGTCACTTGCCTTTTTCTTTCGATCTCATGCCACGTTTGAAACGTTGAGAAACCTGCTGGCTCATGGGACCCGCATGTCATCCTCTATGTACTATAAAAGTTTATTTTCTTGGTTTTTTTTTCACCCTCTAATTTTTGGCTATTTCCTTTTTCTTTTGATCCCCTGCCGCCTTTGAAACATTGAGGACTCTGCTGGCTCATAGGTCCCACATGTCAGCCTCTATGTACAATCAAGTTTCTTTTCTTGAATTATTTTTGGATCCTGATATTTGGTCACTTGCCTTTTTCTTTCGATCTCATGCCACGTTTGAAACGTTGAGGAACCTGCTGGCTCATGGGACCCGCATGTCATCCTCTATGTACTATAAAACATTCGTTTCTTGGTTTTTTTCACCCTCTGATTTTTGGCTATTTCCTTTTTCTTTTGATCCCCTGCCGCCTTTGAAACGTTGAGGACTCTGTTGGCTCATAGGTCCCACATGTCATCCTCTATGTACAATCAAGTTTCTTTTCTTGAATTATTTTTGGATCCTGATATTTGGTCACTTGCCTTTTTCTTTCGATCTCATGCCACGTTTGAAACGTTGAGGAACCTCGCTGGCTCATGGGACCCGCATGTCATCCTCTATGTACTATAAAACATTCGTTTCTTGGATTTTTTTTTGACTTGTTTCTTGGATTTTTTTGGCACCTCATATTTGGTCACTTGCCTTTTTCTTTCGATCCCCTGCCGCTTCTCAAACGGTGATACCGCTGCTGCTAATTGGGACCCGCATGTCATCCTCTATGTACAATCAAGTTTCTTTTCTTGAATTATTTTTGGCTCTTGATATTTGGTCACTTGCCTTTTTCTTTCGAACTCATGCCACGTTTGAAACGTTGACGAACCCGGCAGCTCATGGGACCCGCATGTCATCCTCTATGTACTATAAAAGTTCATTTTCTTGGTTTTTTTTCACCCTCCGATTTTTGGCTATTTCCTTTTTCTTTTGATCCCCCGCCGCCTTTGAAACGTCGAGGACTCTCGCTGGCTCATAGGTCCCACATGTCAGCCTCTATGTACAGTCAAGTTTCTTTTATTGAATTATTTTTGGATCCTGATATTTGGTCACTTGCCTTTTTCTTTCGATCTCATGCCACGTTTGAAACGTTGAGGAACCTGCGGGCTCATGAGACCCGCATGTCATCCTCTATGTACAATAAAACTTTCTTTTCTTGGATTTTTTTTGGCACCTGATATTTGGTCACTTGCCTTTTTCTTTCGATCTCATGCCGCCTTTGAAACGTTGACTAAGCTGCTGACTCATGGGTCCCGCATGTCATCCTCTACGATAATAAAAGTTTTCTTTCTTGGAGTTATTTTTGACCCCTAATTTCTGGTTATTTGCCTTTCTCTTTTGATCTCCTGCCCCCTCTGAAACGATGAGGACGCTGATGGCAGGTCGGTCCCACATGTCATCCTCTATGAACAATAAAAGTTTCCTTTGATGGATTTATTTTGAACCCCTAATCAATTTCTGGATATTTCCTTTTTTTTCTTTTGATCCCCTGCCGCCTTGAAATCGCTGAGGATGCCGCTGCCTCATGGGTCCCGCATGTCATCCTCTCGTAACGGTAAATGTTTTCTTTTCTTGGATTTTGTTGACCAAACGATTTTTGGCTTATTTTTTCTTTCGATCTCCGCCGCACCTTTGAAACGTTGAGGACGCCGCCGGCTCACGGGTCCCACATGTCGGCCTCTATGAACAATAAACGCCGAGGATGCCGCTGCCTCATGGGTCCCGCATGTCATCCTCTCGTAACGGTAAATGTTTTCTTTTCTTGGATTTTGTTGACCAAACGATTTTTGGCTTATTTTTTCTTTCGATCTCCTCGCAGCCTTTAAAACGTTGAGGACGCCGCTGGCTCACGGGTCCCACATGTCGGCCTCTATGAACAATAAACGCCGAGGATGCCGCTGCCTCATGGGTCCCGCATGTCATCCTCTCAGAACGAAAATGTTTCTTTTCTTGGATTTTTTACCAACATATTTTTGGTTTATTTTTTCTTTCCATCCCCTGCCACCTTTAAAACGTTGACGACGCTCGCTGGCTCATGGGTCCCCGATGTCAGCCCTCCCGTACAACAAACATGTGATATCTTGATTATTTTGCAGACAATAAACAGTGTATTGCGCTCTGAGCTATTTCAAACGGATAAAATAAATCTTTATTTTTACATAAACAAACTTATATGTTGAATCTCCTTGTTTTTTTGTTTTTGCGAAGCATAGGACTTTCCTGTTTTTTTTAGAAAATTCCGAACTTTCCAGTTTTGGAGTGGGCTGAAATTGTACGAGTCAAAAGGCCAAGTAGGATAGTTCGAAGGCCCAAATGTCCAGATGCAGCCCAATTGAAATCTTTCTTCTTGGATTTTTTTCACCCCCTGATTTCTGGCTACTTCATTTTTCTTTTGGTCCCGTGCCGCCTTGGAAACGTTGAGACCGCTGCTGCAAAATGGGACCCGCATGTCATCCTCTATGTACAATAAAAATTCTTTTCTTGGATTATTTTTGGCACTCATGGGTCCCGCATGTCATCCTCTATGAACCAAAATTCTTTCTATTCTTGGATTTTTTTGACCCCCTGATTTCTCGGCTACTTCCTTTTTTCTTTTGATCCCTTGCCGCCTTGGAAACGTTGAGACCGCCGTCGCTAAATGGGACCCGCATGTCATCCTCTATGTGCAATCAACTTTCTTTTCTTGGAATTTTTTTTGGCACCTCATATTTGGTCACTTGCCTTTTTCTTTCGATCCCGTGCAGCCTCTCAACGGTTATACCGCTGCTGCTAAATGGGACCCGCATGTCATCCTCTATGTACTATAAAACTTTCTTTTCTTGAATTATTTTTGGCTCCTCATATTTGGTCACTTGCCTTTTTCTTTCGATCTCATGCCACGTTTGAAACGTTGAGGAACCCGCGGGATCATGGGACCCGCATGTCATCCTCTATGTGCTATAATAGTTTATTTTCTTGTATTTTTTTCACCCTCTCGATTTTTGGCTATTTCCTTTTTCTTTCGATCTCATGCCACGTTTGAAACGTTGAGGAACCCGTCGGCTCATGGGACCCACATGTCATCCTCTATGTGCTATAAAAGTTTATTTTCTTGTATTTTTTTCACCCTCTGATTTTTGGCTATTTCCTTTTTCTTTTGATCCCCTGCCACCTTGGAAACGTTGGGTAAGCTGCTGACTCATGGGACCCGCATGTCATCCTCTATGTACAATCAACTTTTTTTTTCTTTTGATCTCAAGCCGCATTTGAAACGTTGAGTAAGCTGCTGCTAATTGGGACCCGCATGTCATCCTCTATGCACAATAAAGTTTTTTTCTTGTATTATCTTTGGCTCCTGATATTTTGTCACTTGCCTTTTTCTTTCGATCTCATGACGCCTTTGAAACGTTGAGTAAGCTTCTGGCTCATGGGTCCCGCATGTCATCCTCTACAAACAATAAAAGTTTCCTTTCTTGGAGTTATTTTTGACCCCTAATTTCTGGCTATTTGCCTTTTTCTTTTGATCTCCTGCCCCTTTGAAACGATGAGGACGTCGTTGGCGGTGTCGGTCCCACATGTCATCCTCTATGAACAATAAAAGTTTCCTTTGATGGATTTATTTTGAACCTAATTTCTGGATAATTCCTTTTTTCTTTTGATCCCCGCCGCCTTGGAATCGTTGAGGATGCTGTCTGCCTCATGGGTCCCACATGTCATCCTCTCGTAACGGTAAATATTTTTTCTTGGATTTTTTTACCAACTGATTTTTGGCTTATTTTTTCTTTCGATCCCTCGCCGCCTTTGAAACGTTGACGACGCTTGCTGGCTCATGGGTCCCGCATGTCAGCCTCCCGTACAAGAAACATGTGATATCTTGATTATTTTGCGGACAATAAACAAGTGTATTTCGCTTCCGAGCTATTGCAACGTATAAATTAAATATTTATTTTTACAACTTATATGTTGAATCTCCTTGTTTTTTGTTTTTGCGAAGCATAGGACTTTCCTGTTTTTTTAGAAAAATCCGAACTTTCATGTTTTGGAGTGGGCTGAAATTGTACGAGTCAAAAGGCCCAGCAGGATAGTTCGAAGGCCCAGATGTCCAGATGCAGCCCAATTGAAATATTTTTTTTTCTTGGATTTTTTTCACCCCCTGATTTCTGGCTACTTCAGTTTTCTTTTGGTCCTGTGCCGCGTTGGAAACGTTGAAACCGCTATCGCAAAATGGGTCCCGCATGTCATCCTCTATGTACAATAAAATTTCTTTTCTTGGATTATTTTCGGGTCCTGATATTTGGTCACTTGCCTTTTTCTTTCGATCTCATGCCACCTTTGAAACGTTGAGGAAGCTGCTGGCTCATGGGTCCCGCATGTCATCCTCTATGAACAATAAAAGTTTCCTTTCTTGGAGTTATTGTTTACCCCTAATTTCTGGCTACTTCTTTTTTCTTTTGATCCCCTGCCGCCTTTTAAACGTTGAAGACTTTCTGGCTCATGGGTCCCACATGTCAGCCTCTATGAACAATAAACATTTCCTTTCTTGGAGTTATTTTTTACCCCTAATTTCTGGCTATTTGCCTTTTTTTCTTTCGATCCCCAGTCGCCTTCGAAACGTAGAGGACGCCGTTGCTCATGGGTCCCGTATGTCAGCATCTATGAACAATAAACCTTTCCTTTGTTGGATTTATTTTTCACCCTCTGATTTTTGGCTATTTCCTTTTTTCTTTTGATGCACTGCCGGCTTGGAAACGTTGAGTAAGCTGCTGACACATGGGGCCTGCATGTCATCCTCTATGTACAATCAACTTGCAAGATCTTGGAGTGAAAGAGCTTGTATTAGTGGGACCCATATGTCATCCTCTATGTACAATAAAAGTTTCTTTTCTTGGATTATTTTTTGCTCCTGATATTTGGTCACTTTCCTTTTTCTTTCGATCTCATGCCGCCTCTGAAACGTTGAGGAAGTTGCTGGCTCATGGGTCCCGCATGTCATCCTCTATAAACAATAAAAGTTTCCTTTGTTGGAGTTATTTTTTACCCCTAATTTCTGGCTACTTCTTTTTCTTTTGATCCCCTGCCGCCTTTGAACGTTGAGGACTCTGCTGGCTGATGTCTACGGGTGCTTCTATTCTTGTAGACAGTGTTGGGCCTCCAAGAGCAGAGGTTTGTAGAACAGCAGCAAGTTTCCCTTAAGTGGATCACCCAAGGTTTATCGAACTCAGGGAGGAAGAGGTCAAAGATATCCCTCTCAAGCAACCCTGCAATCACAAAGCAAGAAGTCTCTTGTGTCCCCAACACACCAAATACACTTGTCAGATGTATAGGTGCACTAGTTCGGCGAAGAGATAGTGAAATACAATTAGTATGGATGTATATGAGTGGTAATAGCAATCTGAATAAAATATGGCAGCGAGTAAACATGCAACAAAACAGTAAACAAACGGAGATTCGATGCTTGGAAGCAAGGCCTAGGGATCCTGCTTTCACTAGTGGACACTCTCAACTTTGATCACATAATAAAACCACTCTACACTCTTTTGTTGGATGATGAACACCACTAACTGTGTAGGATTACATGAACCCTCAATGTCGGAGTTAACAAGCTCCACAATATTCAATGTTCATATTTAAATAACCTTAGAGTGCATAATAGATCAACACAATTACACCAAGAACTAACATAGCATGCACACTGTCACCATCACACTATGAAGGAGGCATACATCACATCAATACTATCATAGTAATAATTAACTCCATAACCTACAAGAGATTATGATCATAATCTACGACAAGAACTACACGGTGCACACACTGTCACCATTACACCGTGGAGGAGAAATAGAGTACTTTAATAACATCACTAGAGTAGCACATAGATGATATTCAACTAGATCACATAAAGAGAGAGATGAACCACATAGCTACAGCGGAGCCCTCAACCCCGGGGGTGAATTACTCCCTCCTCATCAAGGAGACAGCGATGGCGGTGAAGATGGCGGTGGAGACGGCGGTGGAGATGGCTCCGGGGGCAATTCCCCGTCCCGGCAGGGTGCCGAACGCAGACTTCGTCCCCCGAATTGGAGTTTCGCGATGGCGGCGGCTCTGGAAGGTTTTCTCTGGTTTCGTCGAACGTGGTCGAGGATTTAGGTCAGGGACGACTAAATAGGCGAAGAGGCGGAGTCGGAGGGGCCACGGGGGGCCCACACACTAGGGGGGCGCGCCCCCCCCTTGGCCGCGCCGCCCTGTGGGGTGGGGCCCTCCTGGCTCCCCTCTGGCCCTTCTTCGGTGCTCTGGAAACTTCCGGGAAAAATGGGATGTTGGGCGTTGATTTCGTCCGATTCCGAGAATATTTCCTTTCTGGGATTTCTGAAACCAAAAATAGCGTAAAAACAAGAATCGGCCCTTCGGCATCTCGTCAATAGGTTAGTTCCGGAAAACACATCAAAACGATGTAAAGTGTGTATAAAACATGTAAGTATCATCATAAAAGTAGCATGGAACATAAGAAATTATAGATACATTTGAGACGTATCAAGCATCCCCAAGCTTAGTTCCTACTCGCCCTCGAGTAGGTAAACGATAACAAAGATAATTTATTAAGTGACATGCTATCATAATCTTGATCAATACAATTGTAAAGCATATGTAATGAATGTAGCGATTCAAAGCAATGGTAAAGATAATGACTAAACAATTGAATCATATAGCAAAGACTTTTCATGAATAGTACTTTCGAGACAAGCATCAATAAGTCTTGCATAAGAGTTAACTCATAAAGCAATAGATTCAAAGTAAAGGCATTGAAGCAACACAAAGGAAGATTAAGTTTCAGCGGTTGCTTTCAACTTGTAACATGTATATCTCATGGATAATTGTCAACACAAAGCAATATAACAAGTGCAATAGGTAAACATGTAAGAATCAATGCATAGCTGACACAAGTGTTTGCTTCTAAGATAGAAAGAATAGGTAGACTGACTCAACAATAAAGTAGAAGAAAGGCCCTTCGCAGAGGGAAGCATTGATTACTATTTTTGTGCTAGAGCTTTTCATTTTGAAAACATAGAAACAATTTTGTCAACGGTAGTAATAAAGCATATGAGTTATGTAAATTATATCTTACAAGTTGCAAGCCTCATGCATAGTATACTAATAGTGCTCGCACCTTGTCCTAATTAGCTTGGGTTAACACTGATTATCATTGCATAACATATGTTTCAACCAAGTGTCACAAAGGGGTACCTCTATGCCGCCTGTACAAGGGTCTAAGGAGAAAGTTCGCATTGGATTTCTCGCTTTTGATCATTCTTCAACTTAGACACCCATACCGGGACAACATAGACAACAGATAATGGACTCCTCTTTTAATGCTTGAGTATTCAACAACAGTTAATATTCTCATAAGAGATTGAGGTTTTATGTCCAAACTGAAACTTCCACCATGATTCATGGCTTTAGTTAGCGGCCCAATGTTCTTCTCTAACTGTATGCATACTCAAACCATTTGATTGTGAAAACCGCCCTTACTTCGTACAAGACGAACATGCATAGCAACTCACATGATATTCAACAAAGGTAAAAGTTGATGGCGTCCCAGAAACATGGTTACCGCACAACAAGCAACTTACTAAGAAATAAGACACATAAGTACATATTCTTCACCACAATAGTTTTTAAGCTATTTTGTCCCATGAGCTATATATTGTAAAGGTAAAGAATAGAAATTTTAAAGGTAGCACTCAAGTAATGTACTTTGGAATGGCGGAGAAATACCATGTGGTAGGTAGGTATGGTGGACACAAATGGCATAGTTATTGGCTCAAGGATTTGGATGCACGAGAAGAATTCCTCTCAATACAAGGCTAGGCTAGCAAGGTTGTTTGAAGCAAACTCAAGTATAAAACGGTGCAAGCAAGACTCACATATAAACATATTGTAAGCATTATAAGACTTTACATCGTCTCCTTGTTGTTCAAACACCTTAACCGTAAAATATCTAGACTTAGAGAGAACAATCATGCAAACCAAATTTTAACATGCTCTATGTAGTTATTCATTAATGGGTACAAGGTACATGATGGAAGAGCTTAAACAAGATCTATATGAGCACAACAATTGCCAAGTATCACATTATTCAAGACATTATACCATTTACCACATGCGGCATTTTCCGTTTCCAACCATATATCAATGAATGAGGTAGTTCAACTTTCGCAATGAACATTAAAGATAAAGCTAAGAACACATGTGTTCATACGAAACAGCGGAGCGTGTCTCTCTCCCACACAAGCATTTATTCAAACAAAAACAAAAACAAAAACAAACAAACGCTCCAAGTAAAGTACATAAGATGTGACCGAATAAAAATATAGTTTCAAGAGAAGAAACCTGATAAGTTGTCGATGAAGAAGGGGATGCCTTGGGCATCCCCAAGCTTAGACGCTTGAGTCTTCTTGAAATATGCAGGGATGAACCACGGGTGCATCCCCAAGCTTAGACTCTTCACTCTTCTTGATCATAGTATATCATCCTCCTCTCTTGACCCTTGAAAACTTCCTCCACACCAAACTTAAAACAAACTCATTAGAGGGTTAGTGCATAATCAAAAATTCACATGTTCAGAGGTGATACAATCATTCTTAACACTTCTGGACATTGCACAAAGCTACTGGAGGTCAATGGAACAAAGAAATCCATCCAACACAGAGAAAAGAGGCAATGCGAAATAAAAGGCAGAATCTGTCAAAACAGAACAGTCCGTAAAGACAAATTTTAAAGTGGCACCAGACTTGCTCGGATGAAAATGCTCAAATTGAATGAAAGTTGCGTACATATCCGAGGATCACTCACGTAAATTGGCATAATTTTCTGAGTTACCTACAGAGAATTAGGCCCAGATTCGTGACAGACAAGAAATCTGTTTCGCACGATAATCCAAATCTAGTATGAACCTTGCTATCAAAGACTTTACTTGGCACAACAATGCAACAAAATTAAGATAAGGAGAGGTCGCTACAGTAGTAACAACTTCCAAGACACAAATATAAAACAAAGGTACTGTAGCAAAATAAACACATGGGTTATCTCCCAAGAAGTTCTTTCTTTATAGCCACTAGATGACCGGTTGCGCTATCGCGCAAACGCGGAATTAGGTCAGGATTAAAATCATAAGTTTTAGCTTATTTTAGTATATCACAGAAACACTATTTCATCGAGGTGTTGCAGGAAGATATGACAATTTATTACGCTATCACACTATTTTTTTCAGCTATTATGCTTTTGTATAAGCTGCTCCACCATATTATGGTTATTGTACCAAAAAAGGTAGCATCACAAAAGAAGCATAAAAGGATAATTACTATTGCAAGAAGTCGGTTTGAGATTTTAAGCCCCTTAACCGATACCACGGGAACCAAAAACTATTACAAATGTTTGCCTCACATAAACAATTTCCATCACTATTCTCGACTGATACCCCTCACCTCCATCGCGATTTGCGTTAAAACGGCTCTTCCTCTTACCGTTCCATGAAGGCACGCAGCTATAGGAAGATGTTGTGGAGGGAGACGCCATGGTGGCGACATGCGGAAGGATGGCAAAGCTTCTAATGTCAATGGTGAATGCAAATATAAATTGCTTCTATAACTAAAGCCGATGTGTTGTTTACTTCAAGTTTCCTCACTTTCAAACTGAGGCGATGGCATCGGCAGCATGTCCCACTCACTTTCAAACGATTGACCGCCACATATTGACCATATCTTTTAATATTAATCGGTTTATTAGAAAATCCGTTTTAAAATATATAATCCACCAATAATTTAGTGGCCACGAAGAACTGAACACGATGAATTTAAATGGTTCCCACGAGACAATGAAAGTTCCTTTAAACTGATAGCCCAAAGACTTGGCAAAGCCTGATTAAGCATGTGAAAAAATTCCAAATTCACAAATATTTCCACAAAACAAAGTATTCCAATTTCTTATCACTTCATTTGCTTCCATAACTAAGGATTATTTTGTGTCCTTTTCAAAAATATAGCAGCCACATGTGGCATCTTAAAAAATACAAAAATGAACATCTCCAACCTCAAAGTCTTCTTGGACGGTTAAAGTATTAAAACCTTATGCATGGTCACTTGTAAAAACAATAAGAAAAAAGGACAAACTTTTCTCACAACTTCACTTGTCCCGAAGCGTTCCAAAGCTGGGATGGAACAATATTGTAAGTACATAAAACCTGCATATATCATAACCATATATTGTTATAAAACCTATGGATACAAACCTTTCGAACGAGTGGGTGAAGCAATATGGACAACTCACAAACTAATCGTTACAATATTTTTATTTTTCAAAGCATCATGCAATAAGGTTTTATTACTGCAAAGTTTGTCCAGATTCAGCTCTATCTGCACTGTCTGCAAGAACAAACATATACCGGAACAAGTGTTATACACCAGCATATACAATATAGGTACCATTCGATGGTCAAAGGGAAAAGTCATAAAGTAACACAAGAAAACCTTCTTCCTACCTGCGCTGATAAATGCATATGAATGGCTCCAATAACTACAGATTTTATAACCTAACTGATCGGTGTCGCTGTTAACTAAGTACCACGGTTCATCGAGCTCCATGGATAGATATCTGCAGTACCTCCTGTAGTAGTTTGCAATGATCAAAAACGGTTGGAGAAAAGGAAGTACATCTGAAGGAAAGAAGTTTGAAAGAAAAATCTATAACCTGGAATGGACACATTGCACATTACCAAAGATGTTCTAAATATCTTGAGCATCTACTTCATGCCTAACGAACATGCATATCACTTTATAGGGCAGGAAACCAAAACGTTGACAAAAAGATTGGTACCCATTGTGGATATAGAGTTATAGACCTATCAAAATGATCAAATAGTTAGAGGTTGGGGCAATTGAAAGGTTCTTTCGATCACATAGTGATGTGGTTGGGATAGTCATTTTCTGGTAGGAGGGTTAGATGGCTTGAATAAAATAATTATAAAGCAATTAATAGGATCATACGAACGCAAGCACTTATATCCCAGTTTCTGTGAATGTATGCTTTGGTTCCATACTTTATTCTTCAACTTGGACAAGCCTCTCTGCAATTTATAAAAATAAAAGTATTTACGTTGTCCTCAGTTTAGCAAAGATGTCTTGCATTCAGAACAGATTCTTATAGTGTATTTCTGATTATTTTGTGTTGAATTTATAACAAGAAATGAAGAAATAATCGATATTTTCCATACGCAAGCAAACCGTCGTGGGTCACGAGACTTGCTATTTTTCCTAGGCTCTCTGACTGGGTTGGTTCCACCAATGCAATGTAAGATTGTACATGGTGAATGTTGATCTATATGAAGACCTAGACATAGCAGACCAGGATATTAGAGACTACACGATGGTATGCCACTACAAAACAAGCAATTAAATATAACATTGGGGAAATCATGTTAAGAAAATAAGTTTAGAAAGATGATTGAAGCAAGCACCACTTAAAGAAGCCAACCGATAAAGCGCCAAACATAAAGGTATATACAAAGGTAACATACATGTAATGTAATATATACACTACTAATCTGTTTTCTGGCAATCATAAAGTGGTAAAATATCTATATTTGAGAATGTACAACTGCACTAATACTGTATCAACCATGTGATACAGACACATCTATTTTGGATCAATCTCATTTCACAATTTTCTCTTACCATACGGAATGATTCATTCGTAAATAAGAATGTTGCGAGAGAGATAATGAGATGCCAAAAGTAAACATAAAATAGAATATGGGAGCAGATCTGACTAAACTTACCTACTAACGTCCCATCTCATCACCCTTTTGCCCGCAGCATGGAAGGCCAACAGTCTCCAAATTTGGATTCCACACAACCTGAAAGACATCGCCCCTACAGACTGCAAACTGTGCAGCACAAAGTATCAGGTGCTTAACCGCATATCGATTAAGGATAGCAGGTAGATTAACTGACCAATGAAAAGCAGAAAATTAAGACTGACGTAAAGAGGTAACAATAAAGAAAATCACTTACAGTTGTCGGAAGCATGCAAGCTTCTTGATAGTTTTCACAAGTTAGTACACATTCACATATCGGAACAAAAAACATTATCACCTTCAAAAATTTGTTGCGTTTGTCTTGACTCTCGAGTCTCAATAAATTTTCCTGTAAATAAAAAG
Organism: Lolium rigidum; assembly: GCF_022539505.1. Lineage (NCBI taxonomy): Eukaryota > Viridiplantae > Streptophyta > Magnoliopsida > Poales > Poaceae > Lolium > Lolium rigidum. Next base: position 54,258,061 of record NC_061514.1, on the reverse strand, counting down.
TGAGTAGATAATTCCATGCACTGGAACAAAGAGCTAAATAAATTAGCATCAAAGTAATCTGAGTTTGGTTTAGTATTCCATAAGAAAGTTGTTGAAAGATGGAGGGTCAAATCAAAGATATAGAAATGAAAGACATAATATCACATGAAGTCGACATGTGCATGGTTAGTCGTATTATTAGGCAATACCGAGCAACGGCGAGTGCATCCATATTACCACCAAAAAATATCAATTATTTTGACTGCAACGAAACTGATCAAAGCAAAATTACCATTTATTTTGACCCACAACAGACTACTCCTCATTTCGATATCTTGATTAAAAGTGAGCGAGTAATTTTCTAGCTATGCATCAAATGCCAGAAATTGACAATATGAAGCAATATCAATGTTAAGAGTATAAATGCTTCTTTCTGCTCACCCTCCCTCCTAGTAATTATTTTTATTTCAAGAAATTTTCATGTTGATTCATGCCCTTCAGGCTCACCACGATGAACAAATAAAAATAGCGGTGAGTATGAAAAGGCAAAGCACTATCAATTACCAATGCGCCACTGCAATGTCACACAAATATAGTCCTATTAATAAACTAAGGCAGGAGATGATTCATTCCCTAGAGATGAAGAAATAAAGCACTATCAATTACCAATGATCCATGCCCAAAGGTATAGTAAACTGAATTATTACAGTAATACCTTGCTTTCACCCATGCTCAGTCTGTCCCAAAGCAATTCCAGCCTTGGCATTGAAGTGCTGGACCTGTGATTGAGAAAGTGAAAATTATATCATTATTAGCCGAGAGAATGGAGAATTCCTGCCTCATATGCTAAGAGATTAAAGTCGTCGAAAAGGAAACCATCTCTCGGTCAAGGACATCCGTAAACATATATGGAAGTTCCTCGGTGTTAGACTGAATAAACAAGAATATTAACACTCAGAAATCAAACTAATCCCGTTCCGTAAAAAAATGGGAAATTAGTACTCACCTCACACATGAGGAAGGCAAGAGCATCAACATATCAGCCATGGAGATAGAAGAGAGTTCAAGAGGATTATTTTTCATTAAAATTCCTTTAAGCACTCCAGCTCCACTGTATGAAGGGAAAATATTATTATTGTCCAATGTTGGGCAACGATCGAGATAATCCATCTACATCACAAAAGAAACAATAGCAAGGTCAAGCTTTCGAATTACTGGTCCCAATATTTTCCAAATGTTTCAGTAAGAAGATTAATATTTTAAACAGAGAACCTGAGCTCTTCTTTTTAGTAAGAAAAGGCATCATCCGTCCCAAATTTTCACCTGTCCTTTTGTTCAAAAGTAATTGTTCAAAGCTCTACTTTTTAGTAAGCAATGCACCACTGATCCCGAATCTACACCTCTCCTTTGGCATCTGCGCCGACCACCAAGAAACAATATGAACAATAAACATTGAGAAAACAACATAACCTAAGCATGTATCACGAATTCCATTTGTCGCCCAACTAAGAAGAGACAAGAGGGAGATGGTATACCTAGTGACAAGTTCGAGATGAAGAGGTGTTGCTGGCTAGGTCGTCCAACTCTGGCCGAGGAAACCGGATTGCAAGAACGCCAAAAGGCCCCACCATCTTGTCATCGTGCACCGGAGGTGCGAGACATCTCGTTGATCTCCTCGCCACCCACATAAGTGACATGAGGAGATAATGGAGCACCAAGTCCTCATAATTAACCTATAACAATCATGTAGAGTATTTGAGGCTATCGCCCGGTACCCAAATAGCAGCCATATTCAGCCTAGGAACACCCTCACCAGTCTCATATTTGAGGCAACATAAATAAGCCTAGAAAGTAAGAAACAAAATAATAAATATCGAGAAGAGAGGAATACCAGTAGCAGCAGCAGCGCCGTCAAGACCATCCTGGGCATGTACAGCTCCAGATCGAGAGCTTAAAAGAGAACACAACTTAGTTGATGTGGTAATCAACCCAGAACAACAATAATCGACCCGAAAAAATTGTCCCTTCCTTCTTGCTCCCTTCCACACTGGACTCCGTCTGGTCCTTCTGCCGAGGCCACGCCGCCTCCCACACCAGGGCCGCCCTTACATCCAAGTTCCTGAGGTAGAAAACTTCGCCTCAGTACCAACATTGCTTAAAATTTTGAATCAGTAAATGATACAAATCTTCAACAAACCATGCAATTGTGCTTTTCACGTTTGAAATGACCTAATAACCTTCAGATTTTCATACATTGCAAGATCTCTTGCATAAAAAATGTACGTAAATTTTTTGATTTCATCACTTACATTAGAGAACTCGAGATTCTCGAGTGTGGCCTCGAGGTATGTGGCATCTCCCCACAGGAAATCGAAACGTGCCACTGCCAAATCCACACAAATTGCAAGAGACTATTAGTACATATACAAAAACTGGCATCCTAAGCGGAGAGGCAGAGAGGAAGAGACGGCTCTGGTTTTCTCTGCTCACGTCCATGGCTGGGAAGATCCGATTTCCTAGCTGTGAAGAGAAGGAAAAGCTCACCTGAGGAGGTAGGACGGACGAGTAACAAGGCGGGGTATGTGCTCCAGCGAGCGGCGCCATGGCCCTCCTCCTGGGCTTCCCGGGCCGGCCCTCCTCACGCTGCTCGCCAGGACGCGCCGGTGCTGAGGACGCAGAGGCTGCGTGACCCCGAGGGCTCCCTGTGCTGGCCCTCCTCCTGCACCGGCGGGTACTCCACTGGCGCCGCCGGGGCCCTCCCCCGGGCCCTCCTCCGCCGGTACTCCACTGGCGCCTCCGGCAGGAGGATGCGCGGGAAGGCCACCAGCGTCGGGGAGGCGCGGGGCCACCGCCGCGGATCCGTCACGCGCCGGAGCGTCTCCGGCCATGCCCGACGCCTCCGGTCACCGCTGCCGACGATCCACCCCGCGCCAGCCCATCTACGGCTGAAACTGCAGTTGCTAAGATCTGCTGCATCTCCTTGATCCGCCCCGCGCCGGCCCGTCCCCGGCCGAGCCTGGCACCTCCGGTCGCCGCCGCCGCGGTTCCATCACGCGCCGGACCGTCTCCGGCCGCGCCCGACGCCTCCGTTCGCCGCTGCCGAGGATCCGCCCCGCGCCAGCCTGTCTCCGGCCTCGCCCGCCTCACCTCCACCCGCCGCCACCGATGTCGCCACCCGAATGGGTCGCCCAAGCTGCTCGGGCTGGCTGCTCCTTCTCCGGCGCCGCGGATTCGGGGGAGAGGCGGCGCGCCGCTGGCCTCCGCTGATTGGGGAGGAGGTGAGACGAGGAGGCATGCGATTGGGGAGTGCCGGCCGATCTAGGTTTTCACCCCTTCCCCTCGCGCGCTTGGGAAGTTCACGCGAACGAGAGCGCCTGGCTGTCTCACACCGTCGGTCCCGCAAGCAGTTGGTCCCACGCGTCATGGACTCTCTCAGAATACTAACAGGTGAGAAAAAAATGACCACATCGGACGGTTGCAGTCAAAAGCGGGTATCAGATTTTACTGTGTGGTGGAACCCGTTGCGCTATCGCGCAAATGACGTTATCAAGTTAGAATTTAAACCATAAGTTTTAACTTATTTTAGTATTAAAAATTAGCTCGGAATTTAACTGCTTTACTATCTTGCATTCACAATTTATTACGATTTCACACTATTTTTTTAGCTTTTATGCTTTTGTATAAGCTCCTCCACTAAATTATGCTTATTATATCGAAAGAGGTAGCACAATAAAAAAAAGCATAAAAAGAAAATTACTAATTCCAAGAAAAAATGTATCTATTTCAAGACAAAAAAAAGGGTTAATTAGATAGATGGCCATTGCAATTTCCAACTATTTGAGAAACGCCACTACAATTTTCGTCTTTTGAAAACACCACTACAATTCTCTGTACGTTCTACAGACAACATTATGTCTATTTAATCACACATACTGACCAAAATATACTTGTATTTTGTCCAAAATAAGTATAAGGGTGGGGCCTATTCACTTTAGCTTGATGCTGGGACACGGTGGCAAGCTCCACCCGAAACAAAAATGAAGATTCGCATCTCACTCTCATGTATCGTGGGCAGTTCAGACCGGAACTCTAAAACACCGGTGTCTATTCTTGGTAGAACACCGGGGGTAGCCAGCTCCTCCCGTAATTGACTGTATTTCTTGTCTATTCTTCGTATGTGTAACGGGAACTTGCTCAACCGATTTGAGTTTCCGCATCTCAGGTTGCTAGTTTTAAGCTAGCATAATAACGTATATGCCTAGGACAAAAACAAATGATGTAGATGATGGCCGCTAATCCAAATATGATTTAGCTGACCAAATTGATAATGAAAAGAAATGTATTACATTTTGACGATGAGAACATGTATGAGATTTAATGTATGAGATGTTGAACTTAGATCTTCAACGTACATATTTAAGACTAAATATTATTTTGTTCAATTTTATTCTATCAAAATTTTATCCATTTATTTTTTAATTTTACTGTTACCTTCCTATGCTTTTTCAGGTGCAGCCCACCATGTATACATATCTAAGCTAAAAATACAAGTGTATATTAGCCGGTATAAGTGTTTAAATGGACGTAATGGCTTTTATGGAATGTATATAAAATTGTAGTGGCATTTTTCAAAAGACGAAAGTTGTAGTGGTGTTTCTCAAATAGCCAAAAATTGCAGTGGCATCTATCTAATTAACCCCAAAAAATCGGTTCGAGATTTTATATATGCATTACCAAAATACATATATAGAAAGTTTAGTAAACAATATAAGTATAAGTATGTACAAAATCACTGGTAAATGCATAGGCTTTAGTCTCAACAAATGTCAAAAGAGCTTGATTTTCCTTCCGAGTCAATTCATCCCAACAAAAAAATATTACCAAGCTGTAGGAACTTCTGCATCAGTTGCCAAGATCTGCTCCTGAGAACATAATCTACGAGGAGAAAAAAGTCAAATAAGTATTTAGCTTTAGCAGCCAACATTTCTCTCTATTGACCTTTCTTCTAACTCAAAAAAATCTATGGTTAATCACACGATTATTTATGCAATGTCACACTTAACTGATCAATAGATGTAGAATCTGTGATTTTTTATAGCGATCGTTTCATGCCATATTATGACATGTTTTCAATTGGAAAAGGAACAAGAGAAACAAAACAATTGCTGGACGCACTAAGTAGATGGTTTCGTAATTGAATGGAGCAGGCTCAGTTCCACAAAATGACTGATTCGCAGAATATAAACGCAAATGGCATGTTTCAACTTTAACCAACTGCCAGCCAATAAACGAAAGGATATGCAGACTGGTTTGTACCTTGTTTAACTGAAGAAGCCATTGATTTTGCTCGGCAGCAGCAGCAAGCCAGACATGTCATAGAAACAGTATTCTCAAGTAATCACATAGAAGTATGCAGAGTTTAGTTGCAACAGAATGAGAACAGATTAGTGTTTGGCATACCCAACATCACTGTAAATAGCAAGCTTCAACCCTCGGGCGTGCCCATAATCTGCAAGTTACCCTGAGAAATATACAATGGTCTCAATACTGAACACTATAAATGGCGGCATAATTCTCTAATTGTAAAATGTCTTGGGACATACTATGCACACGCACATGATTTAGTTTGCACAATGTAGTAGTTAACAGGAATATATTAATGTACATATCAAGATTAAATGGATTTATTGAATCCTGTAAGAATATCTAGTCAAATAAATATAAATAAGGGGAGCCTCCAATGCAATCTCAAGATTATTCACAGGATGCCTTCTGCCACTGCAGCTACAGCCCCACCGTAAACCAAAATCTACACCAATGCTTTACTCCTAGAAATAAAATGAGCAATGAATTCTGTGACAGGGACATACTAAAAGATTTAAATCTACATCATAGAGCTTAACAAGAAACAAAACCCAATGTATAGTTTGTGCTGCTATCTATGACATAAATAAATCTATACCATACTTTCTGCAAGTAATTCAATCAAGCACTCCACCAGAAAAAAAAAGTTGAAGATATACCTATCACTCTAGAGAAATAGCCAAACACCAAACACCTCACCGTACAAACTGTGCATACATGTAAAAAATAAAATAAAGAACATTGCATCAGCTGGGAGAGAAGGATTGGGAGAAGCTCACAATCGTCTCTCGGCCATGCTCGTAGTCACTCGATACGTGCGCAACTTCCGAAGCTGCACCTAGTCTTGAATGGCACTTCCGCAGAAAGGGTGCTGCGGCATGCTCAATGGCGCTCGAGCTGCCGCACGCTCGATTTCGCTCGAGCCGCTGCTGACACTCTCTCACCACCTTGCATCCACTTGATTTTTTCTCACTGGAATTTTATCGAAAAGGTGTTGTACAAAACAAATAATGCCGATGACAGTAACGAGCTAGGATAAATCTATGCCTCCATTGGCAACAGAGTGGTAGCACAAATTTCTTAACCTAGAGGAGCAATACATGCAGTCTGTAGAATACTAATTCCCAAGGGAACTGTCGTCTGTCGCCATACATTTTCTTAACCGCACAGTTCGCAATACATAGCAAGTGACTGGCACTAAGGTGGCTTGCTGTCTTGCAGAATCAACACCTGGAGCAGTCCCCTAAATTTCCCCGTCCCAGAGTCTTTGTTCACGATGAAGTTGCCCATCGGCAGCCTAGTCTGAACATCACAAAAAAAACAAAAACAAAAATAAGGCACGTCGGAAATAACTGGTGCACTGCACTCAAACTGGTGTGGACCGTGGACGCACGAAATAAGATATTGTGGTTCTCTTGTGAGCAAACTGTCACTAATCAGGCCATCGGGGATCAGATTTTTGAAGGATTAGTGTTGATATATATAGGTTTTGGAGATATAAAGGAAACTGAAGCTGTTTGTTTTGAATAACAGCAAGCAATACTGTCCTGATAAGGTCATGCAACAAGCAATAACCAACAGACAGTGAAGCGAAAATTTGGTTCTACCAGTGTTGTTCTCTTACAAAGAACGGAGCCACTTCTTTCATAACGAGAAACTAAACAAAAATAGGGCTGCCACTAACAAAGCATATCCAGACTCAGCGGCTGGGTGCCACAGCACACACCACATAGTGAAATATAAGGGAGTTCATAACCATCGCTTAAACTATTATATAAACCTGAACCTGCACATCATTCTATAACCTGGAATGATCGAAGGATGGACATTTCAATATGAGTATCCTGGCACTGAAGCTACACAACAAAGATATGAACTTTAAAGACTATAGATAGGTCATGTTCTCCCCGTGATACCTTAATGAGCTTAGTGCATGTATTTATTTTGAGTACTACATCAGAAGAGCTTCATTTTAATTTTGTGGCCATGTTGAACACTACATACTTGTTAATTACATGTAAATCCAATAAGCCAATTCTCATATTCAGAAAAATTGTTATTCCATGATGCAAAACCGAGCAAAGATGAATCCTGATGCTAAAATTGACTATTTGACGATCTGGTAACTAATATCACCTCAACTTTATGCTTATGAGTACATAAATTAAGGTTTCCATAGAAAGTACCACCACACTACAGCCATGCCACTCAATTAGCTTTGAAAATAGGAACAACTAATGAAATCCACATTCAAAAAATACAAACAATAAGTTATTAGTAAAAAGGAGGTATCCACCTTTAGACGAAGGTGTCGATAGAGTAAAGCATGTCAATATGATGATAACCAACTTATATTAGAAATTAGCATGAGCAACAAATATTCAAATGCTGGATCTAACAGACAAACTTATATTAAATCATCACAGGTGACCTTACTAATACCAAAGATTCTCGAGATGGCTCTATAAAATATGATCTAACAGCTGTAGGTACATATCATAGAGTTGTATCCAAAATTTAAAAAGGTTAAACACAAGACAAGGGACAACATCAAATTCTGTCACACCAAATGCATGTCAGCTCATACTTGAACTGTTAGCTAAAACCAATATTAAGAAACTAATGCAGTTTTCAATTGGCACGCCTTTTTTGGGGATAACCCAAAGAAGAAAAAAAAGGAGAGCTAGAAAATATCCAGCACACATGACATTACCATAATCTCCACGATGACCCATCAGTATAACCTGGGGCAATATGAGAGCATGTCCAGATCTTGTGCGGGCACTTCAACAAGGTGACAGGGAGCTGGAGTGCTTCATGGACAATTGCAGCCATACTTCGCTTGTTATGACTAATCTATGTCCAACCATTGTTCACTCGTTCGGAGAAATCAACACTATCATGTAGAAGGAAAAGAGGCTCTGCTAGCTAACCCACGGAGTGAATGTGTTAGTCAACACATCAAAAGGAGATACCAAGGCTAAATTCACTATTAGGAAAACTGGAAACAAATAGTTCACAATACATAACCAACAGCGAACCTACTTTCAGGAACTGTAGGCCAAACGATTGCAGGCACGCACCAAAGACTATTGTTTGGCTTTCTTTGACCCTTCTTGCTATGGTTGGGCCTCACCAGATCAACGGTAATGTATTCTGCAAAACCTTGCGTTTACATTCGCAAAGTAACACTAACATACCAATATGCATATGCGCAGCAAAGAGGAGTAGCTCACTGACGTAATTGGCAAAATCAAGGACCCATTTTTTTTTGTCATCCATCTATGTCACTTTATGGTGATTTAAGTCACGACAAATATAACATAGTTTATCTTTTTCATAGAATTCCAACAACCAAGATTTCTGTTTCTTCAAAAATACAAATAATCAAATCATTTTTCTGCATACAACACTCGGATAAGCAAACCGAACGAGAAATCATACGTTCGGCGAGTCGACGCCAGGTGTCGCGGCCTTACGAGGAAAAATCAATCGACCAGGAGCCCCACCAAAAAATTCAATATTTGTTGTTGTGTCTGTAGAACGAGGAAGAAAACCATTATTTTCCAAAAGGTCAGCAGTGTAAGTGTGTAACACGAGCAAACGGGAACCAGCTATTTCACATAGCAGGATATAAACGGAGGTGCCCGGACAGTAATCTTCAGAAGAGATAACCAGAGCACACATGCAAAAAGGAAATTCCGAGACATATATTGCACAAGCATAGAATTATTTGAACGTAACATACAAGGTAGGCAATGTTCATTTACAGAGGTATGAGAATATCCATCGGATGCTCTCCATGAACATGCAAGAATCGGATACAATAAGTACCTATAATCTGTGAACCAAATGAAGAAAATGCCTCGTATTATACCTGATGGTATTTAACTTACAGAAGACTATATGTTGAAGGTACTATATCATAAATGAATATATGCTTGTCTTTTTAATAGAATTTCAACAACCAAGATTTATGTTTCTTCAAAAGTACAAATAATCAAATCACTTTTCTGCATACAACACACTCAGATATGCAAACCAGAACGAGAAATCATACCTTCAGCAGTCGACGCCAGGTGTCGCGGCCTTACACCTGACCAGGAGCCCCACCAAAAAATTCAATATTTGCCGTTGTGCTATAGAACGAAGAAAACCATGATTTTCCAAAAGGTCTGCAGTGTAAGTGCGTAACACGAGAAAACCGGAACCAGCTATTTCACATAGCAGGATATAAATGGAGGTGCCCGGACAGTAATCTTCAGAAGAGAATAACATCTATAATGGAAAATTAATATTGCACATGGACCAACTCCATTATTAGAATACTAAAAGATAGAATATTGAAGTGGAGGCTACCAAACTTACATGATTTAGCCATTGTCATGGAAGGATGATTCCCTCGGAAATCTGGATAAGAGAACACTGGGCTGCCCTGTTCAGCACCTCCTTCCGTCCATACAATCTATTTTTGCACATGACATGAACACCATAATGAGAAGGTCAAATTTATAGCAATCCATTGCCTTGCAAAGTATATCGCAATCCATGAATCATACCAACAATATGCGGATGTGAGTACCAACTTCTGAATCTAAGCTTGCAAAACTGTTACACATGTAAATCAAAGGAGTAAAAGAAGCGATGTACCTTTGAAGAATTTTCAACATAATGCTCGACAGCCACTCAACCGGTCAATGACAGGGCCTCACTGAGATTCGTTCATCCCCTCCTCCGTTCCTTGCAGCCAGGAGAAGAGTGAGAGCAAGGAGAGGGAGATCGAGAGGAAGAGACATGGATGGGAGGGTGAAGCAAACCTGAACGAATCTTGCCGCTTGACCCCGAGTCCCCACCGACCCTGCCACCCACGGCCTCCAACCACATCTGTCCCCTGCCTCCTCTGCACCTCCGACTTTCCTCCTCCTCGTCGTCCTGTTGCTTGGTCGCCACCGGCGTCACCGGCACATTGAAGAGCGGCGGCGGCAGTAGAGGTACCGCCTCCAGCCACCTCCATCCCCCGCCTCCACTGCACCTCCACCTCTCCTCCTCCAAATCACCCCCTCTTTTAAGGCTCCCATCACATCTAGGCATGCCCTTGAACGGAGATCTCGAGCCCCCGAGTTGTGGACGATTTTCTCAAGGCGGCGCGCCGCCGCCCACCTGCGTCGCCTCCTCCGGCCTGCCCTAGCGGCCGAGCCCGTCCGGCTCCATCTCGGGGAGCGGCGGTGCACCATCGTTGGGGAGAGGGAGAGAGAGGTCGCCGGGGATTCGGGGAGCAAAGAAGGAGCGGGGATTGGGGAGCGAGGAGGGATGCGAGGATTGGGGGAGCGCGTTCGATCTAGGTTTTTACCTCTGGTCTGTGGACAGGAGAAGGAAACGACCGAACGAGCGGACCTGCCTTCCTCTCACTATCGGGTCCCGCACGTAGGAGGTCCCATCTGTCATAGAGTATTTCCGAAGCTGAACGAGTGAGGAAAGTTTGACTGCATCTAACGGCCACGGTGAAAAGCGGGCTGGACGCGGGTGAAACGAGCGGATCAGATGCATTTGCCCCTCTTGGATGCCTTGGTTGGCCGGGTAGTCTAGGGACATTTATAGGAGAAATTAAGATGGGCTTAGCAGTTTTAATGATGTACTCGCAAGAAATAGTATTTGGAGCAAAAAGGAGCATCAAGAGGCAAATTCAAAACAAATTTAAGCCTAGCATGCTTCCTATGCATAGGAATCTTGTACACAAATGAATTCATGAAGAACAAGGTGACAAGCATAAGAGGATAAAACACGAGTAACTTCAAAATTCTCAACATAAAGAGGGGAAACTTAATATTATTAAGATGCATATAACCATGTTTCCCTCTCTCATAATAACTTTAAGTAGCATCATTGATGAAATCCACAATATACCTATCACTTAAAACATTCTTATCATGGTTCATATGCATAGGAGTATCATTAATTTTGGCATAAGAAGAATTCTTCTCATTAATAGTAATTGGAGCAGGATTATTATCAAGAATTTGAACATGGTAAACAAGTTGCATATTAAGGGAATTGTTTTTGGCAATCCAATCATAACTATGACAAGTTTCATAAGGATAGTTATAACCTATATCATAGCATTCTTTATAATAATCATTAAAGGTCGGAGGCACGAGTGTCATCATAAGAAATAGAATAGTTATCTTTCACAGTCGGTTTATCCGTGACCATACCATCATTGTTATTAGAAGGAGATGTATCAAACACATAATGATCGAGTAGCAAAAGGATTTTCAACCACATCTTCCCCAAGCTTAGAGCTTTCTATATCATTATGGGAGGAAGCATGGATAGTACTCGATACTATGGTAATTATTAACATCATCATTTTCGGAATTAGTTTCCCGGAGATTTGCAATATCAAAAGTAGTGTGCTCTTTCAAATCATGATCACTAATGTAGGTAAAGGGCATAGGAAGATCGTTGTACTCAGATTCATTATCATAATAATCATCAGGAGCAACATACTTACGGTTACCTATCGTTATCTCATACACGCGGGGATATGCTGTTACCTCTTTCTTTTTATTCCCCTTCTTCTTCTTCTTCGTTCCCTTCTTCTTCTTCTTCTTCTCCTTTTCCTCGTTCCCTTCTTTAGGAGGGAAAGGCTTGATGAGAGGCTTCTCCACATAACCTGCTTTATTTCCAGAAACAATAGAAGAAACTTGGGAGGATTCCTTCTTTTCATTAATAAGTTCAAAACACATAGCGGTCCTATCATATTTTGGCAAGGTGTCATCTTCTAAAATATTTTGTATGTAAGTATTCGTATGGCAATTATCAATGCAATAAGAAAAACACCCATGCAGGACATCATCAACATCAAGATCATTAATATCTAACAAAGAAATTTTTCTTGATAACTCTTCACACCACAAAAATAAAGTAAGTTCATCATGCTTGATTAGGAGTAATTTCATCATCACAATACAAATTTGCAGCGCTCATGGGGTTCAAATTATCATTGGAGGAGCATTGAAAATTAAAATGACCCACTCTATGGCAAAGTTCACAAATAAAAGGATAGAGGACACAAGCTTTTTTACCAAGATCATCTAGCGCCCTAGACCACTTTCTAGTTTTTTCATTAATATGATGGATATAATATTCATCTTCGATTTGATTAATTCCACAAGGTCTATGCATTCCACAAAAATTAACATGCTTATAGGAAATAGCATTCTTAGGAGTTTGAGCATGTTTATTGCAATCATTAACAACAATTTCATCCTTCGTACAAGCCTCTTTAAAAGGTTCATGATACTTATCAAAATTCTTCCTAGGCAATTCAAAATGAGAGGCAAAAGCTTTATAAAGATTTGCAGCAACTTGAGAGTCAAGACCATAGGTAGCACTCATATTTCGAAATTTACCAGTATCCATAAAAGTTTCAATGCATTCATAATCATAATTTATACCTGACTCTTTACCTTTGTTGTTCTCCCAATCCTCAGCGTTCTCCTTAATCCGATCAAGAAGGTCCCTTTTAAACTCTTCTTTGTTGCGCGTGAATGATCCAGAACAAGTAGTATCCAGCAAGGTCTTATCTTGAAAAGAAAGTCTTGCATAGAAATTATCAATGATGATATTACCTGGAAGCTCATGATTGGGGCATTTGAGCATTAAAGACTTCAATCTTCCCCATGCTTGGGCAATACTCTCTCCATCATGAGGCCAGAAATTACATATGCGACTCCGGTCTTTGTGAATTTCACTTGGAGGATAGAATTTAGAATAAAATAGAGGCACAATATCCTTCCAATCAAGAGAGTCCCCATTCTTTAGCAATCTGTACCAATGCGCCGCTTTACCAGACAGCGACATAGAGAATATTTTCTTCTTCACTTCATCCATAGAGATACCTGCACACTTGAATAACCCGCATAATTCATGCAAAAACAGTAAATGATCTCCGGGATGGATAGTTCCATCCCCTTCATAGCGGTTATCCATAACACGTTCAATAATTTTCATAGGGATTTTATATGGAATACTTTCGATAGATGGATTTAAAATATCACAAGCATCATTAGAATTATCGCATATGGGAGATAAAATATTATCAGAGCAAATTTTCTCCCCTAAAGATGGGAAGCTAAAAAGATCACAAAAACTAGGTTCCCCAAGCTTAGACTTCTCCATAGCATTAGCATTAATTGGATTCATACTAATAACATTGCTACTATCATGTAAATAAGGTTCCATAGGTTTTTTAATTTTCGCATCAAACAATTCTAAATTAGGAAAAAGATTAAAAAGCTCACCAAATTTTTTGTTGTTTTCCATTATGCCTAACTAGTGAAAATAAAAACAAGAAACAAAAAGATGCAATTGCAGAATCTAAAGGAAATAGCTTCGAGCACTCACACACCGGCAACAATGCTAAGAGATAACTTAGTAGTCAGAGGATGTGAATACCTTTTACCTTACCTCCCCGGCAACGGCGCCAGAAAAGTGCTTGATGTCTACGGGTGCTTCTATTCTTGTAGACAGTGTTGGGCCTCCAAGAGCAGAGGTTTGTAGAACAGCAGCAAGTTTCCCTTAAGTGGATCACCCAAGGTTTATCGAACTCGGGGAGGAAGAGGTCAAAGATATCCCTCTCAAGCAACCCTGCAATCACAAAGCAAGAAGTCTCTTGTGTCCCCAACACACCAAATACACTTGTCAGATGTATAGGTCCACTAGTTCGGCGAAGAGATAGTGAAATACAAGTGGTATGAATGAATATGGGTGGTAATAGCAATCTGAATAAAATATGGCAGCGAGTAAACATGCAACAAAACAGTAAACAAACGGAGATTCGATGCTTGGAAGCAAGGCCTAGGGATCCTGCTTTCACTAGTGGACACTCTCAACTTTGATCACATAATAAAACCACTCTACACTCTTTTGTTGGATGATGAACACCACTAACTGTGTAGGATTACACGAACCCTCAATGCCGGAGTTAACAAGCTCCACAATATTCAATGTTCATATTTAAATAACCTTAGAGTGCATAATAGATCAACACAATTACACCAAGAACTAACATAGCATGCACACTGTCACCATCACACTATGAAGGAGGCATAGATCACATCAATACTATCATAGTAATAATTAACTCCATAACCTACAAGAGATTATGATCATAATCTACGACAAGAACTACACGGTGCACACACTGTCACCATTATACCGTGGAGGAGAAATAGAGTACTTTAATAACATCACTAGAGTAGCACATAGATGATATTCAACTAGATCACATAAAGAGAGAGATGAACCACATAGCTACAGCGGAGCCCTTAGCCCCGGGGGTGAATTACTCTCTCCTCATCAAGGAGACAGCGATGGCGGTGAAGATGGCGGTGGAGACGGCGGTGGAGATGGCTCCGGGGCAATTCCCCGTCCCGGCGAGGTGCCGGAACAAAGACTTCGTCCCCGGATTGGAGTTTCGCGATGGCGGCGACTCTGGAAGGTTTTCTCTGGTTTCGTCGAACGTGGTCGAGGATTTAGGTCAGGGACGACTAAATAGGCGAAGAGGCGGAGTCGGAGGGGCCACGGGGGGCCCACACACTAGGGGGGCACCCCCCCCTTGGCCACGCCTCCCTGTGGGGTGGGGCCCTCCTGGCTCCCCTCTGGCCCTTCTTCGGTGCTCTGGAAACTTCCGGGAAAAATAGGATGTTGGGCGTTGATTTCGTCCGATTCCGAGAATATTTCCTTTCTAGGATTTCTGAAACCAAAAACAGCAGAAAACAGCAACTGGCCCTTCGGCATCTCGTCAATAGGTTAGTTCCGGAAAACACATCAAAACGATGTAAAGTGTGTATAAAACATGTAAGTATCATCATAAAAGTAGCATGGAACATAAGAAATTATAGATACGTTTGAGACGTATCACTGGCTAATGGGTCCCACATGTCAGCCTCTATGAACGATAAACCTTTCTTTTCTTGGAGTTATTTTGACCCCTAATTTCTGGCTATTTTGCCTTTTTTTGGATCCCGTGCCGCCTTGGAAACGTTGAGGATGCTGCTGCCACATGGG
>NC_061514.1:54185837-54242547 GCF_022539505.1 Lolium rigidum | reverse complement strand
CAAACTTAATGGGCCGGCCCGCTTAAGACGTGGCAGGCCTCGTGTGGGCCTACCATCTACCACGGGGTTTCAGTCGGTTAACGCCGTTAGCTCGCGGTTAACGGCGTCGCCACGTGTCGGCTTGCATGACGTCAGCAATCAACGGGCTCCCGGAAACACTTGGGCAACGGTCCGATTTTCCGTGGCGGAAGGGCGCCCAAGCGCGACGGACCGAAAAAATCGTCGTAGGACTTTGCCTGACGCAGTTTCCACAACAGAACCCATATCGTCGGGTTAGGCCCATAGGCGACGAAAAATACCCCTTAGCGGACGATTTTGAGACATTGTCTATCAGAACTTTTCTTGTAGTGATGTCTATGATGGGAGAGATGAAGTTCTTCCTTGGTTTTGAGATCAAGCAATTGAGAGAAGGAACCTTCATCAATCAAGCAAAATATCTCCAAGACATGCTCAAGAGGTTCAAGATGACCGAGTTGAAGGGTGTGGCCACTCCTATGGTTACCAAATGTCATCTTGCACTAGATCCCAATGGTAAAGAGGTGGATCAAAAGGTATATCGCTCCATGATTGGATCCTTGCTTTACCTTTGTGCATCTAGACCGGACATAGTGTCGAGTGTTGGTGTGTGTGCAAGGTATCAAGCTTCTCCTAAGGAGAGCCACATGATGGCTCTCAAAAGAATCTTTTGATATTTGGTTGATACCCCAAGGTATGGTATTTGGTACCCCAAAGGCTCAAGCTTTATTCTCAATGGATATACCGATGCGGATTGGGCGGGTGACAAGGATGATAGGAAATCAACTTCCGGGGCTTGCCAATTCCTTGGTAGGTCCTTGGTGTGTTGGTCTTCTAAGAAGCAAAATTGCATATCTCTCTCCACCGCCGAAGCCGAATATGTTGCCGCCGCAAGTGGATGCACTCAATTGTTATGGATGAGGCAAACTTTAAAGGAATACGGTGTCATTTGTGATAAAGTGCCTCTATTATGTGACAATGAAAGTGCCATCAAGATTGCCTATAATCCGGTGCAACATTCAAGAACGAAGCATATTGAGATCCGGAATCATTTCATTAGGGATCATGTTGCCCGTGGTGATATTGAGCTTATCTATATTCCTACCAAAGATCAACTTGCCGATATATTCACGAAGCCTCTTGATGAAGCAAGGTTCTCTTATTTGAGGAATGAGCTAAATATCATTGATTCAAGGAGTATAGCTTGACCATCTTGTAAACACACCTTTGTCTCAAAACTTTATTTGGTTTAGATGTGGGCATGGAAATAGGGGGAGTGCGGTTTAAATTATTGAGCTATCCCTCCCCCCATAATGCCAACATTAAAGATATCATTCTCGTTATATCATATGATTGATATGTGAGCTTCAATGATGAGTATTGGTTTGGACCCAAGATATATCTTCGCGGTGCCATACCATAACACTCATATATGGTGGCCTAGGCCACCACACTCTTCTTTGTGAAGAGTTGGAGTTATTTGGATCTTCATTGGTTTTTATTGACATCTCCTTGTTTATGGGAAATCACTCACTTTTGGCCTTCATTTGCATTATTTGCAAAAATGAGTGATCATGTACCATCTCACAGTTTGGCACATCTGTCCTAAGCCTATCTCATCTAAGCCATATTCTCTTCCCTATCCAAGTGCATCAACTCCCTGTCAAATTCCAGTTTTTGGCACGTTTTTCTGCTTCACCGGAAGTTCCGGTCGTTTCGGCCGGTACTTCTGGCTGGATCCTGTTTGCCAGCATCTGTCAGCTGTTCCTGTTCTGTCGGTGGGCGTTTTCCTCTGGGACCGGCAGTTCCGGCTCCAACGAGCGGAACTTCCGCCCTTACGATTTCTCCACTTAACAGATCGGGAACGGGGTGGCAGTTCACACCCCCACTTTTCCCCATCCAAGATCTACTTGCTCTCTCTCTCTCCCGGGTGGCGGCTGCATCTTCCTCCGGCCGGATCTCCCTTCTCCGGCGACCCCCGCCGGATTGGCTCCGTGGATTGGCATCCCCTCCCTCTTCTCCTCCATGGCTCCCACCGGTTTGTGCCCTCTCCCTCTCTATGTGTGGGTAGACCTCACTAGATGAACTATAGGGCATACTCTAGGCAAAGCTATGGTAGAACATCTCTAGATGCCTTTCCTTGACTAGATCTTGCTTAGGATGTTGTGGTAATGCGGTTAGACGAGCCATTGCCACAGATCTGGTGAGAAACTGTGCTGTTTTTCGAACAGCCGGATGTTCCGGCTCCAAAGGCCGGAACTTCCGCCCCGGGCGGAACTTCCGCCGGTTCTCACCGGAACTTCTGGCCTGGCAAGTTTTTCTGCTATTACTCAATATCCTGTGCAGGCTCTGGTTCTTGGCTTCCTTGCTAAGTGTGCACTCATCTATCATTCCTATCCTGTTGATTCCATCCCAAGTACTTCCAAGAAGAGGAACAAAGGTCCGGTGGACGAGATTAAGGAAGAACTTGAGCAAACTAGACCATCCAAGCTCACCACTCGTCAGCAAGCTGCTCAGAGGCATAAGTCACCCGCTGTTCGAGGCAAGAATGTCCATGTATCCGTGAAGAACTTGCGAGTATCTTGAGTACAAGGAGCTCCGTGACATGAACCCTTACCTCACCCCTCGGAACAATAGGGTTGGGGATAAGCGGTTCCACAACAAGACTCAAGAGGAGATTTTCTATGAGGTGTATGTGCCATTCAAGAAGGGGTAGCCCCTCAACATGCTATTGACACCGGCAAGATGGCCGCTTCTAGGTACTTTGAAGAAGCCTATGCTATGTGTGGAGAGTTTGGGCTCTATCCCACTATGGAGCTCAACAAGGATTATGATGTCGGGTTGATCCAACAATTCTATGCCACCGTCCACTTTGATTCAGATGCAGCTAAAACTTTCCGGTGGATGTCTCATGAAAGGCTCCTTGAGTCTAACTTGGCAAAGTTTGGAAGTGCCCTTGGATACCCTCGCCTCCCGGGCGTCGATGCAAATGGTTGGAGGTGCCATGATAGTTCATTTTCTCAACCAAGGGAAGTCTTGGAGAACCTCTACATTAAAGGTTGGGGTGTCCCGGGCAAGAGTGCGGATCTTCTCCCTACTTGGGACATTATGCTTAGAGTCTACCGGGAAACCATTGGACCAAAGGGTGGCAACCTTGATGAGTTGCATTTATATGAAGTGGATCTTATGGCAAACTCCTTTGCTAAGAGGGGCACCGGTGAGAAGCTTGATGTGATGGACTACATCTACAATGAGATGTGGTCATGTGTGATGGAGAAGAAGCTTCCCTCGTATGCTCCGTACATTATGAAGCTCATTGAGGACACTTGGATGGACACTTGTCAGACTTCCCTCGTTCACTCTATTCCTCTCAACGTTACATCCCATGAAGTGAAGGTTTTGAGGACCAAGCGCCACAACGCGCCCATTGAAGATGTTCCTCCCATGGTTGAGAAGCCCCCTAGTTGGGCTTCTAAGCTTGCTCGCCGCATGAGACAGATTTTTTGCCTCACCTCTGCAGTCAACCACCGTCAGTATCAGCAGCATGCAGAAGCCAAGAAGTCTCGGGTTCGTCAGAAGAGCATCATGAGGGCTCTTAGTGTGGACGTGTCTCCTCCCGGATCCGAGGAGAACATCACTCCGGAGG
The DNA here is from genome assembly GCF_022539505.1 of Lolium rigidum. Lineage (NCBI taxonomy): Eukaryota > Viridiplantae > Streptophyta > Magnoliopsida > Poales > Poaceae > Lolium > Lolium rigidum. The sequence goes on along the minus strand of NC_061514.1, from coordinate 54,238,886 downwards.
CTGAGTGGGTCTCTCAGCACAGCATGCCTCTCCCTCCAGATGGCCTCGAGATCGAGTCTCCTCCGCACACTCCTCCCTACCCCGGCGCTTCATCGAACCTCCCTCCCGGCTGGGCTAACGCCGAACCTTGGGACGTGTAGTTTCTCCTATCCCTTTTTGGTGCCTTGGTGCCAAAGGGGGAGAGTGAGAACCTTATTAGGTTGCTCTCCGTTGGGTATTTGCATGGGGGAGTCACAAGCTCGTGTTGGCTTTGATTTTTATCGCTTGTGACTCTATATTTATCCTTGTGGTGTCGAACTATGTTCTCAGTTTATTTGGCTTGTAAACTCTATCTATGTGTTTGGAACCTTATCTATGTGGATGGTAAACTCCGTATGTGAGTCTTCCATGGTTATCTATGTGTGCATGATCTTTTTATCCATATGCTTATCACTATGTTATATTGCTAACCCATGGAAGACGGATGCAAGATTTAGGGGGAGCTTCATTTGTACCAATGCTCATATCTAGGGGGAGCTCCTCTATATCTTTCACATTGTTGGTTTACATTATTCATTCCTTGCAAATACTTGTGTTGTCATCAAACACCAAAAAGGGGGAGATTGAAAGAACATTTCCCGCCCTTTTGGGTTTTGTGTGTTTGATGTCAACACTAGTCATATTTTTATGTGTGTTGATGTAGACAGGTACAAGTTTTCGAGAAATATACTTGATCGGTGAAATGGTATGGCTGTTATGAAGTTACGAAGGTCTTTTTATTTACGGCGGAAGTTCCGGCCCCAGCAGGCGGAAGTTCCGCCCGGATGCTTCCGGCAGAGGCCCTTCGAGCGCAGTTCTGTTCACAGGTTTTATTCTCTGGCCAGAAGTTCCGGTGATGCTGGCCGGAAGTTCCGGTCAAGCGGAACTTCCGCCCAACTTCCGGACAAGTTCCGAAAGTCAGCGATTTGTGGCTCAGTATGTCCAGTATGCTTTTTCTGGATTTCTGGAACTTAGCCGGAACTTGGCCGGACCGGAAGTTCCGCCCTAGTTCCGCCCCTATCTTTTCTGACAGGTTACCTGACGAAGAATCTTCCTGGTGGAAGTTCCGGCCCTCCTGGCCGGTACTTCCGGTGCCAGCCGGAACTTCTGGCCCTCCTGGCCGGAACTTCCGGTGTTACGAGAAATGGTCCAAACGGTCAGATCTGAGAGCTCCAATCATATAAATAGCTCTCTTCTCCAAAGGGACATGTTGCTCAATCATTGCAAGAAAAATCTGCCAAGCTTCACTGCCATTAGAGCCACCTCAAGAAACACAAGATTTGCAAGATCTCCTTCCTCCCCCAACCAAAGCTCTTGATCTTTGGAGATTCGAAGGAGAAGCCACCGATCTACATCCTCACCGAAGCGATTTTCATTTCCCCCTCATTTGTTTGAGGGATCTCATGCTAGTGTTCCTATTTGGTTCCCTAGTTGATTTGTGTTGATGTGTTGTTGTTGATTGTTGTGTTGTTACAGATTTGGGAGCCTCCAATTCGGTTGTGGATGTGTGCCCCAAGAACCTTGTAAAGGCCCGGTTTCCGCCTCGAGGAAATCCCTTAGTGGAAGTGGGCTAGGCCTTCGTGGCGTTGCTCACGGGAGATCCGAGTGAAGCCTTCGTGGCTGTTGGTTTGGCTTGCGTAGCAACCACACTCCTCCAAACGTAGACGTACCTTCTTGCAAAGGAAGGGAACTACGGGAATCATCTCCGTGTCATCGCGTGCTCCACTCTCGGTTACCTCTATCCCATTCTATCTCCTATATATTGCGTAGCTATATCTTGCTTAGTTGATAACCTTGTCATATAGGTAAATTCACTTAGTTGCATATCTAGAGAATTTACCTTTGTGTCAAGCCTAAATTGAAAAAGAACTAAAAATTGGTTAGCACCTATTCACCCCCCCTCTAGGTGCGGCATACGATCCTTTCAATTGTCTCCATCTAGCTACATTCATTTATTTATATCTTTATTAAACTATACTTGTTATGTATGAATTCATATACGAGTGTTAACCTAGTTCTTCTTAGATCACTTTATTTAGTTATCCTATAAAACAACGAAATTGCTTAAGGTTTGTAGCCTCCTCTAGGCTCCAAGTTTGATCCTTCACAATGTTAAGAACGTGCATATATACAAACACTTGTTGGGTAAACCTAATTAGACTTGTGAACCAACATGTGGTTGGATGGTTAGGAGGGTAGTGGCACCTTCATCACACCAAAGTTCAAACCCCATGTTTGACACTTTGATATATTATAAAAGACGGAATATTCTTTCTGTGGGAGACGATGTTCCCATCGACAGCGAGGCGCCTGTGGCGACTTCGTAAATCTCAAGATCCATCGCTCAGTTTCTTGGACTCATTCTCACGGATGTGCTCATAGGGGTAGGGTGTGCGTGCATTCATAGAGATCTATATCTCTTATAAAGCAAAACCCCACTAAGAGGTCATTTAAGTTGTCTATCTCAACATGCAAGCTATCCACATCATCCATTCTATTAGCCATCCAATTGTCCATGTCATCCCCCACTAACATTCATTAATACTCTATATGCAAGCCACATCATCTATTTTTCAAGCCATCCAATAATCCACATCATCAACTTTTAGCCGTCAAGTCAGTTTTTTTAAGTTAGCCTCTTCACTATTTACACCAATTGAATCATGCATGTTCCTACAAATAATATCCTATTCCAATCAACTTATACACTTTTGTTTTTTACAAAATAGAATTATCGGAGAAATTCCCGCTGCAATGCGCATGGTATGTGATGCATGTAAAATGCATACATGAACTTTGTCCTTTATCATATTAAATTTTCACATATTTTGCAACATATGATGATAATACCATGTCTTACATTGATTTATGGGGATTTACCAATGACCCCCTTTATTTGGTTTAAAACTCTACAGAAAAAATTCCATTTTTTGTGTATTTTTCACTTTCAGAGACCTATACAGAGTCAAATTGAGCTGAGATTTTTTGAGCGTCATTTTTTCATCGGGAGAAGCACTCTGAGACCTGGAAGCACACCTCAAAGGGCCTGAGGCCCAAAAGAGCCCAGGTGGCGCGCCTAGACTTGTAGGGCGCGCCACCTGACCTTCTTTGGCTGCCGATCGTCCAAATAGCGGGATCTTTTCGCCCACCAACGTATTTTGACCTAAAAATCACTATATATATGATCCCGAAGAGTTCTCGGAAAGGGAGCACCGCAGAAGGCAGAAACATAAAAACAGAGGCTGCAACATCAAAGATTGGAGGGGGAAACTCCGCCGGAGCCGCCGCCGAAGGGATCTCCACCTTCTCCAACGTCTTCATCATCATCACTATGATCAAGGGGAGCAGTGCACCTCTGGACTACTGGTTTTTGGCAGAAGCTTGATCTATTTCTCTCATGTTCTTCATAGTTCTTAGTGCCATATGAGCTTCCCAACATGATTATGGCCATATTTGCAATACCTACGTGGTGGATCCTTATTCTATGATATTGTGCTATGAGATCTGATCATATTATGTGCAAGATGTATTGATAGATGCATATTATGTACCTTTTTCTTATGTATTGGTTTTGATTCAACTTTTATGCAAGAGCGTGTGTGGGTTGATATGTGTTAGATGGATTAGCATAGTTTTAGTGATTGATAGTGACAACAAATTCATGATCTATTATGGTTTTGCCTTTTTCTCTGCTACCTTACTAGGTATAAAGTGAATGCATGTGCTATGTTCGTCACGTGACAAAAGCGATGATCTTGTTTGTTCAAGGTAGCATATTTGATATTCGAACATCATGTCAAAATACTTATGGCTATGCTCTGCTAATTCTTAATACAAGATTGGATGGATTTTTCCATTTCTTGTGGAGTATAAGAGAGATGTGTTGCATCATCTCTATGTTAGGACGTGATGCCCATATGAATACGTATCTTTCACATGTTATTATTGTGCTCTTCATATCTCATTGATGAATTCTTATTGTCCACTACAACTTAAAATAGAGAACAGTCAAGTGAACCCATGACCTCGGTCCTTTTTTTATCATAAGAAACACCCTTATATTGCTTTTATCTTACTTTCTATTTGTTGCATTATTTTATTCCAAAAATACAAAAAAATATTTACTTATCTTATTTGCATCTAAAACCCAAAAACAATCAACCTTTTTACTGTCTTTACTTAGTTACTTTTATTTTGTCTAGTTTTACTTATTTTATTACTACTTGTGTTTTATTTACTTACACGAAACCTTGTGCTTGACAACCACACGGTGAAGTTATGAACACAAGGCTTTATTTTACTTTGCAGGATTGGTAGAAGAAGAGATACCTCTCTACGCAGTTCCCGGAGAGTTCGATATAACCCTCGAGTCACCCTTGTGGGGAAAATCGCTTCTTAGACTACACACTCTGTACTTGGAGTTCCAACGTATCAAGACCCTTTTGCTGGTGTTGTCAAGCTCCATCAATATGTACGCACCCCTTTGTCCAAAATTACCCTCCATTCTATTTTTGGTTAGGGTCAAACTTTGTAAAGGTTGACTAAGCATATAGAAAAACACATGAACATTTGTGGTAGTGGATATATGCAATGTGAAAATATAGTTTATGATGATTCTAAAAATATTTGTTACATATCATGGATATTGATATCTTTTCTAAGAAGTCGTTTGGTATCCATCATTTGGGCCTGGAATCCTGGAATTCATTTTGAAATTCCATAGGTGGACTGTTTGGTTGTCACAGAATTGAGCCGTCATTTCATTTAGGAAATCCAGCAAAATGATGCCATAGGTAAACACAATTCCAAGCTGAGACTTGTCATTTGTGTTTCTCTATGGAAGCCATTTACAAATTCAATATTGAATTCTGCTATCATTTGCAATTCCTGTGGCAACCAAACAAGTGTTCATTTCTGGAATTACAATGTAAATGAAATGAATACATGAATTCATTTCAAAATGCTACAAATGAAATGAAAGCCTGACTTCCAAACGACTTCTAACTGTTTTTTAGACATGAAGGGGCAAAGCCCCTGGTTCCATTGAGAATGCAACCAAGAGTGTCACAAGAGAACCGAGCTGTGGACTCGTCCATTATATTTCTTAAAGAACGTGAACTCTCAAATTGGGAGAGATTCAATGCAAAATCAGGGGAAAAGAAGTAAACAAGAACAAGAACAAGAACAAGCTACGAGGATAGAATCAACAAAGGGGAACATTCTGCAGCAATAACTCGTAGACAATTTCTTGATGCCATCGTCGGAGAAGATTTGTTGCCGAGCCCTCATATTGTCCAATTAACGACGCCCAACAACAACTTTCTCATATCCAAGCTATTCGTAGCAGATCCCTCGGTGATGGTCCAGCGCATCAGATTGGCTTTCATCTGACCCGAGTTCTTATCCATGTACAATGACAACTTCTGATCGTGGAACTCAAACGACGAAGATTTTCCTTGATACATGGCCAACTTTTACCCTGAAAACATACATCACTGTGGGGTAGACCATAGGGTCCATATAACTTCAGATGAATAGATATTCAGAACAAAGTTTTTATTCTCACTAAGCCACCATCTAGCAACTGATTCAAAATCAGACCCAAGAGGCTTATCGAAAACAACAACAGTATACTCCTGTATCACCTTGGAAACCACCCAATCAAAAAAGATATGATGAACAACTTCATGTTCATTAATTACAAAACAAAACATGTTTTATCTTCCACATCCCTTCATTTGCACAAATTATCCCTTAGCAGCTTGTTATTAGACAACAAGCACATAAAAACATGAATTCTAGGTGGTATATGAAGTTTCCAGACACCGGGTGTATGGACAGGGGTAACCCCACCATCATTCACCACCCCATAGAAAAGATTTTACTAAGTATTCACCAAATGGATGAAATAACCACAAAGGTTTATCTTCACACACTCATCTAACTGAATTGTTCGGATAAGATCAACTAATTCAAGCCATCTATCAAATAAAGCAAGAGAAACAATTCTTCTAAAAGTAAATTTTAAGTCATCGCCATCCCACCCATCAACTATCCTGCATTGTTGTTCATTAAGAATAGTATCCCAGTACAAGATAGATAACGAGCAATTTCATATCCATGTATCTTCCCATAACAAAACCCCGCACCCATTACCCACAACCCATCTATATCCAACATTAGCTGCAAAAGCAACCCACGTTACTTCTAAAAGGGTGAACAGTGTACATGGTTAGCCCTCAAACGGGGAGAGGTTGTATTGTAGTCAATAATGATTTTCCAAATCTTATTATCATCCATGTGATATCCAATCTTGTAGGATAACGGCTTGCCCGTCCAACAAACAATCATTTTAATGATTTTATCAAGAATGGGTTGTAAGTCCTTTTTCCAACTTTTAAAAAATGCAAGGGAACCCCAAGATAGGTAATTAAATGGAAATTCACCAAGCTTGCAACCAAATATTTGTGCAAATAAACTAGCATAAACATCATCAACATTAATAGTCAATAAGTTAGTCTTGTGGTAATTTATGCACATACCAGTCATTTGTTCAAACAAGGTTAGTAGCCACTTAAGATTCCTAGCCATATTCATGTCATTTTTTCAAGAAAAGGATGCTGCCATTAACATATTGAAAGTTGGTGACACCTCTGGGAATAGCATGGGGAATAAAACAACATATAAGATTGTGATTAGCAGCCTTATAAATATTTTTTGAGAAAACATCTGCTAACAGATTGAATATAACTGGGGAAATCAGATCACCTTGTTTAAACCCTTTCCTAGCCTTGAAATATTTGCTGTTAATATCATTTACCCGAACACATAAATAGATTTTCTGAAGTAGAGCTTTAATCCCACTTCTCCAAATAATACCAAAACCTCTCGAACTAAGCATCTCATCAAGTAACTCCCAATCAATTTGATCATAGGATATCTTATAATTGAGTAACAGTAAAATGGAACCACCCACGCCCTCCTACAATGATTTGGCGTTCTCCACCGTCAGATTCTGCACTTAAACGCTCCAGATTGCCCAGACGTCACCTAAAGGTCGCTGGAACAGTTTTCGCCAGCGATTCCCGTCGAATGGGTCAGCCCACCTTTGCTGGGCTGCTACTCCGCAAGCCGAGTTCGGTGTCCTATGGTTAATCGGGCTAGATTGGCCCACCAAGTGTGTGATTGAGGCCCATCCCGTGCAATCCATGTGTCTAATTCTCTTCTCTCCTCCATCCTCACCTCTCCGCCCACACGACCACCGACCACACCGTCCCCTGCAATCCCCTCCTGATCTCGGGACAGGGAGAAACCTGGACGCGATGCTGACTGAGATGTGGAAGGGAGATGTGAAGTGGTAGTAGTCCACGGGAGAGAACCATAGTGCGCCGCCAAACGCTACATCGAGCGGCGGTGCGCATCCGGACGGAAACGCGTCGCATCAGAACCGGCGTCTGCTGGTGCTGTGTCGTCCAAGACGAACGGCAGATGAGCTTCTATGTTCCCTCAACTCCGGCTGTCCTTTTTCTATGCAGGTACTTCTTGCCCTTATCCGATCGGGATCAGGATCTCTAGATGTCGCCGCTGTTCCAGGAGTGAAACACACTGCAACTTCTCCACGTCCCACCTCCGCTTAGGCATCCTCTCATCTCTTACCTGTGTTGATATACTTCTTCCTCTGGTTGCTGTGAGACCCAAGCGGGGGATCATTTATGCTCTAGCGATGTTTATTAAAAAATCTTTACTCCGCTGGTTCCAGGCCCTACCTCAGGAACATACAGGAACACCAAGGTATACTATGAGTGCTTCGACAAATCGTTCAGGTGGTAGCCTGCTTTTGTAACCTGACTGTGTATTCAGTTATGTCTTGGTATCATATAAGCAAAAAAGGTAGCTAAATATTTACATGTGTGAGAGGTGTTGATAATGCAAGTTTTGCCGAGGAGTGTTCCGAGTGGTACAGACTCCTTTTTAAAACTAAATTTGGATAAAGATGATGCTTCGTCGCCCACTAAAATTCAGTGGTTTGAAGTGCGGCCACCATCATGGAGTGTAAGTGTGCAATGCATTTGTGCATATGTGAGACATTAACACCAGAACCTCCACCTGAGAAGGTAGATCCGTAGATGACAATATGATCAATTGAATCAATTTTGGTACGTATGCACCTACCTAATTATCTTATGCAGCAGAATATATGTGTCGCTTCCTTGGCTGCAGATTAAACTCAAACCAAATGATCTTTAACAACCAACATTCAGCCAAATTAAGAAGGAAGAAGGATTCAGATACATCCAGGTAAACTTCACTTTTATACATTGTTAAAAGGAATGTCTAACCTGTCCCTGTACACTAATCTTCATAGTATATTAGTATCCTATCAAGTTATGTGATCAATTTTGTTCTACTATAAATTTGTAGTATATTTTAGTCATTATCTTACTACGCAGTTTTTTTCACAATTGTAATAGCAAGGTTACATATTTGAATTTATTGGCAACATATATAGCATATTTTGGTCATTATGTTACTGGCACAACTTCTACACATTTGTGTTAGGAAGATTACATATGTTGTATTAGGCTTAAACTTTGACTTATAACTGATCTTCTCATCTCTTTGTGTGCACTAATGTTGGAATTCCAGATCATTCTCAAGTCTGACCTGATGGGAAACGTATCTGTCATAAAGACTCCTTATATGAAGTTATTAGCAAGGTAAGCTTAGAAACAACTCAATAGTCCCCCCTTTCGATTTGTTTGTCCAACTTATCGTCAGGTACATGAAATATTTCTATACCATCAATGTAGGAGTTTCTTGCAAAAAAATGCAGTACGTCTTTATTTTCTTATAGGGACTGAGAGAAGGTGGATATTAAAGCTGTGAAGAAAAACTTCTTAGTTAGGCACCTTTTCTATCTTCTGTCTCGTTTTGTATTCGCTTACTTAAATCTTATAATTAACATTGGGCAGGGAGTATATTCTAACTACCGTGACAAGCAAGGATTTACTTTTCTACATTTGGTATTTCAGTCTCCCTATTAAATTATATTCACACGTCAATACTAATGGAATAAACGTTTACTTATTACTGCATGGTTGTACAACAGTAACATCGTGTGCAATTTAAAGGCTAGCAGAACCATGCACTAGGATGATATACGACAGTATACACTAATACTGAAATGATGTATCCGCTGGAAAATGAAATATCCAAACAAACACTTGACCTGATCAGTATGTCTACTTTCTGGTATTGTTGCTTATGCATTTGTCTCTATCATATAAGAAGCCATGTGCATGCAAACATGACTACATATCGTGTTCATTTGTAAATAGCTTACTTGGGCATATTGATAATTGTGCCACAGAAGGTTGTTCTGTGCGGCACGCACATATCAAATAAAATAAGCAATCTTCGTCTAATTAACATCCATCTATTTGCATGTTGAGCTATTTTACCACACTGAGATTGCGCATTTCTCATGGACAGTGGAGTAAATATTAATTGAAAAAATATTTAAGTTTGTTTTTACTATTTGAACCTCTTTTGTCATGAAATCTATGTCTTATACAATATTATCTTAAGTACTCAACATCCATATGCTCCTGTTGTTTTAGTTAATTAATATACATATATATCTCTATTTGTGCAGTTTTCTATGCTTCCTAAATTGTGAGATCTCCTTGGTAGCTTTGATGTTTGTAATGCTTTTGCACCTCTCAAGTTGTACAAGTTATGGCGGAAGAAAAATCTACGGACGGTGAAATGTCCCATGGAAGGACATGCTCCTGGCTAAAAATGAAGTTAATTTGCCTGTTTATGTGCGTGTAAAGTTTCATGAAGAAGAGGTGTTCTCTGTGTTCTATGCATATTCAACCCTTTGACTTACAATCAGTTGTAACTGGTATTTTGTTCACTTAGGAGGATGAGTTATACTAACGTATAAAAATTTGATTAAAATTTTGAGTATATAAAGTAAGAAATATTAGAATGGACAGCGTCATAAAGTAAGATGAAGATACCAGATGAGTCTTTTTATAATATTCAGTCATGGTTCACTTTATTATAGTCTTATGTCATTTGGAATTTACCAATTTAATACATGGTATAAATTTTGCCATACAACTTGTACTTGGTACTTGGTGTTTTCTTTCAAATCGTTCTGTTTTTTTACTATCTACGTTGGGGAACTGTACTTCCGACTGATGTGTTTTAACTTCTATGTTCGTATTTTCCTAATAGAAAAATTCTATCTTGAAACAGACGGGCGGGCGCAGCAACGCGCGCTGTCATGGTCTAGTCTAGTTTTAAAACTAGACAAGAGAGCATTTTCTAGAGTGGATGTCATGGATTACTTCATGTGCAGCCACAACCCTTTCAAGAATGAATCTACTTTTTCAAAATCAGTTTGATTTTTGGATATAATTCTATGACCCGTGGGCGCAATCCGATTGGTCATAACTTTTGAAATAATCTTCAAACTACAATTACCCAAACTAACGGGTCTAATTTTTGTCATATCCCTTGCATTTGGTTCTTTTGGGATTAAGGTAATTATAGCATAATTTAGTATGGCAAAGTCTAATATACCAACCTCAAAATCTCTCACCATAGCCATAAAATCACCCTTAACCAAATCCGATTTTTTTTTGATAAACCAAAAAAGAAAACCCATCACCCCCGGGAGCACCGGCTGACGAGGGATTAACTCGTCAATGACTAAGTATTGTAGACTTAGAGTTTTGTAAGAATTAGAGGGCAAGTAGATCTCGAAGGTTCAGCCGAACAAAGGTGCTCAACTCAATATTACGGTGGTTAAGTTACGATGATTTTGATCCCTTCTTTCACCCTCTACCCCCCTTTATATAGGAGGTGGAGCCAAGTCTTAATCGCGTCGTACAAGTTACAAACTGTCGGGCCGTGTGGGCCTTTCCATGTATTGATACAACTTTTGTATAGTAACTCTATTTTCCTAATTCGAAAACTTCCAACCTTCTGGGCCTTCAAAGTTTTGAGTCCACGGGCTTCCTGCTTTCCTGTGGACCTAGGCTACTTATCCGACATACCTGGTAGGCTTACCTATGTCACCGGCAGCATACGATCCCACTATGGCCTCATGGATTTCCTTTTCAGAGAAGGGGCATCAAGGCTAGAATCCTCCTCACCAGTGAGGAAGTCATGTGCATCCCAAAAGTCATTGTTTAAAGAAACAATAAGCTTATCCTCTTTCACAAACATTTTTTATAAAATTCAGCAGCAACATTCAACATCCCCTCATTCATTTCAACAAGGCCATTTGGTCCATGTAAAGCGATTAAAGGTTTTTTTCTAACGCCTTTGTTTAGCAACGACATGAAAGTAAGTCATGTTTCTATCTCCCTCGAGGTCTTTTATAGCTCTAGATCTTTGCCATGCTTTCGTCTCCTCATTGGACCAAATTTCGTATAGTTCCTCTTTAATACATGACATCATGTTCTTTTCATCATCTTAAAGCTAACTTTGTTGAGAGAACACGTCCAAAATGTCACTCTTGCAAAAGAGATTTCTTCCTTTTTTTTCCAAAGCATCATCTAAACCAACCTTTAACGACTTGCGCAACAAACGAGGCTTGAATTGCCAAACATCAATTGCAGAAGTGAAATCACATTTGGTTTTTGAAACTTTATGCACGCAGTCAACAAAACCTTCTTGTTTAATCCACCACTTCTCAAAGCGAAATAACTTTGGAGGAGGAGGTTTATTCACTCCAGAATCTAACAATAACGGATCATGATCGTTAACAACTCTAGGCAAGGCTTTGATAGTAGTTAACGGATTGTTTCTGATAGTGCTCCGCAAAAGATAAAAATTTATTAATTTATTAAAGAGAATAATGATATCTTATGAACTCTTAGATTAGAGGTGGTTGAGGCAAACGAATATGTCCAGAATAGGTAGAATAAGATCGCTCTGGTTGCTAGACCAAGAGGATAGGTAGAGAACTAGCCTCATAATATCATGCAACTGTGTAAAAAAATCCATTTTATGCTCGTAGTTGCGAGCATCTCCAGTGTGTTTCGAAAAAAGAAGGAACTAGACACCGACAAGTGGGTCTCACCGAACCGTCTCGGACTACAGCCATGTTGAGGTAGTAAAAATATCGGGCCCGCTCCTTCCCCATCCCGTCGTCTTCGAATCGAATCGGGGGATCTCATCTCGCGTTCCAGCCAAGCCCCAGAACAGCCACGACCCCAACTCGCCCGAAACCTAGGGTTTCGCCGACCGCTCGCCGGCGCCGCCGCCGCCGCCATGTACAACGGCATCGGGCTGCAGACCGCGCGCGGGTCCGGCACGAATGGCTACGTCCAGACCAACAAGTTCTTCATCCGGCCGCGGACCGGCGGCCCCCCCAAGGCGCCGTTCCCCAGCTACGACGACGCCCCCGGCGCCGGCGCCGGCTCCGGGGGCCTCGGCGGGATGCGGAAGCCCAACAAGGAGATCCTCGAGCACGACCGGAAGCGGCAGGTGGAGCTGCGGCTGGTCTTGCTGAGGGACACCCTCGAGGAGCAGGGCTACACGGAGGGCGAGATCGAGGAGCGCGTTGAGGAGGCGCGCAAGGAGGCCGAGATCGAGGCTGCTGCCGCTGCCGTCGTCGCGGAGGCCGGAGGCAAGGCACCTGCAGGACGTCCAGGCGAAGGGTATGGATCTACCAACTGCTCTTATCTCTGTATTTCTCTGTATCTGTTACAGTTTTTGTGTGTGGAATTGCTGCAGAGTAGACCGGTGATAGATATTTGAGCAGTACATTTATGCGATTTTTTCAACTGTAAAAGCATCCTTTGTTGGTCATATAACAGAGACATCATTGGCTATTAGAAGCATAAGATAGCCTGCATCGTTTCTCTAGCCATGTCTCAGGGTCAGACCACGTGGCCTTGTTAGCTAGCTTATCTGCTACGGTGTGACCTCATTAGCTTCTTTCGGACAACATCTGAAAGTTGTTTTACAAATTCCCTGGCAAGCTGCGCACAATGGCCAATAACAGCAGCTGCCGTACCCAACGGGAAACCTCCTTGGAGCAATTTGGTACCTCGATTTAGTGTTCAAGGTTATTTTCACATTCAAACTGAATCCTATGTAGCTTAAATAGGTGATCCCCACTAACTTATTTTGCAGGACATGCAGCATCGCTTTAATTTTTTATTACTCTTAGTATGGCATTCTATAGCTTATTTTAGTTTGTAGTTAAATGTAATTTTCCCTCCTGTCCTTCTATATGCTTTGTTGTTGTTGCCCAGTTTATATTTCTGTTTTTTTTTTTGCTTTATTGGTATGATAACAGTAAACTCTTCTCAGGTTTACGGGCACACAGAGCCACCATGTCGCTGCACGGAAGGAGAAGCAACTTGAGACAATGAGGGCTGCTCTTAGGCTGGATGTTGGACAGAAGAAGAAAGATGATGTGGACAGTGATCCGGAGTCTGGGGAGCTTGTACCTGGAAAGGAATATGATGGATTGGATATTGATGCTCACAACGATAGTAAGGCTTTAAAGGATGGTAAAAAGCATGCAAAGAAGGGGAAGAAGGGAAGAGGGAATGATAGAAAGGGTCACAGCAGAAGTTCTAGGAAGAGTAAGCATGGGTATGAATCAGAAGATGATTCTGAGACTGACCATGATGAGAAAAACGGAAATAAACACGTGAAGAAATCCTTCTTAGATAGAGATGTTGATGACTATGTTCATAAGAACACAAAACATGGAAAAGACACTCGTCCTATTTCTGAGGCTGATTCAGAAAGTGATCACGGCAAGAAGACAAAACAGGCGAAACACAGTCGTGATGAGGGAAAGAAGGTGCCTGTGAAGAGCTCTCGCCATGACGCCAAGGATGAGAAATCCAGAAGAAGCAAGTACAAGGATGATTCGTACAGTGACTCGGAGAGTGATGTGTCGTACAGTGATTCAGAGAGTGATTATGATCAGAAAAGGAAAAAATCCGCTCAACACAATTCTAAAGATGATAAACAAGCACCAAAAGCTAAAGAGAAGGAATCCAATTTTGAAAAAAATGTTGATAAGCGCAAGAGGCATGATTCTGATTCAGATGGTTATGCTCATGAGAGGAAAGTACACCTTGATGCAGCGGTTGTTAGGAAGGACCATTCACATGAAAAATCTAAGAGCGACCTGAAGGGTGATGAATATAAAAACAAAAGGTCTGTGAAGACTTCTCGCCATGACTCTGAAGATGAGAAGCTACACAGCAAGGTTGATAACCGCAAAAGGCATGATTCGGATTCGGATGGCTATGCTCACAAGAGGAAAGTACACCTTGATGCAGCGGTTGTTAGGAAGGACCATTCACATGAAAAATCTAAGAGCGACCTGAAGAGTGATGAATATAAAAACAAAAGGTCTGTGAAGACTTCTCGCCATGACTCTGAAGATGAGAAGCTACACAGCAAGGTCCTTCCGAAGGACAAGTACACTGACGAATACCAGAGGCCTGTGAAGACTTCTCGCCATGGATCTGAAGATAAGAAGTCACAAAGCAAGGTCATTCGGAAGGACAAGTACACTGACGAATCAGAGACTGACTCAGGGATGCATGAAAAGAAGAAAGCTGCAAAGTCCTCTCATCATGTTTCTAAAGTTGACAAACCAGCACCAAAACTTAAAGAGAAGGATGATGACACTGGTAAAAATGTTGCTAAGCGTGTGAGGCATGATTCTGATTCTGATTCTGATGAATGGAAAGGACGGCTTGACACAAAGGTTAAAAAGATCGTGGAAGAAAAAAGAAGGGTGATGAGCTCAAGTGATAGTTCATTTTACAGCGGCAGCAGCAGTGGTAGCAGCAGCAGTGAATCAGATGCGAGTGCTGAAAGCCGGGAGAATAGGAAATCTGGGAGAGGATTGAAGAATAGTGAAGATAAGAACTATGCTAAAAGAGCTTCTTACAAGAATGAGTCAGATGAAAGGAAAATCAGTCAAGATGGGAGAAGAAAGGATCTCAACGATCAAAGGCATAAGGAGGAAGAGAGAATGGAGAGAGAGAAACAAAAACAGAGGGAGGAACAGAGGAAGGAGTTGGCGAAGCAAAAACACCTGGAGGAAGGGAGAAAGGAGTTGGAGAAGCAAAAACGCGAGGAAGAAGAGAGGAAGGAGCTGGAGAAGCAAAAACAGAGGGAGAGGGAGGAAGAGAGACCGAAAGAGAGAGAACATGAGAGGAGGAAAGGTGAACATGGTATGGAAAGGGACTACAAAAGAGAAGTTGGAGAAGACAGATATGACCCAAGTGCAAATAGAGACAGTGATGATGAGTACAGGGGCCGGAGGCCGCGTGAAGACTATGGTCGACACAGAACTGATAGCCGTGATCCGAAGAGGTCTAGATATGACGACTCTTATAAGCACTCAAGACCGGAGTATGAAGATCGCTATTCTAGAGATGAGTACAGAGACAGGAGGCATCGTTGAATGCAGAGCTTATCTTATATGTAAGCCTCACATTTTACCACTGTTTGTTATTTTGCATCATGGTAAAGAAGTAAATACACATATTTTTACCATTTAGTGGGTTAAGGCAGTCTTGTAGATGGTATGACATTTGGTTTTGATATACTCCCTCCGGTCTCATTTAATTGACAAGTTAGTACAACTTTGTACTAAATCCCAGTCTATTAAAAAGGACCGGAGGGAGTACTCTTTATCTTTTAGCAGTATTTGCAATCTTTTGTGTTCGTTTTTCTTCAACCTAATTATGCTCTGGTGATCCTTTGCAGCCATCTCATCTCAATTATGGTGAAGCAAAGGGCAGCGCTGGTATATCTTCTTGAGCAAGGACGGTTACACTGGGTTACATTGAAGTTTCAGACGTTGAGCCTAGCACAAGATTTTGGCCGTGATAGTTAATTTTGGTCATCCATCAATGAGCTTTTGCTGCAGCAGTGAAGTTTTGTTTTCTCAAGTTTGTATGAACTTTGTTCCTTTTCTGTTCCGTCAAAGCTTGAGTTGTAATTTGGAGGTTGTATACTACACCAGTTGGATCATAATGCTTCAGCAACCTATGCGGGATATGTATTAACCTATGTGGCTTTTGTTTCGAGTACCAGTGAAGTACCATTGGCTGTGCACGTTGCTTCTTGTTGTGACGTTGCTTTGGCAGTTTTGCTCTGTTTAATGTAAATTCTGCGTCTCACCTTGGTTGAGACCTTTTTTCAGCTTGTTGCTGTAATCTATAAACCTACTCTGAATTAGGCTGAGTTTTGTTTTGTTGTTATCTTGACTGGACTCCAGTAAGGCAGTAACATTGTTGGGTAGTGCATCAACAAACCGTACAGGTAATGATACAAAAATCAAGAAGTTTTGGCTGTGTGTTTCAGAGTATAGGTGAAGCTAGACTGCTGTTTGTTCTGACAATATGTGTAGCTTATGCTATGTTTTGTCATGGGTTCTGTGCTAATAGTATCAATTGGATATACCCTGACACACATGGTGATGTAAATATATTACAAACCGATCAGGTAATGACCAACCGAACAGCTGAGCCTTTGACCTGAGTCTAAAAGGCCCCGACGCAATAATAATCCAGGAATCGGTAGAGGAGATACATAATTCAGTAAGAAACAGACATGGATACATAGAAGGATGCGGAACAAATTGTTCAGGTAATGCACACATTTATCTCCCTCCCCTCGGCGAGAGGGGGTGGAGCTTACTACACTATTTGTTTGGCCAAGCTGTGAAGAGTTTCTTGCCATTTATGTCCCTCCCCTCGGCGAGAGATAGACGTAGAGGGGGTGGAGCTTGTGGCCCACGAACTGCACAGCGTTCTCCTCGTCCTTGTCGCCCTTCTTGAGCCTCCAGGCGAACTCCTGCACAAGCCTCGCGATGGCGGCGCAGGAGATGTTAATAGCCTGCACTCTCCCGGCGCAGACCCTCTTCCCGGCGCCGAACGACAGGGTCTTGAACATGTCTGCAGAGTCGAACCTGCCGTCGAGGAACCTCTCCGGCCTCCACTCCTCGGGCTCCTCCCACTCCTCCTTGTTCATGTTGCAGCCGTACACGTTGATGGTCACCTGGGAAAGGGCCAAAATGTTGAAGCCATCGTCGTCACTCCTCCTTGTTCAAGTAGTGCTCAGGAAAAGTACGTAAAATTACCTCTGTTCCGGCTGGGATCTTGTAGCCCCCCAGTGTGGTGGTCTGATGGACGAATCTTCGAGGTAGAACCGAGATGGGAGGATGGAGGCGCAGCGTCTCATGGAACACGGCGTTCAGGTACGGTAGGCGAGGAAGATGATCCTCGGTGACCACCGTGTCCTCTCCGCACACCTCCTGGATCTCCTGGTAGAGACGGTCCTGACGCGCGCAACGGAGAAATATGGTGTTAACAATTGCATCATGCAGGAAAACGTCGATCGAGAGATAGCAACAAATTACTAGTAGTACTTGTTAGTACTAGAACGCTAGCTTGCCTGTTTCTTGGGGTTTTTGGCAAGCTCGTACATAGCCCACTCAGTCGTCACCGAAGTAGTATCTGTACCCTCTAAGATGGACTCCCACACCAGCATCGTCAACACTTCGTCTGTCAGTGTGCCCTCTGCCAGCAAGAAGTCCAGGTAGGAATAGGATACCCCTGACTGCATTGCACAATTTTATGATCACTGAACACGAACACGAGAATTGTATCAAATCGAAAATACAGCAACTGTTAAAGATCTAGGGGGATTAATTGGTGCCACCTCGCCGCACGCGATCCGTTCTCTCCGTTGATCGATCAAGGCTCGCATCACCGCAGTTCGCCTAGACTCCGCGGTAACAAGTCTTGTATCAAAGCTCTTGTTTGGAAGCCAGCCGAGGTATGGGAAGTAATCCCTCCAATCGGCCACAATCACACACGTCATCATGTCAACCACCATGGTCCGATGCATTTCTTCCTTCGATATCTCCCGCCCAAACTCCTTTACATAAACTGAACTCACATCCTCACCTAAACTCTGCAAGTGCAGCATATGAACACTAAATTATTTATATGTATATACACCATCTGACACTTCAAATATAAGAAAGTGTGGTGTGATCGTATAAGGCTATAAATACACTAAATCATGGCGTTTGTAGACTAACCTCGATCAAAGTTACGCGGAATATCTCGTCCCTGAAAACTTCTCTAAAGTTCTGAGGAGCATGTGGGTTGCCGATCACCAGTGAATGAAAAGTGTTCAACATATTATCCATCATCTTCTGTCTTGTGTCCCGAAATCGTCTCTGAATATTGGTTACCATTTCATTGTAAGATCTTGGGTCAACTGAAAGCGCAAATGTATCCAAGAGACGGCAACTGAAATTTATAATTTTGAAACAGTTAAGACTTATATACCTGAGCAGAAGAACCCAACAAGCCCTCCCTAATAAAACGCTTCGCCTTTGTGTGGAACTCACCATAGTCACTTGTAGCAATCATTGTTTTGTCACGACTTAGCACTGAAAATGCTTTAGCTAGCTTTCGTGTAGATATGGATGTGAACTTTGCAACCATTGCCTGCAAATACAGGAAGTAATATGTCTCACCCTTGATTTTTTTAAAATCAAATATGAGACATTTCTGCCATTTTGCTTCCGTTGCTTGGGTTTTCAATAGTTATCAGGAATAACTATGTGCATGCTTTGTGTTCTAGTCTGGCCAACATTTTAGCTTAATTTATTTTCGGGTAGTTCTTAGAGGAAGGAGACCAGCTAACAAATAGTTTGGTCATTTTCTTATGACAATACCTGTTAAAAGAGAAAATGAGAGATATAATAAACCCATCGTAAACTTCTAAGTTCTAGGTTAAAAAAAACTCTTGTACTAAGATTTAGCTTTTACATTGTCATTTGAGAGGATACTAAGATATATAATCACAAGAAAGTATACTGAGTACACATGGACTATCTAATGAATGTTATAAACTCATAGAAGGATGAGTAAAAGGCCAAATTTTCATTGTTGCCTACAATTGCAAAAATATATTATGTAGTACAACATAAAAATACACTATGAATTGAATTTAGGAAATTTAATAAATGAAAATGTATTTATACCTCCTTGGCTACTTCTGTTGAGTTGAGCACAACTACAGAAGAAGCCCCAGTCCTTATAGTGTATATTGGCCCATAAATTTCAGACCATT
Source organism: Lolium rigidum (assembly GCF_022539505.1). Classification (NCBI taxonomy): domain Eukaryota; kingdom Viridiplantae; phylum Streptophyta; class Magnoliopsida; order Poales; family Poaceae; genus Lolium; species Lolium rigidum. Next base: position 54,219,710 of record NC_061514.1, on the reverse strand, counting down.
TTGCAAAGGTCTTATGGGGCATCTTTTCGTCCAGCTGAAGCAGATTTCCAATAAGCGGTAAACCAGGAACGACTGCATGAAAATTAATAAAACCATAGGCGGATCAACTTCGTTTCCGTTGAAGTAGAATTCACATTATTCTTTTTGAAGGGTAAAATTTGTTATTTGAAAATAAGTCAGTTTGATAACCCAGCTCCATATACGATAACAACTCACACTTACATTTTTTTGAAACGAGGCAAAAGCTTTGCCTTTTTATTAATTAAGAAGATAATTGCTTGATTAATTAATAGAAAACCAGCCTAAAACCGAAAACAACAGGGTCAAGCCCACGCCGAACGTCACACCTAGAACCCAGCTCAAACACTACTCCGTTGAAAAAGGACAACTTGCCACTAAAGACGGAGAGAGAACACCGCGTTTGCTATTAGAGGAGCAGACACAATACACTATGATGAAGGTGAAGAAGCTGACCCTCCAAGAGAGCTGCAACAACTCGACGACGACATGCCGACCTCGTTGCCCACGCGACAAGAGGACGACGCTCCAAACTCTGTCAAACCTTGCACCAGTGCCAAAGAGAAGAAGCCATAACTGCTATGGGAAGAGCAGCCCCGAGACCCTCGGCAAAGTGAAGAAGACTCATCAAACTCTCGAGGCAGCCGCCTTAACGTTCCTCCGCTAAGCCATGCCCTGCGCAGCCCATCGTGAACCACCTTCCGGGGCCACCACCCGGACATACCACCACTCACCATGAAGCTGCAACACCGCACAACCCAACTACCCGCAGCCCAAGCTGCACCAAGAAACCGCCCGCCACAGCCCCAGCAGCAGTGCACCGCCGGTGACCTCGACAACACCGTCGACCTCCGCTCGATCGGCGATAGAGAACCCACCGGCGACACTGGAGGAGGTGCCTTCTACGCCGGTGGATGATCTCACCCTTTGATTTCTACGGCTATGTAATGCCGGCCAGCGTGCGCCCTTTTGTTTTGTTCGCTAGTGTTGCGGTCAGAAACCCACCGGCGAGCAGCGACGGGCAACACTGTAGAGCCGGGAGGCTCCCAGGACTGCGGCTGGCCCTGGTCCCTCCGAGCAACGGCCCGCAAAGCCTCGGCACGCACGTCCGATGCTGATGCAAGGGCGTGCCACCTGACCTATACCTGGTCGGGAAGGTGTTGGATGCGCCTCGCTTAGTTTCCTGCATGGCATACACGTAAACATTAAATACGAGCCTCGATCGGCTCTCGGGTTATCCCGTGAATCGGCTCAAGGAGCCGATCCACCCATGATGCGTACGAGGTGTACGATCAGATGGTGGTCCTGCTTGATCAAAACAAAGCTAAAACGACCTACTACGATTTAGGGTTTTCACCGCATAATCGGAACATCCTACTCGTGATTGAGCCTGGCGGCCACGCACGGTGATCGTAAACCGACCCTAAACAAGGCCTAAAAACCAACACGAAGTTGATCCTCGGAACATCCTGTCTAGGGCTAGCAAACTATACCCTACGCGCCACTGGATCCTTCAACCCGTTTGTAAGGCCTAACCATGCAGATATTAAACTAAGGCGTCCTTGAAGAGCAAGGAGCAATCATAACGGATCGGATCTACTAAACAATGATCAAGCGGGGTGCCGCCCTTACACCCAAGATAGGTGTAAGGGCGGCTAGATGTCTAAGGGTCGCACGACGATAGCATATGATACGATGAACAATGCTAACCCTAAAACATCTATGATAACTACGTTGCTCGCCATCAAAAAGGCTTCGAGTACGAGCAACGCATGAACAACGAATAAACGTGTATCGCCTAGATCGCAAGATGCGATCTAGGCAGCATGATGCTTACCCGGAAGAAACCCTCGAGACAAGGGAGTTGGCGATGCGCCTAGATTGGTTTGTGGTGAACGTGATTGTTGTTTATTTCATAAACCCTAGATACATATTTATAGTCCGTAGACTTTCTAACGTGGGAACAATCCCAACCGGGCACGAGCCCAAACTCTAACTAACCGACACGTTTCCTACTATGGTACAGATACACGGGCAAACTAGCCCAAACTTTGTATACAAGGCCGATTCATGTATTTCTTCTATGTATATTCTTCAAGCCCATCTTCAAACGCGGCCCACCTCTGATCCGGTCAAATTCTGGTGATAACACATGCCCCCCTGGTTTTGGAAATGACAATTCCAAAATCATTATGCTTTTCCTTCGTCGGGTCATGTCGTAGCAGAGCAGAACCGCCGCAGAGTCTTTCATCATGTCGCCTCGCCTCCTCAGCTTCTCTGCGTGAATTGACAGATTCGGCATCATGTCCTCGAGAACCGTCATGGCATTAAATCTCCACTATCCCTCCTTTATTTATCTGTGCCGAACGGTTCGCCACTTCATCCCCTTGCTCTGTTCTGTCCCTCAGCACCCAAAAAACCCTCTTCCCCTGTAGCAATGTCTTCCTCTTCCTCTATCTCCTCAGGCCTCTCCCTCCAATCTACCTCCTCGAGCGAGCAGGAGTGGAACTTTGACCACATACCAGATGGCCCACCCGAAGCACTCGTCGGGTCAGATGGTGACTTACCTCTGACTGATGGGGAGGACGACCTCGAGTTCCTCATCGAAGGGGAGCTGAAGAGCGAGGGCGAAGACGACCTCCACTCCTGGGCGAACCCCACCTCCTCCGACAAGGAGGAGGAAGAAGAAGAAGTAGAGGAGGAAGAGGAGGAGGATGATTCCTCCTCCCCCGCCGGGTACCGGCGAAGCGCTCCCGCGCGTGGGCGGACATCGAGGACGATGATGATGACGAGGAAGGAGAGGAAGAGGAGGAGGATGATTCCTCCTCTTCCGCTGGGTATCCGCCGACGAAGCGCTTCCGTGCTTGGGCGGACAGCGAGGATGATGATGATGACGAGGAAGAAGAAGAGGCTCCGGCTGAGGGCTGGGGCAGCAGCGACGAGGAACTCTCCGGAAGTAGCGCCGACGGCAACTCCGATGCCGACGATGGGGCCAGCGAGGATTAGCAATGTAGGATTAGTAGTTCCTGAGCAATCGGCTCTTCTTTTGTTCTTCCTTTCTTGAGCAATCGGCTCTTCATTGTAAAAATCCTCTTTTATTAATGAAGAAGACATTTCTCAGCTGATTTTGTCCCCTTTCCCAACTTTGCCGATTTGAAGTGAGTCGACACATTAAAAGCCGATGGCAGCGCATCGGCCCTTGCCATAAAACGCGAGCAAGGCTAACTCTATTGTCTTTTCACATGGTAATCTGCGACTTGTCCGAAAGAGCAAAACTCAGATCCCCAACTCGCCGCTTGAACAGATCCAACCCACGGCCATATGAACCACAGATGTCAATCGTGCAGGTTCGCAACGGCAGCGGACCCAAGGGCAATAACACCCAATGCCCATGCTATGGTCTCCTTCCAGCAACTCGGGTGATCTTCTTCTGCAACAACCCGCCACTTCCGAAGAGGTTTATGATGCAGGGTCAGCCGATGATACTCCAATCGGCTTCCAAAAACAGAGTGCCTACCAAATCAGCTGCCCCCCGAGCCTCAGTCAAGGCGAGAACGGCGGTGAGGACATATAGTTCAGACAAATGGACCCGAACTTGAGCGGACCTGAGCAAACTTGCCACCATCGATCACCTTCCTTCCGTTGAAAGCCGATATTGAAGGCGAAACATCAACGGCTTAACCGACAAAGGGTTGGAAGTCCTCGAAGAGAAGGTCCTGGCACCAAATCAACTCATTGTCGCTGAGGAAGCTCTCATTGTCCACCCCCTCCAAGGAGCAGAAGGCCATCCGTGTCTTGAACACGCAGCGGGTAGATCATGTGTAATTGTACTAGAGTCGATGGCTGTGCATCGGCTTTGTTCCTTAGCTCTAAAGTCGATGTCCGTGCATCGGCTGTATATCATGAGAATTTTTTTTTACGGGCCGATTTTTCATATCGGCCCCCAATGTTTCACTGCACATGTATCGCACATGTTCATCCGATTAGGTGCCCCCCGAGCCGATTCTGCCAGGTATCTGCTGATATCGGCTCTGTGGTTAGCCAAGGCATTATATGTGAACGTCGGCTCTATTAGGACCAGTGTGGACTTCTTCCAGCTCATCAGCCGACGCAAACCCATTGCCCATTAGATCGACGTTGAACCCAGGCAGAATGGATGGTGAGGATAATTTTGGCCGATTGCTGGAACCGGCCTCCATGTTGACTGAATTACTCAATGAAGGTTTTGCAATGTTCCTCCATAGATCCTTGGAGCAGATCACATGGATCGGCATCGCCACGTTTGTCCATAGACGTTGCTCTTGTTACACGGTCAGGCCGGTGGATAAAACCAACCTAACCCCGTCCTTTGTCACATCGATGCGCTCGCAGTCGTCCAAATTGATGCCTGAGAGTGGCTCTTGGCCCGATGTCTCCCAAACGTTCATGCCGGCCGTTGAAATTTCGGCTGAATCATCCGCGTGGACGACTTCTACTTCATCTCCATCCCATTGTATTAGGCATTGGTGCATCGTGGATGGAATGCAACGGTTGGCGTGGATCCAATCTCTCCCTAGTAGGACAGACATAAGTGCTCTTGCTTGTCGACAATATAGAACGTCGTAGGGACGGTTTTCCTTCCTACGGTCGGATCCACGTTCGGAACACCTTGTGCGTCGGATGCTTGGCCGTTGAAATCGCTCGGTGTCACATTGGTCTTGATCGGATCCGAGCTAGAGCGTCCCAACCGACGTAGCATGGAGTATGGCATAATGTTGATCGCCGCTCCGGTGTCCACCGACATCTTGTTGACGAGGCTGCCCATTGATGTAACCTCGCAAGTAAAGGGCCTTCGGATGCCCGTAGCTTCTTTCTCGTGGCTTCTCAAAGATGACCGGCCGTGGGCCGCAGATCAAGTTGTGCCACAGGTGCTTCGTCTAATCCTCGGAGCGCTAAACTCCGTTGGAAGGATGAACACCATGTTTGTGCCAGCCGATGTCTCATCATCGGCTTTCTTTTGTCCGGGGCGCCACTCTTTCCTTTGTGGCCGACCTTCTTCGTCCGAGGGTTCGCTGAATTTTAGCGGCCAGATCAGGCCGCGCCTTCCTCAACGTGTGCAGGTATAACCTTTCGGCTTCCTCCAAACCACGTAGTCGCTGAACCCTGCGCATTTGGGAACGGCTGAGCCCATCAGGGCACCATCTTGGCCGATGATACTTGTCTTCTTCATCATCGTCCTCTAGTTCCTCGAGATCTTCTACCCGAGCGGACTCAGCGTGCTTGTTCCGAGGCGGGAGAGGCCCTAGACGTTTGAATACGGACACGTTAGCTGCATCCTTCTTCTTTTGTCTACATTCTGGACAGTTGCCGATTGTAGGAAATCGGCTCATTCCTGAATCCCAGCAGTGTCTGAAGAAGGGGCAGTCCCAATGCCTATCCACGTCGTCTTGCTCTCTCGACTTTTCCTTGGCGTGGCGCTCATATCTCTCCTCGTCGCGATCATGCCGACGGTGTCTCCTGGCGTCCCTAGCCAGACGATCTCTTTCATCATCGTCGTTGTATCGCCGGCGTTGGTCGTACTGACCCTTGTTGAGGAGGTGATCAGAGAGAGGTCGCTGATATCTTACGTTCCTCACTTCTCCCTCTGTGATGTAGCGCTTGCCATCGTGACGGAGCCGATCGCGTGGAGCGGCTTCCTCTGTATCCTTGCTATGAGAGCAGCTGCCCTCATCTCCGTCCTTACCGCAGTGGTGCCCAGTGTCCTACCATGTTGATATTGCACGAGAATCCTGGCTGGCACCCTCCATGGTAAGTGCACTCCACCATGTTAACGGCGGGGAAGGGGTGTGTGTCGACCTTCATGGCGTACCGGCTGAAAATTAGCCGCCCTTGTTCTATCGCCATTTGGACCTGCCGACGCCACACCCTGCGGTCGTTGGTGGCGTGGGTGAACGTGTTATGCCACTTGCAGTATGGCTTTCCGTTCAACTCCTGAGCCGTGGGGATCTTGTGGCCTTCGGGTAACTTTAGCTGCTTCTCCTTGAGTAAGAGGTCGAAAATATGCTCAGCTTTGGTCACGTCGCAGTCAAACCCTTTTGGAGGACCTTGTGGCTTAACCCATTTACAGGACACGGGGCTTGCCCCCCGAGTCCATTCGATCATTGCTACCTCTTGATCTCCCGCAGCACCTTCATCTTCATCCGCCTCAACCGGGACCACCGCACGCTTGAATTTATCCCGGTAAACATCCGGGTGGTGCTTGTTCATATGCCGACGGCTTCGCACCATGTGCGCCGGTGAAGGGTAGTCTGCTTGGGAGGCCACGTCCTTGATCGATGATGAGAGACCCACCACCGCCAACTCGATCGCTTCTTTTTCGATCACATGAACCGAATAGCATCGGTTCCTAATGGTCGTGAAGCGCCGGACGTATTCGACACCTGTTTCCTCGCGCTTCGTCGTACTTGTGCTAGATCGGCAATGCCAGCCTCGGAAGCCTCCGAGTGATACCGCACGTGGAACTGCTCTTCCAACCGCTTCCAAGTCCGGATTGAGTACGGTGGCAGCGATGTGTACCACCCGAAAGCCGATCCCGTGAGGGACCGTGCGAAGAACCTCACGCGCAGCTCGTCGATGCTGAGATCGTGCCCAGCTGTGCCAAATATCGGCTCACATGCTCGATGGAGCTGGACCCATCCGATCCATTAAACTTGGTGAAATCGGGAGCCGATATTTGGGTGGTAGCGGGATCAACTCGTACTCGTTGGGGTACGGCTTGGAATAGCCGATTGTCCTCCTTTTCGGCATCATGCCGAACCGGTCTTTCGGGATTGTACGGATCTGATCCGCGGTGATGGCTGCGGGCGTCGAACTCCGAAGATTCGCCGGGGTGGCATACTTAGCCAGCCATGCTTGCTTTTCCAGCTCCGAGCCAAGCTGCAGGAGCTGAGCTGCGGAGGTTTGTCGGAGTGGCATACTTAGCTAGCCACGTACGCTTCTCGAGATCCGTTCCCGAAGTTCCTCCTGCTGTTCCGGAAGTCCTCTGCCGTTGCAGCCTCGGTTCGAAAGTGCCCGATTCTTGCGGTCCGGCACGTATGTGCACGTGTATCGGTGAGGGATCTCCTTAGGCGCCTCATGCAAGAACTGGTAGTCACTAGGATCACCACCGATCTTGTAGACGACGTATGCCGATGAACTCGGCACTTACGGTGCTGCCAACGCGAACGGCAACGGTGGACGGGGCTCGGAGTGGCATCTCTCCTTGGTGAGTCCCCGAGCTGGTCCCGACGGAGAATATTGATGGCTCATGATTTCCTGGATCACGCGCGAGCGACACGCTCCAAAGTGTTCACCGAGGCTCTCGGAATGGCGGTGCAGCGAATGAGCCACCATGAAGTTAATCTCCCGACGCAGGTGACCTGGTGCGTTCTTCGACGGGGCGGACAGGTCCACTCCATCGAGCGCGCCTTCAGGTGAGAACCCTTTCCACCTGATGCCGTGTGAGCGGGTTCTGTGGAAAGAGCCGATGAGATCGGCTTCGAGGATTGCTTTGACCTCGTCATACTTCTTCTTGAGCTCGTCGGTCAGATCCTCGTACGTGACCGGAGTATCTTCCGCCATCTCAGATGTAGATGGCGATGCGGTTGATGTCGAAGATGGTCCCACCGGGCGTGCCAGAATGTGTTGCGGTCAGAAACCCACCGGCGAGCAGCGACGGGCAGCACCTGTAGAGCCGGGAGGCTCCCGGGACTGCGGCTGGCCCTGGTCCCTCCGAGCGACGGCCCGCAAAGCCTCGGCACGCACGTCCGATGCTGATGCAAGGGCGTGCCACCCGACCTATACCTGGTCGGGAAGGTGTTGGATGTGCCTCGCTTAGTTTCCCGCATGGCATACACGTAAACATTAAATACGAGCCTCGATCGGCTCTCGGGTTATCTCGTGAATCGGCTCAAGGAGCCGATCCACCCATGATGCGTACGAGGTGTACGATCGGATGGTGGTCTCGCTTGATCAAAACAAAGCTAAAACGACCTACTACGATTTAGGGTTTTCACCGCATAATCGGAACATCCGACTCGTGATTGAGCTCGGCGGCCACGCACGGTGATCGTAAACCGACCCTAAACAAGGCCTAAAAACCAACACGAAGTTGATCCTCGGAACATCCTGTCTAGGGCTAGCAAACTATACCCTACGCGCCACTGGATCCTTCAACCCGTTTGTAAGGTCTAACCATGCAGATATTAAACTAATCCTTGAAGAGCAAGGAGCAATCATAACGGATCGGATCTACTAAACAATGATCAAGCGGGGTGCCGCCCTTACACCCAATATAGGTGTAAGGGCGGCTAGATGTCTAAGGGTCGCACGACGATAGCATATGATACGATGAACAATGCTAACCCTAAAACATCTATGATAACTACGTTGCTCGCCATCAAAAAGGCTTCGATACGAGCAACGCATGAACAACGAATAAACGTGTCTTGCCTAGATCGCAAGATGCGATCTAGGCAGCATGATGCTTACCCGGAAGAAACCCTCGAGACAAGGGAGTTGGCGATGCGCCTAGATTGGTTTGTGGTGAACGTGATTGTTGTTTATTTCATAAACCCTAGATACATATTTATAGTCCGTAGACTTTCTAACGTGGGAACAATCCCAACCGGGCACAAGCCCAAACTCTAACTAACCGACACGTTTCCTACTATGGTACAGATACACGGGCAAACTAGCCCAAACTTTGTATACAAGGCCGATTCATGTATTTCTTCTATGTATATTCTTCAAGCCCATCTTCAAACGCGGCCCACCTCTAATCCGGTCAAATTCTGGTGATAACAGCTAGACATTGATTTGCAGCGATTTGCAATGACGTGATCATCAAGACAATTTGATTGGTTTGTATGCGCCAGAACTATGTAATCAGTGATCTATTTGAATTATTTTTGAATTTATTTACAGATCGCGTTTGGGGGCGTTGGCTGAGAGCCGGCGCGATAACTAACTTCTTTTTATAGAAGTAGAAAGAAAAAAACATATCTTTTCTTTATGGTACAGAAGGAGGTTTTTAACTTTTTAAGCCGGCGCTTCCTATAAAGTTACGAGCCAGACTAATTATAAATGGGGCGAGTGGAAATGCTCTAACACGACAACAGGGAAAAAAAAAAGCAGTGCACATTCTGACGAGATTTGGTGAGTTGATGGTCACCTGGGGGCGTGTTGGCGCGTTCCTTGGACACCATCCGGGCGAAGTAGAGCGCGGCCAGCACGACGACGGCCGCCGCGATGGCAGCCGCCGCGCCTCCACCGCCTGCTTGGAGTGCCGCCAGCAGCGCCTCCATCGGGCGGCTTGTAGGTGAGCTAGGCGGTGTTCGCCCGTTCGGAGCAGAGCAAAGGGACTTAATGGTGGTTGCTGACTTGCTATGTAGCTGTGTGACCTCGCCTGCTTCAATTTATTAAGTGCTGGCAGGGGATACGACAAAAGGCGCTTCAGTTGACAAAATGCCCGCAGCCAGGAATCTTATCTTGGACTCGATTTCCATCGGGGCGAGTTGACCTGACGCATCTGCCGTGGCCAGATATAATTTGTGTCAGTTTATGTCCGTTTGCAGCCGGAGAACGTAGGCTGAAATCGACCGCTAGATGTTTATTGTTCGTTTGGGTTGGACCCTGTCCAGCGCTTTGAAATTTTCATTCATAGAAAACCATAAATTTACATTGATTTAAAAAGATACATTTTCGTTCATTTTTTCTGCATTGGTGCTTGTCTTTATTTTGCATCGATAATTAGTACTCCTTCCGTTTCATGATTTTATCCAAATCTGGATGCTACACACATTCTATGCTCCACATAGATACATTTGGATCTATAACAAGAACTATGAAACAGAGGGAGTACTTGCATATGGAATTAGCCATGAACATGATATGCCTAAACCTTGGTGTGTGAACCTAGGAGGAATCGTGTACCAAGCCTCACATGCGAGCAGCAGGACAACAACGTGAGCGAAAGTCAAAGCACGGTGGCGACAACATTTCAGGGGCGGCTCTATATTTTGTATAGATTATAGTTCAGCCAGTCACTCTTCAATTCTTCATCTAGCTAGGACCCTAATAGCATCTCCAGTCGGGTTTTCTAAAGCGGTTCTTATTTTTGAGACGTGTCAGACGTTTTTTTAGCCCTAGTCACGCGCTCTAAAAGCACTTTTCGCCCGGCGCGGCCCAATACGTTATCCGGCGTCCTGAGCCCGTCCCCGTTCCACAAAGGACGCTTCGGGTGCGCCGGACAGAGCGCGAAACCGCGTCGCGAGCCCGACGCGTCATTGACACAGAAGTCCAAAACTCATCGCCTACCTCTGATCAAGCGATGTTAATGGCCTCACAGCTTTCCCAACGGCACAGTGAAGCGTCACATCGCGCATGACCGCGTGGTCATCCGCACCGGCGTTTATTGCGGCCAACTCCCCCGCTATCACTTCGCCTACCACCGCTATATAAAGAGCGCCCCCTCCTTCCTTCTCGTCGCTTCCACATTCCAATCTCATCGCACCACTCTCGACAGCCACCGCCTCCTTCATTCCTCTCGCCACATTCCAACATCCTCTCCCCGCAAGAATATCCTCGCAGCGAACGGCTTCGGGCGCGTCAACCTCATGGTGATGGAGGCGTGGGCGTTGTACCACGCGCGGTACCCTGTCCTGTCGGACATGCGCTTGTCAAGCAGCGGTGGCTGGAGGATAGACTTCAATGGGATTGGCGTCCCGCCGCCGCTGGGCACGGATCGTTGGAGGGACGCGATCAGAGCCCAGCGCGCGTACCTAAGCACCGATGAGCGCGCCGATCCCACCTGGGCCCCACTGACAACGATGACTGGTGGGCGGACTTCTTCCAGGCGCAGTACGATGCTGACATGGCCAGCACCGACAGCCTCGTCGGCAGGAGGAACACATGTAACAAGGAGGGGCGCCTCCATTCCTGGGGTGTTCCCAGGCGCACCCTCCCGGACGTCATCGATGACATCCACAACGGCGCCCCACGGTTAGATATGCCACCTTCTCCGCCGCCATCTACTCGGGCTTCGGCGTGCTAGCAGCCGAGGAGGACATAGTCCTCCTCACACTCTTCTTCTTCGGGGCCGGCGTGGTCGGCGCCTTCCTCACATCGCGCCACGTACAGTGTGCCGAAGCGCGAGGTGAAGGAGGAGCCCGAGTACGCGATGCTGCCCGCGATTCGGAGGCGCGACAGCAGCGGCGGCGGCATCACCATCCTCAAACCAGCGCGGCAGCAGCAGAGGTGCGCCGGCGGCTCCCTCTTCATTCTGAAGCCGGAGGTGAAGGAGGAGCAGGACGACGAGGAGGCCGCGAAGATGGCGGAGTACGAGCGGCGGCGGCATCCCTCATCGCCAACATCGAAGACCCCGAGGACTGCCCAGGGTTGCACGCGACGTTCATGGCATCCTTGAACGACAAGGACGCCTGGAGGGGCGACATCGACGCGGAAATCGCCATGTCCATCCGCGACGCTGGGATGCCACTCGTCGACCTCACCAACGACGGCGAATCTGGGCCCAGCGGCACGGTGAAGGACGAGCCCGTCAACGAGCCCGACGAGCGCGGCAAGAAGGACGCCGTCGACAACATCATGTACAACTTCCACTAGTACTACGATCCCTGTGGGCACCGCAAGTACTACTAGTTTAGTTTAAGGTTTAAATTTTATTGAATTTCGTTCAAATCCATGTAATATATAGCAAGTCTGAATGAATTCGACTAGTTAAATTTAAAAAATCTAAATTTCTATTTGAGGGATGCGGCTGAGCAGCGATGCTCCCAAACACGCCACAAAGAAACAACATCCCCAAACGCTAAATCCAGCGCGTTTTGGGGAATGCATAATTTGGGACGCGACTGGGATGCTCTAAGTTCAGGAGACATAAGAAATCACACACTGCTGCAGTTCATAGGTAATGCACATGATAATGAAAATTAATCGAATTTGACACACTTCGGCACAATGCGTTCAGACTGAATTTTCCTTACCTCGTCGCAGCTGCTCGTGGGTTCATCTAGCCAGGAGTCCAAGTTTACTAGTCATAAGAAATTACACACTGCTGACGATACTAGTAGGAAAAATGCTATAGGGTACACTTACTGGAAACGCACCACTGAGGGCACACGACTGCTTTTATGTGTCGCAGGCCAGAAAAGCGCACATGATTGGTGTGCTCCTACCGCTACTGGGCCGGAAGACACCGCACACTACTACTAGGTAAGCTTCGGATGCTCTCGAGTCCACAAAGTTCCTGCAGCGGGTGCCCATGGTGGCATGCGACTCGTATGTCCATACCAGTCGCATGTCTAGTTGCGCCCCCATTTCCAATATGTTTAGATGGCGGGTCATGGGTGAGGCCAAAAGAGTGGCAGCGGGCCGTACAAGGGCAGGCGACAATTAACTTCTTATTGATAGTGGTTCATAACGCGACATGTTTAAGAACTACTTCTCAAGGAGATGACTACCGTGTGACCTACTGCTAGAGAGAAACTGAAGCTTACGCAAGTGGAGATAGACTCGAATACTTCATTGTATGTAGATTGCGGGACCGAGGACTCCCGTTTGAAAGTAACACTCGATATTCTACAGTAGAACTCAAAATACAGATGGAGCGACATAAGCGTCAACAAATATTTGAAATTCTTGCAGAATCTTCTTCTCTAGGGTAACAAGGTTCCGACTAGTTTAAACGAGGCCAAACAAGTAGCGTGCCCTCTTGATTTACCCCACATTCTATACCACGCATGCATCAATGATTGTGTCATTTATCGGAAAGAGCACGCAGACAAAGCAATATGTCCAGGGTGCAATGATGACCGATACAAGAAAATTACAAAAGCTCATCAAAAAGTGGTATGGTACTTTCTGCTCGTTCCACCTCTAAAGCAGTATTTCGCAGACCGTAACGAAGCGAAGCTCATGCTCCAGCACATGGAAAGTAAGAAGACACCTGCTAGAGATGCTAAAGGGCGGAAACAAACCATGCTGACACGCCCTACATATGCATAGCAGTGGAAAACATTAGACATTGAATACCCAGGATCAACAATATGCCTAGCCACGGGCATCACGGGCCGAAAATCCTAGGCCTAGGCCTGGAAATGTTGGCCCGACAACTAGGCTAGGCCAGGGTAGCCCGAAAAATGCATTTAACAAAGCGGCCTGGCCCATGACCCGATGGTATGACGGGCTTTTCAGGCTTTTGACCATGTCGAGCCGGGCTTGGGTTTGGTTTCTCACTATGGGGATTTTCTCGGCCCGGCCCGACACATTGCCAGGTATATTTGGGAAAGAACTAAGAAATATCATGTTGGGAGCAAGCACCAATGGATTTAATCCATTTGGCAACTAGAGCAACATGCATAGCAACTAGCCGATGTTTGTATGGATGTACAACCTTCCCCTGGCTATGCATGTAGAGGAAATACATACACCTGAGTATGCTAATTCAAGAGTCAACACAACCAGTGAATGATGTCCGTCTGTACCTGCAACTATTGGAGGAGGAGTTAGACACGTTATGGGCTGACGAAGGGGTAAATAAGTGGGACGTCATCGTAGAAGAGTATTTTCCTATGAGAGTCGTGTTGATCACGACGGTGCGGGGCTATCTTGGCTATGGATATATCTTAGGTAAAGTGTGCCATGGATATAATGGGTGTGTTAGGTAAATGGATCTAATGCACACAACCATTTATTAAAAATTCGAGTAATTTGAGTTTACAACTTCAAAGATCGCAAAGGGTTGAAATAAAAATCAACCAACGAAACAAGAGAAAAAGAAATAGGCTAAACATCATTCAATCACATAGAAAGCCATCGGCCAACCTAATTGTAGAAATCCCGGGAACGGCAGCACCCATATGCGCCCGCCTGCCGGCCCAGCCTGGCCCCGTTCTTCTCCATCCGCAGGCTTCCCCTCCGCTATGGGCCGTGCTGCCCAAAGCCGGCCCACCTCTGCTCCCCGCACTTGGGCCGCCGCAGGCTCAGCTCACCGCCCCGCACCAGGCCGCTGTAGCCCACCACTGCTGCCGTCGCTGCTCTCCAGCCCGCTCGCATCCACGTGAGCTCGAGCGCCGCTGTAGCCCGGCAAATCCTATACACCGACCAGGTCGGCCGCTACCGCGCGACCCTCCGCGCGCGGTATGGGCCGGCCTGGTCGGCCCAGTTCGCCTCTTTTTTCTGTTTTCTGTTTTCTGTTTTCTGTTTTTTTTTCTTTTTCTTTTTTCTTTTTTTCTTTCCTTTTCCTTTTTTATTTTCTGTTTCTTTTTTGTTTTGTTTTGTTTCTTTTCTGTTTCTTTTTTTGTTCAAATTTGAAAATAGTTTAAATTCAGAAAAATTTGAAAATAGTGCAAAATTCTAAAAATGTTCAAATTTTAAAAACGTTCAAATTTGAAAACCTTTCAAATATAAAATATGTTCAAATTATAAAAACGTTCAAATTTGAAATCCGTTCAAATTTGAAATCCATTCAAATTTGAAAAATATTCAAATACAAAAAATGTTCAAATTATAAAAGCGTTCAAATTAGAAATCCGTTCAAATATATAAAGCGTTCAAATTTGAAAAAATATTCAAATTCGAAAAATGTTCATAACTAAGAATGTTATTTTTGGAAAAAATAAATTTTCCAAATTTTAAAAAATGTTCAAATTTAAATTATGTCCATATCCGAAAATGTTCAAATTTCGAAAAAAAATTAAATCAAAATCTGAATATTTTTAAAATTTCGAAAATTTCGAATCTGAACAGATTTTGAAATTTTGTTCTCCGATTTTTTTTTAAAGTTAGATATTGAAAAAGAAAAATATTAACGAGAAAGAAACGACAAAAAAAAGGAAAAAACTTACCTACTATTAATGGGCCGCGGCCCAACCAACCGACCTGATCTGTGAGGTGTGCGGTGCCCAGTACACGCCGACCAGGTCGGTGTACGGCATGATCTGTGACGTGGTAGATTTTGTGGCGTTGTTGTCCTTGTGGGGCGTTGGAGCCTTTGTGGCCTTGTAGCCGTGTGTGGCGCGTTGTAGCCTTTGTGGCCTTGTACTTGAGACCCTCCGGTGTTGTGAAGTTTGCCTCAAGCTTGATACTTGGGTATTAGCCCCAAGCTTGTACGGGTTCGGTGACCACCCTCAAGGACCCCTTAGTGGATCGAGGCATTCCTTTTGGTGGGAAAGGCTCAAGGAGATTACAGTGGTCTTAGTGGCTTATTGGAGTGCCTTGTGCGTACACACCCCTTCGGCTAACGGAGAGTAGCACCCGCAAGGGTGTGAACTTCAGGATGCATCGTCGTCTCCTTGTGCACCAGTTACTTCTCAACCCGAGCTCCTTTACATATGCGCTTTACATTGTGATATCCTTCACGGTTGATGGTCTATATCTAGTTTGTTATCACATTGTTGCTTATATTGCTTAGCATAGGTTGTTGGTGCACATAGGCAAACCGTAGTTTGCAGGCTTTGTGCTTAACAAGTAAACCACAATTTTATTCCACCTTGTTAAGCCCTGAAGTAGAAGTTTTATAGCTCGCCTATTCACCCCCCTCTAGGTGACATCCAGATACGACTCAAGCGTATATATAATTTTTGATGCTCCATGCTTGTTTTACACCAATTCCACTATGTTTTACTTAAACTTCGTTACAATTTTATAAATTTTACGGCACTAACCTATTGACAAGATGCCACAGTGTCAGTTCCTTGTTTTCTGCTGTTTTTGGTTTCAGAAAAGTTGTACAGGAAATATTCTCAGAATTGGAAGAAACAAAAGTCGAAGTCAATATTTTACCGTAACAAAGACGAAGTCTGAAGGGGAGTCGAGGAGGTGCAGAAGGGCAACCATGCCACCCCTAGGCACAGCCCAGGCCCTGGCCGCGCCTAGGGTAGGTGTGGGCCCCCTGGCCTCCACCGACCTCGCCCTTCTACCTATTTATTCATGATCTCGGGAAAACCCTCGATACCCGGTACTCCATCGACGAAAAGTTTCATCGTGGCCGTCATTGCAGAACCCATCTCGGGAGGGTTCTGAAGCTCTTCCCGGCACCCTGCCGGAGGGGAAGATCATCACCGGAGGCCTCTACATCGCCATGCCCGCCTCCGAAGTGATGCGTGAGTAGTTCATCCATGAACTACGTGTCCATAGCAGCAGCTAGATGGTTGTCTTCTCCAATTTGTGCCTCATGTTTAGCTCTTGTGAGCTGCCTATCATGATCAAGATCATCCTTATGTAATGCTACATGTTGTGTTTGCTGGGATCCCATGAATATTGAATACTATGGTTGAGATCGATTAAATTCATGTCATATGTTATTTGTGATCTTGCATGCTCTCCATTGCTAGTAGATGCTTTGGCCAAGCATATGCTTGTGACTCCAAGAGGGAGTATTTATGCTCGATAGTGGGTTCATGCCTCTAGTTTTCTGAAAGAATGACAATAACTTCTAAGATTGTAGATGTGTTGTTACTACTAGGGAGGAAACAACAGTGTTTTATCCAAGGTTAATTATGTTGTTTACTTTACACACATTGCTTAATGCGATAATCTGTTGCTTGCAACTTAATACTGAAAGGGGGTGCGGATGCTAACCGGAAGGTGGATTATTAGTCATAGACGCAGTTGGATTACGGTCTATGTATTATGTTGTAATGCCCAAACGAATCTCACAGTAATCATCTTGTCATGTATGGTCTCTATTCTGTCAATTGCCCAGCTGTAATTTGTTCACCCAACATGCTATTTATCTTTATGGAGAGACACCTCTAGTGAACTATGAACCCCGGTCCTTTCATTTACACTGATAAAATTATCCTGCTCTGTTTACTTAGTGCAAGCACTGTTCTCTTTTCATTCCACTGCAAACAAACATCATCTTTCCACACCATACGGTTAACTCTTTGTTATCAGCAAAACCAGTGAGATTGACAACCTCACTGTGAGTTGGGGCAACGCATTGTGATTGTGTTGTGTGCAGGTTCCACGTTGTTGCTGGCACCGGTAGTGCGCCCTGCCAAAAGTCAGCTTTTAACACCTTCAGAAGTCACGCCTTTCTCCTACTGGTCGATTAAACCTTGGTGTCTTACTGAGGGAAACTTGCCGCTGTGCTCATAATACCTTCTGCTTGGGGTTTCCCAACTACTTGTATCGAGCACCATCAAGGCTTTTTTCTGGCGCCCTTGCCGGGGAACTGAAAGAGTTATCTCACACTTGTTGATGCGTGGTGAAGCACAAGTAAACTCCCACGGCAACTGCCAGAATTTTTCTGGCACCGTTGCCGGGGAGGAAGAGGATTTCTACAAGGGGAGTCTCTCATCTCCAATCTCTTTATTTTGTTATTGTTTTTCTTAGTTTACTTTATTTTATCTTGTTTGCTTCTTTATATCAAAAACACAAAAAATTAGTTCCTATTTTAAGTTGCTTTTATGTTTAGTCCTGTTACGATGTCACATGAGGAAATGATTTTCACTTTCAAGCAAGGTAGTGAGGAGAGTTTTAAAAAATCTTGGTCTAGAATTAACAATTCTTATAATAAAACTGAACCTAAAATGGCTCTAGGCCTACTTCTTAGTAGCTTTTATTTTGGTCTTATTTTTCGATATAGATATGCTTTGGATACTGTAGCAGGAGGAGATTTCCTTCATTGTGATGGAGATCAAGCTTTTAATGCCATAAAGAAGTTGATTGAAACATAGCTCAACTAGTAATTTTGATTCATCCCTTGTGAGCATTTATGCTAGATTAAATACTCTTGAGACAAGTACAACTTTCTTAAAAGAATGTTATAACTGGCTTCGTGAAAATTATGATCATATTTCAATAAACTCTGAACCCTCAAGTTGGCTCCCTATAGTAAAAGTTGATATGAATGGTGAATTTTTTTATGCTCGTTGCGATATTATGTCTGAATTTTGCCTTATGCCCAAATATATTTATGAGTCTTTAAATCTTTGGGGACTTTCTGAGGGTGGAGAAGAAATACATCTTACCAATAATGCTGTTATATTACCTATTAGAGTTGTCGAAGGAGTGCATAGAAGAATCCTAGGAAGGATGGTGTTCTGGGTATAATTTATGGGTATTGCCAATGACATGGTCTAGATCCGGCAAGCTCGAGTGGCCCATAGATGGTGGTGGTGGCATATGGCCCACCAGGCGGCCCAGTTGCTGTTGATATAAGATGGATGAAGTATAGCCCAGGAACATGAGCCGGATCCCACCGACCTATGAAAGTAGGCGGATCCATGGCGGCAAGCTAGATCTAGGTGGATCCTTGACGTTGACGTCAATGTATATTCCGTAGTTAGGTACCTTGTATTCCAACTAGGACTCTCCGTAGAAACCCTAGATCCTTCCGCCTTTATAAGCCCAATCCCGGGAGCCCTAGAGGCACAACCACAACTCATTGTAACAACGCGAAAGCACCCAGATAATTCTAGACAAGCAACAATAGCCCTGTCATCGTACAGGTGTTCTGAAACTGGGTAAATCGCGTACCACCTTCCCGAGGACTCTCCGCCCGATGCCCCTACTTCTTCTCCCCTCCGTGAGGATCCCTTCTCCGGATTACCGTCGAATAGGCAACGATAGATGGTATCTACTGATTATCTTGTTATTGAATATGTAGGAAAGAGACAAATCACGCTTGGACGATCTCTAAGAAAAAGCATCATGACTTTCACCTCCTGATACGTCTCCAACGTATCTATAATTTCTGATGTTCCATGCTAGTTTTATGACAATACCTACATGTTTTATATACATTTTATATCATTTTTACGCATTTTCCGGGACTAACCTATTAACAAGATGCCGAAGCGCCAGTTCCTGTTTTCTGCTGTTTTTGGTTTCAGAAATTCTACACAGGAAATATTCTCGGAATTGGACCCCACGAAGACAGAAGTCAATATTTTGCCGAGACGGACCCAGAGAGCCAGAGAAGGGCCAGAGGGGGGCCAAGGGGCCCCCACACCATAGGGGGCGCGGGCCCACCCCTGGCCGCGCCACCAGGTGGGGAGGGCACCCTGGGGCCCCTCCGAGGCTGCCCTTCCGCCTATATATTCTCCCAGAAGTAAAAACCCTAAAGAATCCGGTCTTCCTCCACGAAAAGTTACGTAGCCGCCGCCATCGCGAAGCCAAGTTCGGGGGACAGAAGTCTCTGTTCCGGCACGCCGCCGGGACGGGGAAGTGCCCCCGGAATCCATCTCCATCGACTCCATCGCCATCTTCATCGCCGTTGTTGTTTCCCATGATGAGGAGGGAGTAGTTCTTCCCCGAGGGCTGAGGGCTCTACCGGTAGCTATGTGGTTCATCTCTCTCTCCCATGGTGTGATCTTTATGTGATCATGAGCTTTGTACTCTAGTTGAATATGTAGATGTTACTCTTGTATATTATGCACTCTAGAGGTTACTTTAATATGAACTCCGGAGTCACTCTCCACGGTGTGATGGTGACAGTGTGCGCATCGTGTGTGATTCCTTTATGTCGTTGTGGAGCTTGTTTACTCCGGCTTGAGGTGTGCTTTTGCAGCCCTACACAATGAATGGTGTTTGTTATCCAACAAGAGAGTGTTTGAGAGTAGCATTTATTTATTCAATTATGTGATCATTGTTGAGAGTGTCCACTAGTGAAAGTATGATCCCTAGGCCTTTTTTCTAAGCATTGAAACACCGTTTCCAACAAGTTCTGCTACATGTTCGCTTGCTGCCATTTTTATTTCAGATTGCAATTACTACTTATAATCATCCATATTACTTGTATTTCACTATCTCTTCGTCGAACTAGTGCACCTATACATCCGACAAGTGTATTAGGTGTGTTGGGGACACAAGAGACTTCTTGTATCTTAATTGCGGGGTTGCTTGAGAAGGATATCTTTGACCTCTACCTCCCCGAGTTCGATAAACCTTGGGTGATTCACTTAAGGGAAACTTGCTGCTTGTTCTACAAACCTCTCGCTCTTGGAGGCCCAACACTCGTCTACAGGAATAGAAGCGTGCGTAGACATCAAGCTATTTTCTGGCGCCGTTGTCGGGAGGTAAGGTAAAAGGTATTCACATCCTCCGACTACTAAGCTATTTCCTAGCACTGTTGCCGGTGTGTGAGTGCTCGAAGTTATTTCCTTTAGATTCTGCAATTATATCTTTTTGTTTCTTGTTTTTATTTCACTAGTTAGGCTTAATGGAAAACAACAAAAATATTAGAGATCTTTATAGTATTTATCTTGAGTTACGACATGAGGTGTTTGAAGAGAAAATTAAAAAACCTATGGAACTTTATATGCATGCTAATGGCAATGTTATTAGTATGAATGCTTTGAACACCATTGTTGCTAATGCTATGGAAAATTCTAAGCTTGGGGAAGCTGGTTTTGATGAGCATGATATTCTTAGTCCCCCAAGCATGGAGGAGAAAATTTACTTTGATGATACTTTACCTCCTATATATGATGATTATGGTAATGAGAATAATAATGATAGCTTTTTTAATTAATTTGCTCCCACTACAATTAATAGTAATGACTATGCTTATGTAGAGAGTAATAATTTTATGCATGTAGCTCATGATAAGAATGTTTCATGTGATAGTTATATTGTTGAGTTTGTTCAGGATGCTACTGAAAATCTTTATGAGAGAGGGCAATATGGTTGTAGGGATTTTCATGTTACTAAAACACCTCTCTTTTTGCTGAAAATCTTGAAGTTGCGCTTGTCTTGTTTTCCTATGCTTATTGCATTATGCTTACATGACTTGTTTATTTACAAGATTCCTTTTCATAGGAAGTGGGTTAGACTTAAAAGTGTTTCTTATTTGCTTTTTATGCTCTCTTTGCTTCAACACTTATTTCTTGTGTCAGCATCATAAAAATCACTATGCCTAGCTAAAAGGCGTTAAAAAAATCCCTTATGGGAGACAACCCATCGTTTTTATTTTCTGTTATTTTTGCTTTTCTTTTTGTTTTGAGTCAAGGTGCTTGTTACTACTGTAGCAATACCTTTGTATCTTTATTTTCTTGCATTGTTGTGCCAAGTAAAGTCTTTGATAAAAAGTTGATACTAGATTTGGATTTCTGCGCAGGAACAGATTTTTAGGTGTCACGAATTTGAGTTGTTCTCTCTGTAGAAAAATCTAAAACTCTTGAAAAAAATTCATGAGTAATCCTCAGATATGTACGCAACTTTCATTCAACTGGAGCTTTTCCATCTGAGCATGTTAAGTGCCTCGAAAAAATTCGTCTTTACGGATCGTTCGTTTTGACAGATTCTGCCTTTTATTTTGCATTGCCTCTTTTATCGTGTTTGAGTGGGTTTCTTTGCTCCATTAAATTTCAGTAACCTTAGGTAATGTCCAGAAGTGTTGGGAATGATTGTGTCCTTGCTGAACATGTGAATTTTTGATTATGCACTAACCCTCTAATGAGATTGCTTTGAGTTTGGTGTGAACGAAGTTTTCAAGGATCAATAGAGGAGGATGATATAATATGATCAAGAAGAGTGAAAAGTCTAAGCTTGGGGATGCCCCCGTGGTTCATCCCTGCATATTTCGAGAAGACTCAAGCGTCTAAGCTTGGGGATGCCCAAGGCATCCCCTTCTTCATCAATAACTTATCAGTCACCTCTAGTGAAACTATATTTTAATTCCGTCACATCTTATGTGCTTTACTTGAAGCGTCTATGTGCTTTTATTTTCGTTTTGTTATCTTAGTTCTATGAATAAATTGGATCCTATCTATCTTGTTTGGAAGAGAGACACGCTCCGCTTTTTCATTTGAATACTCCTATTCTTCACTTATATTTGTTGAGTATTCAGTTTTCGCACTATGTAGCTTCTAGCTCTTGGTTTTCATGTATCTCTTGTTCAGAGCTATTAGTTATTTTATAGAAAGTACTCTCTTACTTCACTTATATTTGTTTTGAGAGTTTCTTGCTATTTGGTTGGAAACAGAAAATGCTTCATGTGGTAGTTGGTATATTGTCTTGAATAATTTGATACTTGGCAATTGTTTTGAGCTCTCAAGCAGATCATGTTTAAGCTCTTGCATCATGTAGTTTAAACCTATTAGTGGAGAACTACCGTAGAGCTTGTTGAAATTTGGTTTGCATGATTGGTCTCTCTAAGGTCTAGATATTTTCTGGTAAAAGTGTTTGAGCAACAAGGAAGACAGTATAGAGTCTTATAATGCTTGCAATATGTTCTTATGTAAGTTTTGCTGTACCGGTTCATACTTGTGTTTGCTTCAAACAATCTTGCTAGCCAAAGCCTTGTGCTGAGAGGGAATGCTTTCTCGTGCATCCAAAACCTTGAGCCGAAACCTATGCCATTTGTGTCCACCATAACTACCTACTATGTGGTATTTTTCTGCCATTCCAAGTAAATACTTCATGTGCTACCTTTAAACAATTCAAAACTTTATTACTCCTTATTTGTGTCAATGTTTTATAGCTCATGAGGAAGTATGTGGTGTTTTATCTTTCAATCTTGTTGGGCAGACTTTCACCAATAGACTAGTGGCACATCCGCTTATCCAATAATTTTGCAAAAAGAGCTGGCAACGGGGTTCCCAGCCCCAATTAATTAACTTTCATTAATAATTCTCTTCACATATTTGGCCCTGATTTATCAGTAAGCAACTTAATTTGCAATAGACACTCCTCCATGGTATGTGAAATGTTGGAAGGCACCGGAGGATTCGGTTAGCCATGGCTTGTGAAAGCAAAAGGTTGGGAGGAGTGTCATCTATAAATAAAACTAAAATACATGTGTAAACAAAAGATAAGAGGGATGATCTACCTTGCTGGTAGAGATAATGTCCTTCATGGGAGCCGCTCTTCGAAAGTCTGTTTGACAAGGGGGTTAGAGTGCCCACTACCATTCGTTGACAACAACAAACACCTCTCAAAACTTTACTTTTATGCTCTCTTTATGATTTCAAAACTTGAAAAGCTCTAGCACATGATTTAATCCCTGCTTCCCTCTGCGAAGGGCCTTTCTTTTACTTTATGTTGAGTCAGTTTACCTACTTCCTTCTATATTAGAAGCAAACACTTGTGTAAACTGTGTGCATTGATTCTTACATGCTTGCTTATTGCACTCATCATATTACTTCTTGTTGACAATTATCCATGAGATATACATGTTGAAAGTTGAAAGCAATTGCTGAAACTTAAATCTACTTTTGTGTTGCTTCAAAACCTCTTATTAAGAATCTATTGCTTTATGAGTTAACTCTTATGCAAGATTTTTTGATGCTTGTCTTGAAAGTACTATTCATGAAAAGTCTTTGCTATATGATTCAGTTGTTTAGTCATTATCTATTTGTTAGTAAACTATAGACCATTGCTTTGAGTCACTTTATTCATCTCATATGCTTTACAATAGTATTGATCAAGATTATGTTGGTAGCATGTCACTTCAGAAATTATTCTTTTTATCGTTTACCTACTCGAGGGCAAGTAGGAACTAAGCTTGGGGATGCTTGATACGTCTCCAACGTATCTATAATTTTTGATGTTCCATGCTAGTTTTATGACAATACCTACATGTTTTATATACATTTTATATCATTTTTTATGCATTTTCCAGGACTAACCTATTAACAAGATGCCGAAGCGCCAGTTCCTGTTTTCTGCTGTTTTTTGTTTCAGAAATTCTACACAGGAAATATTCTCGGAATTGGACCCCACGAAGACAGAAGTCAATATTTTGCCGAGACGGACCCAGAGAGCCAGAGAAGGGCCAGAGGGGGGCCAAGGGGCCCCCACACCATAGGGGGGGCGCGAGCCCACCCTGGCCGCGCCACCAGGTGGGGAGGGCACCCTGGGGCCCCTCCGAGGCTGCCCTTCCGCCTATATATTCTCCCAGAAGTAAAAACCCTAAAGAATCCGGTCTTCCGCCACGAAAAGTTACGTAGCCGCCGCCATCGCGAAGCCATGTTCGGGGGACAGAAGTCTCTATTCCGGCACGCCGCCGGGACGGGGAAGTGCCCCCGGAATCCATCTCCATCGACTCCATCGCCATCTTCATCGTCGTTGTTGTTTCCCATGATGAGGAGGGAGTAGTTCTCCCCCGAGGCTAAGGGCTCTACCGGTAGCTATGTGGTTCATCTCTCTCTCCCATGGTGTGATCTTTATGTGATCATGAGCTTTGTAATCTAGTTGAATATGTAGATGTTACTCTTGTCTATTATGCACTCTAGAGGTTACTTTAATATGAACTCCGGAGTCACTCTCCACGGTGTGATGGTGACGGTGTGCGCATCGTGTGTGATTCCTTTATGACGTTGTGGAGCTTGTTTACTCCGGCTTGAGGTGTGCTTTTGCAGCCCTACACAATGAATGGTGTTTGTTATCCAACAAGAGAGTGTTTGAGAGTAGCATTTATTTATTCAATTATGTGATCATTGTTGAGAGTGTCCACTAGTGAAAGTATGATCCCTAGGCCTTGTTTCTAAGCATTGAAACACCGTTTCCAACAAGTTCTGCTACATGTTCGCTTGCTGCCATTTTTATTTCAGATTGCAATTACTACTTATAATCATCCATATTACTTGTATTTCACTATCTCTTCGCCAAACTAGTGCACCTATACATCTGACAAGTGTATTAGGTGTGTTGGGGACACAAGAGACTTCTTGTATCTTAATTGCAGGGTTGCTTGAGAGGGATATCTTTGACCTCTACCTCCCTGAGTTCGATAAACCTTGGGTGATTCACTTAAGGGAAACTTGCTGCTGTTCTACAAACCTCTGCTCTTGGAGGCCCAACACTGTCTACATGAATAGAAGCATGCGTAGACATGACCTCCCCACCAGGTACTTCTCATTCTTTCCCTAAGAATAAGCGTAAAGGTAGGAGGAGTAGGCGTAAGGCTCCCGACATTTATGATCTTGATGCTTCTTCACTTGATAATACTTGATGCAAACACTTTATGTGCCTAGCTGAAAGGCGTTAAACAAAAGCGCTTATGGGAGACAACCCATGTTTATTTTCTGTAATTTTTCTTTTGTTAAGTCTTGGAAGTTGTTGCTTCTGTAACAAACTCTCCTTATCATTTTTACTTTGTTTTGTGCCAAGAGTAGCCTCTAATGGGAAGAAAGTAAGATTTTGGGAAGTTGCTATCCAAAAAACAGATTATGTGATGTTACCAAAAATATTCTTACTCCCAGCCAGTACATAATTTTGAGCTTCCAATTTTTGATCATATGCCCCGGATTATTATCTAAATTTCATTATTTTTTCACTTTTCGATCTGAGCAATAGAGGATTTTCTAAAAAGTCGATCTTTACATGTTGTTCTATTTTGTCAGATTTCTGCCACTATTTGCATTTGCCTCTTATTCTCTTTCTTTTTGAGTTCTTTTGAAAGAAAGAGCTTTTTAAAGGAGTTTCTACAGTAGCTAATGTTTTAATGGATATTTGATATATATTAGAACTGAACCCAAGTGGATTTGTTATTTTGATTGCACTAACGTTGCTAATAAAGAATTGTGTGAAGTTTTGTATGAAGGAAGTTTTCAAGTGTAGGGAGAGAAGAACGATGTAATGAGATGAAGGATGAACAAAAGCTCAAGATTCGGGATGCCCCTGCCACCCCAAGAAATATCCAAGAGGTACAAGCGTCAAAACTTGGGGATGCACAAGGCATCCTCTTCTTCATCAACAAAACAACATGTTATCTTTCCGTGCGCTATATTTTTATTGCTTCATATTATGTGTTATTCTTGGAGCGTTTTTATTTTTGTTTTTAGTTTTATTTAGTTTTGTTTTCTGTAGAATAAGGTTGGATCCCAACATTTTTGTTTTGGAGAATGACACACTCAATTTTAATTGCATAGAACACTCTAGTTTTCACTTTTGATGTTCAGCGAGTGTTCTAGTTTTCTAGTACTTCGTTTAGTTCTTGTTTTCTCCACTTTTATTTTTGTTCAGAGCTTGTTAGTTTTATTTATTCATGTATGATTAGCTCTCTGGTCCATATTGATTTTTATCTATGAGAGTTGTTTCAAATAAATTGATTGGTGTTGGAGACGAGAAAAAAGTTGCATGCTTATAGTGATGCAAATAGAAGCTTGTCTAGACTGTGGTATAGACTTTGTCATGTCATGTTGGATGTTATTTTTATGATATGCTTAGTGCTTATTGTTGTATCATGACTTTTCTAAAATAGCTGAGAGTGCTTAATGTGCCATTGAAAGAATCATGTGTTGTTTCCATCATGAGAAGCATAATATTGTGGTATTCTCCTTTGATGCTTGATGCGTGTAGCTGACACGTCCGTTGGGAACCCCAAGAGGAAGGTGTGATGCGCACAGCGGCAAGTTTCCCTCAGTTAGAAACCAAGGTTTAATCGAACCAGTAGGAGTCAAGAAGCACGTTGAAGGTTGATGGCGGCGGGATGTAGTGCGGCGCAACACCGAGATTCCGGCGCCAACGTGGAACCTGCACAACACAACCAAAGTACTTTGCCCCAACGAAACAGGTGAGGTTGTCAATCTCACCGGCTTGCCGTAACAAAGGGTTAACCGTATTGTGTGGAAGATGATTGTTTGCGTGAAAACAATAAAGAACAAGTATTGCAGCAGATTTGTATTTCGAGTATAAAAGAATGGACCGGGGTCCACAGTTCACTAGAGGTGTCTCTCCCATAAGATAAAAGCATGTTGGGTGAACAAATTACGATCGGGCAATTGACAAATAGAGAGGGCATAACAATGCACATACATGTCATGATAAATATAGTGAGATTTAATTGGGCATTACGACAAAGTACATAGACCGCCATCCAGACATGCATCTATGCCTAAAAAGTCCACCTTCAGGTTATCATCCGAACCCCTTCCGGTATTAAGTTGCAAAACAACGAGACAATTGCATTAAGTATGGTGTGTAATGTAATCAACAACTACATCCTTAGACATAGCATCAATGTTTTATCCCTAGTGGCAACAAGACATCCACAACCTTAGAACTTTCACGTCACTCGTCCCGAGATATCAATGGAGGCATGAACCCACTATCGAGCATAAATACTCCCTCTTGGAGTTAAGAGCAAAAACTTGGCCAGAGCCTCTACTAATAACGGAGAGCATGCAAGATCATAAACAACACATAGGTAATAACTTGATAATTAACATAACATAGTATTCTCTATCCATCGGATCCCGACAAACACAACATATAGTATTACGGATAGATGATCTTGATCATGTTAGGCAGCTCACAAGATCCAACAATGAAGCACAATGAGGAGAAGACAACCATCTAGCTACTGCTATGGACCCATAGTCCAGGGGTGAACTACTCACTCATCACTCCGGAGGCGACCATGGCGGTGAAGAGTCCTCCGGGTGATGAATCCCCTCTCCGTCAGGGTGCCGGAGGAGATCTCCAGAATCTCCCGAGATGGGATTGGCGGCGGCGGCGTCTCAGTAAGGTTTTCCGTATCGTGGCTCTCGGTACTGGGGGTTTCGCGACGGAGGCTTTAAGTAGGCGGAAGGGCAACGCGGGGGGCCACACGAGGGCCCCACACCATAGGTCGGCGCGGCCAGGGCCTGGGCCCCGCCGCCCTAGTGTGGCGGTGCCTCGTGGCCCCACTTCGACTCCTCTTCGGTCTTCTGGAAGCTTCGTGGCAAAATAGGACCCTGGGCGTTGATTTCATCCAATTCCGAGAATATTTCGTTACTAGGATTTACGAAACCAAAAACAGCAGAAAACAAGAATCGGCTCTTCGGCATCTTGTTAATAGGTTAGTTCCGTAAAATGCACGAATATGACATAAAGTGTGCATAAAACATGTAGATATCATCAATAATGTGGCATGGAACATAAGAAATTATCGATACGTCGGAGACGTATCAGCATCCCCAAGCTTAGTTGCGCTCGTCCCGAGCGAGTAAAACGATAACAAAGATAATTTCGAAGTGACATGCCATCATAACCTTGATCATACTATTTGTAAACATATGTAATGAATGCAGCGATCAAAACAATGGTAATGACATGAGTAAACAAGTGAATCATAAAGCAAAGACTTTTCATGAATAGTACTTCAAGACAAGCATCAATAAGTCTTGCATAAAAGTTAACTCATAAAGCAATAAATCAAAGTAAAGGTATTGAAGCAACACAAAGGAAGATTAAGTTTCAGCGGTTGCTTTCAACTTGTAACATGTATATCTCATGGATAATTGTCAACATAGAGTAATATAACAAGTGCAATATGCAAGTATGTAGGAATCAATGCACAGTTCACACAAGTGTTTGCTTCTTGAGGTGGAGAGAGATAGGTGAACTGACTCAACATAAAAGTAAAAAGAATGGTCCTTCAAAGAGGAAAGCATCGATTGCTATATTTGTGCTAGAGCTTTTATTTTGAAAACATGAAACAATTTTGTCAACGGTAGTAATAAAGCATATGAGTTATGTAAATTATATCTTACAAGTTGCAAGCCTCATGCATAGTATACTAATAGTGCCCGCACCTTGTCCTAATTAGCTTGGACTACCGGATCATCGCAATACACATGTTTTAACCAAGTGTCACAATGGGGTACCTCCATGCCGCCTGTACAAAGGTCTAAGGAGAAAGCTCGCATTTTGGATTTCTCGCTTTTGATTATTCTCAACTTAGACATCCATACCGGGACAACATAGACAACGAGATAATGGACTCCTCTTTAATGCATAAGCATATGGCAACAATTATTATTCTCATATGAGATTGAGGATATATGTCCAAAACTGAAACTTCCACCATGAATCATGGCTTTAGTTAGCGGCCCAATGTTCTTCTCTAACAATATGTATGCTCCAACCATTAAGGTGGTAGATCTCTCTTACTTCGGACAAGACGGACATGCATAGCAACTCACATGATATTCAACAAAGAATAGTTGATGGCGTCCCCGAAGCATGGTTATCGCACAACAAGCAACTTAATAAGAGATAAAGTGCATAAGTACATATTCAATACCACAATAGTTTTTAAGCTATTTGTCCCATGAGCTATATATTGCAAAGGTGAATGATGGAATTTTAAAGGTAGCACTCAAGCAATTTACTTTGGAATGGCGGATAAATACCATTTAGTAGGTAGGTATGGTGGACACAAATGGCATAGTGGTTGGCTCAAGGATTTTGGATGCATGAGAAGTATTCCCTCTCGATACAAGGTTTAGGATAGCAAGGTTATTTGAAACAAACACAAGGATGAACGGTGCAGCAAAACTCACATAAAAGACATATTGTAAACATTATAAGACTCTACACCGTCTTCCTTGTTGTTCAAAACTCAATACTAGATATTATCTAGACTCTAGAGAAACCAAATATGCAAACCAAATTAGCAAGCTCTAAGTGTTTCTTCATTAATGGGTGCAAAGTATATGATGCAAGAGCTTAAACATGAGCACAACAATTGCCAAGTATCAAATTATCCAAGACATTTTAGAATTACTACATGTAGCATTTTCCAATTCCAACCATATAACAATTTAACGAAGAAGAAACTTCGCCATGAATACTATGAGTAAAGCCTAAGGACATACTTGTCCATATGCTACAGCGGAGCGTGTCTCTCTACCATACAGTGAATGCTAGGATCCATTTTATTCAAACAAAACAAAAACAAAAACAAACCGACGCTCCAAGCAAAGCACATAAGATGTGGCCGAATAAAAATATTGTTTCAGGGGAGGAACCTGATAATGTTGTCGATGAAGAAGGGGATGCCTTGGGCATCCCCAAGCTTAGACGCTTTAGTCTTCTTAGAATATGCAGGGGTGAACCACCGGGGCATCCCCAAGCTTAGAGCTTTCACTCTCCTTGATCATATTGTATCATACTCCTCTCTTGATCCTTGAAAACTTCCTCCACACCAAACTCGAAACAACTCATTAGAGGGTTAGTGGACAATAAAAATTAACATGTTCAGAGGTGACACAATCATTCTTAACACTTCTTTACATTGCATAAAGCTACTGGACATTAATGGATCAAAGAAATTCATCCAACATAGCAAAAGAGGCAATGCGAAATAAAAGGCAGAATCTGTCAAAACAGAACGGTCCGTAAAGATGGATTTTATTGAGGCACCAGACTTGCTCAAATGAAAATGCCCAAATTGAATGAAAGTTGCGTACATATCTGAGGATCACTCACGTAAATTGGCTTAATTTTCTGAGTTACCTACAGAGAATTAGACCCAGATTCGTGACAGCAAAGAAATCTGTTTCTGCGCAGTAATCCAAATCTAGTATTCACTTTACTATCAAAGACTTTACTTGGCAAAAAAAAACTCAAAACTAAGATAAGGAGAGGTTGCTACAGTAGTAAACAACTTCCAAGACTCAAATATAAAACAAAAATACTGTAGTAAAAACATGGGTTGTCTCCCATAAGCGCTTTTCTTTAACGCCTTTCGGCTAGGCGCGAAAGTGTATCTCAAGTGTTATCAAGAGACGAAGCATCAACATCATAATTTGTTCTAATAATAGAATCATAAGGTAACTTCATTCTCTTTCTAGGGAAGTGTTCCATACCTTTCTTGAGAGGAAATTGATATTTAATATTACCTTCCTTCATATCAATAGTAGCACCAACGGTTCGAAGAAAAGGTCTTCCCAATATAATGGGACAAGATGCATTGCATTCAATATCCAAGACAACAAAATCAACGGGGAAAAGGTTATTGTTAACCATAATATGAACATTATCAACTCTCCCCAAGGGTTTCTTTTTAGCATTATCAACGAGATTAACATCCAGATAACAGCTTTTTCAATGGTGGCAAGTCAAGCATATCATAGACTTTCTTAGGCATAACGAAATACTTGCACCAAGATCACATAAAGCATTACAATCAAAATCTTTGACCCTCATTTTAATGATGGGCTCCCAACCATCCTCTAGCTTTCTAGGAATAGAAGTTTCAAGTTTTAGTTTCTCTTCTCTAGCTTTTATGAGAGCATTTGTAATATGTTTTGTGAAAGCCAAGTTTACAGCGCTAGCATTGGGACTCTTAGCAAGTTTTTGTAAGAACTTTATAACTTCAGAGATGTGGCAATCATCATAATCTAAATCATTACAATCTAAAGCAATGGGATTATCATCCCCAAGGTTGGAAAAAATTTCAGCAGTTTTATCACAGGCAGTTTCAGCAGTTTTAGCAGCTTCGAGTAATTTTGCGCGCTTTGCACTAGGAGTAGAAACATTGCCAACACCAATTATTTTACCATTAATAGTAGGAGGTGCAGCAACATGTGAATCATTAGCATTGCTAGTGGTGGTAATAGTCCAAACTTTAGCTACATTTTTCTCTTTAGCTAGTTTTTCATTTTCTTCTCTATCCCACCTAGCACGCAATTCAGCCATTAATCTTATATTCTCATTAATTCTAACTTGGATGGCATTTGCTGTAGTAACAATTTTATTTTCAATATCCCTATTAGGCATAACTTTCGATTTCAAAAGATCAACATCAGAGGCAAGACTATCAACCTTAGAAGCGAGAATATCGATTTTATTGAGCTTTCCCTCAACATATTTGTTAAAGGCAGTTTGTGTACTAATAAATTCTTTAAGCATAGCTTCAAGTCCAGGGGGTGTGTTCCTATTATTATTGTAAGAATTCCCATAAGAATTAGCATAACCGTTACCATTATTATAAGGATATGGCCTATAGTTATTACTAGAATTGTTCCGATAAGCATTGTTGTTGAAATTATTATTTTTAATGAAGTTTACACCAACATGTTCTTCTTGGGCAACCAATGAAGCTAACGGAACATTATTAGGATCAACATTAGTCCTATCATTCACAAGCATAGACATAATAGCATCAATCTTATCATTCAAGGAAGAGGATTCTTCAACAGAATTTACCTTCTTACCTTGTGGAGCTCTTTCCGTGTGCCATTCGTAGTAATTAACCATCATATTATCAAGAAGCTTTGTAGCCGCCCCCAAGGTGATGGACATAAAGGTACCTCCAGCAGCTGAATCCAATAAATTCCGCGAAGAAAAATTTAGTCCTGCATAGAAAGTTTGGATGATCATCCAAGTAGTCAGTCCATGGGTTGGGCAATTTTTAACCAAAGATTTCATTCTTTCCCAAGCTTGAGCAACATGTTCATTATCCAATTGTTTAAAATTCATTATGCTACTCCTCAAAGATATAATTTTAGCAGGGGATAATATCTACCAATAAAAGCATCCTTGCATTTAGTCCAAGAATCAATACTATTCTTAGGCAGAGATAGCAACCAATCTTTAGCTCTTCCTCTTAATGAGAAAGGAAACAATTTCAATTTAATAATATCACCATCTACATCTTTATACTTTTGCATTTCACACAATTAAACAAAATTATTGAGATGGGCAGCAGCATCATCAGAACTAACACCAGAAAATTGCTCTCGCATAACAAGATTCAAGAAAGCGTGTTTAATTTTAAAGAATTCCGCTGTAGTAGCAGTGTGGAGCAATAGGTGTGCATAGGAAATCATTATTATTTGTGGTTGTGAAGTCACACAACTTAGTATTTTCAGGGGTGGCCATTTTAGCAGTAGTAAATAAAGCAAACTAGATAAAATAAATGCAAGTAACTAATTTTTTTGTGTTTTTGATATAGCAAACAAGATAGTAAATAAAGTAAAGCTAGCAACTAATTTTTTTGTGTTTTGATATAATGCAGCAAACAAAGTAGTAAATAAAATAAAGCAAGACAAAAACAAAGTAAAGAGATTGGGAAGTGGAGACTCCCTTGCAGCGTGTCTTGATCTCCCCGGCAACGGCGCTAGAAATTTGTTGCTGGCGCAAAGTTGACGTGGGAGTTAGAGATCTCCGTGGTGTAACTTTTCTTCAGGTCCCCGGCAACGGCGCCAGAAATTTGCTTGATGCGTGTAGCCGACACGTCCGTTGGGAACCCCAAGAGGAAGGTGTGATGCGCACAGCGGCAAGTTTCCCTCGCTTAGAAACCAAGGTTTAATCGAACCAAGTAGGAGTCAAGAAGCACGTTGAAGGTTGATGGCGGCGGGATGTAGTGCGGCGCAACACCGGAGATTCCAGCGCCAACGTGGAACCCGCACAACACAACCAAAGTACTTTGCCCCAACGAAACAGATGAGGTTGTCAATCTCACCGGCTTGCTGTAACAAAGGGTTAACCGTATTGTGTGGAAGATGATTGTTTGCAGAAAACAAGTAAAGAACAAGTATTGCAAGCAGATTTGTATTTCAAGTATAAAAGAATGGACCGGGGTCCACAATTCACTAGAGGTGTCTCTCCCATAAGATAAAAGCATGTTGGGTGAACAAATTACAGATCGGGCAATTGACAAATAGAGAGGGCATAACAATGCACATACATGTCATGATAAATATAGTGAGATTTAATTGGGCATTACGACAAAGTACATAGACCGCCATCCAGACATGCATCTATGCCTAAAAAGTCCACCTTCAGGTTATCATCCGAACCCCTTCAAGTATTAAGTTGCAAAACAACAGACAATTGCATTAAGTATGGTGCGTAATGTAATCAACAACTACATCCTTAGACATAGCATCAATGTTTTATCCCTAGTGGCAACAGCACATCCACAACCTTAGAACTTTCTGTCACTGTCCCAGATATCAATGGAGGCATTGTAATAACCCAGAACATAGGAACAACGAAGGGTAGATTTAGAAATGGGATGTGCATTTCATCGCAAAACGGGGGAAATTTTCGCGCCTTATTGCAACTAAACCTAAGAGGGATCGAGGTTCTCTCTCATTTTGCACTTAGGGTTAGGCAATGTGAGTTAGGGAAATTTCGACATGATCTCTTTTG
>NC_061514.1:54120013-54185737 GCF_022539505.1 Lolium rigidum | reverse complement strand
TGTAGTGTTAGCATGAATTGGCATATAGTAAAGTCTTGTTTTTAGTCTTCATGCTTCTTACATTAGTATCAATTTTCACCCGCAGACTGTACCTTGTGAACTTCGTCCAATGATTAACCAGATGTGTCCGCATGAAGGGTCTTTCACTATGCATGACAATGGCAAATTGATGAACACCTACACGGTCTATGAGGTGTATGTCTACAAGACGCAGGCCATCACATATTTGTATGGACATGATTGGAGAAAGTTTGCTTTTGACTACGGTCTGAAGAAGGGCGACGAGGCGAGGATCGAAACTCAAACGGGCAGATATACGTAACTGCTTACAGAGTTGGAGACACTCCAAAATATATAATATGTAACTTTTTTGTACTCATATCCTTTGATTACTGCATTCTGAGCAGTTGTTCTAAACCATTCCCTCTGTTCTAGCTTGATGGGTTTAACATGATCAAAGTTGCAGATCCCTGATGGAACAGGAGCGGATGTCACAAAGGGCACCCACACCAGCACCGGCACCGGCTTCCCACTCTCCTGCATCAGCACCGGTTCTGTACCGGCACCGTTTATTGCATCTACCCGGCAGAGCCCCTACATCGGCATTGGTTCCTGTAGAGGCCCCATATACTACACACCTGCGCGAGGCTCCCGCATCAGCACTGGTTCCTCTAGCTGCACCGTTTCTGCACCCGCCCAACGGTCTCTCGCATCGGCACCGGTTCCTCTAGAGGCACCGTTTATTGCACCCGCCCGGCGGTCTCCTGCATCGGCACCGGCTCGTGTACCAGCCCGGGCTCCCGCACCCGCGCCCGGATCACCGAGGTCTCGGCTCATTGCTGTGGCCACCCGTGTGGTGACCGGGACGCATCCGAAGGCTATGTTCGTGAGTATATGACAGACATAACTGCTCTTATCTTGATGTCTTCTCTCGCTCAAAGTCTCACATGGTTCAGTCTTCAGTGCATTGGTGCCATTGACTAATTTTTGTTGGTATCTCTTGCTTTGAATCAGAAATTGCCTAAAAGTACCGCCAAGGATCTCAATGCTGGCCGAAGGGGCAAGATTTCCCTCGTCATGGAGAGTGAAGGTCTCACCGTGGAGGGACGGTACTCCGTCGGTCCCACGAGATGGCCGCTTAGGTCGTTACTTCCGAGTGGAAAAAGTTCATTGACGGTGCTAAACTTCGCATTGGATCAAAGTTGAAGGTCAAGATCTTTCGATGCCGCTGTGACATGCTTGGTCATCAAGTTTGCGGTTGTCTAGTTCTATTGTCCCATGAGCCCTTAGCAAATGCATTTGTAGTTATACTTATATAAGGTTATCTTATCCGAACTTGCTAATTAATTGTATGGGTGGTAAAACTCGGCAAGCTTTTGCTCTTAGCAAGTATGTATGTATGATCGGCTATTATGATAACTAATGTTTGTGTTCATCTTAATTTGCATTTCCGTTTTAGAAAAAAACTTAATTTCTATTTTGGCTGACCTGTTAGAGAACTATCAGATTGAATCCACAACATGATTCAAATAGATTCATTACACCAAGCCACATGTCTTGACCTTGCTATACACTAGTTCCATTAATCAGTGCAAGAAGGCTTACCTGAGCTTCCTGAACCACGGCAGATTCGAATCCACCTTAGCTATCTAGCTAGAAATACAACCTTTGCAGAAAGAGGATTTGCGATACGGGAGGCCGGCATTGGGGACCCATGAGCCGACGGCGTCGTCAACGTTTTAAAGGCGGCAGGAGATCGAAACAAAAAAAAAGCCAAAAATCGGTTGGTAAACAAAATCCAAGAAATGAAACTTTTACCTTTCTGAGAGGATGACATGCGGGACCCATGAGGCAGCAGCATCCTCAACTATTCCAAGGCGGCAAGGGATCAAAATAAAAATAGGAAATAGCCAGAAATTAATTA
This sequence comes from Lolium rigidum, assembly GCF_022539505.1. Lineage (NCBI taxonomy): Eukaryota > Viridiplantae > Streptophyta > Magnoliopsida > Poales > Poaceae > Lolium > Lolium rigidum. The sequence goes on along the minus strand of NC_061514.1, from coordinate 54,183,813 downwards.
GGGTCAAAAATAAATCTATCAAAGGAAACCTTTATTGTTCATAGAGGATGACATGTGGGACCGACCTGCCGACCAGCGTCGTCATGGTTTCAAAGGGGCAGGGGATCAAAAGAAAAAGGCAAATAGCCAGAAATTAGGGGTAAAAAATAAATCCAACAAAGGAAACTTTTATTGTTCATAGAGGATGACATGCGGGACCCATGAGCCAGCAGCTTCCTCAACGTTTCAAAGTTGGCATGAGATTGAAAGAAAAAGGCAAGTGACCAAATATCAGGAGCCAAAAATAATCCAAGAAAAGAAATTTTATTGTACATAGAGGATGACATGCGGGTCCCATTTTGCAGCAGCGGTCTCAACATTTCCAAGGCGGCACAGGACCAAAAGAAAAATGAAGTAGCCAGAAATCAGGGGTGAAAAAATCCAAGAAAAGAAAGATTTCAATTGGGCTGCATCTGGACATCTGGGCCTTCGAACTATCCTGCTGGGCCTTTTGACTCGTACCATTTCAGCCCACTCCAAAACAGGAAAGTTCGGATTTTTCTAAAAAAAACAGGAAAGTCCTATGCTTCGCAAAAACACAAAACAAGGAGATTCAACATATAAGTTTGTTTATGTAAAAATAAAGATTTAATTTATCCGTTTGCAATAGCTCAGAGCGAAATACAATGTTTATTGTCGCAAAATAATCAAGATATCACATGTTTCTTGTACGGGAGGGCTGACATCGGGGACCCATGAGCCGGCGAGCGTCGTCAACGTTTTAAATGCGGCGGGGGATGGAAAGAAAAAATAAACCAAAAATCTGTTGGTAAAAAATCCAAGAAAAGAAACATTTTCGTTACGAGAGGATGACATGCGGGACCCATGAGGCAGCAGCATCCTCAGCGTTTATTGTTCATAGAGGTTGACATGTGGGACCCGTGAGCCAGCAGCGCCATGAACGTTTTAAAGGCTGCAGGAGATCGAAAGAAAAAATAAGCCAAAAATCGTTTGGTCAACAAAATCCAAGAAAAGAAACATTTACTGTTCTGAGAGGATGACATGCGGGACCCATGAGGCAGCAGCATCCTCAACGATTCCAAGGCGGCAGGGGATCAAAGAAGAAAAAAAGGAAATATCCCGAAATTAATTAGGGGTTCAAAATAAATTCATCAAAGGAAACTTTTATTGTTCACAGAGGATGACATATGGGACCGACCTGCCAACAGCGTCCTCATCGTTTCAAAGGGGCAGGAGATCAAAAGAAAAAGGCAAATAGCCAGAAATTAGGGGTCAAAAATAACTCCAAGAAAGGAAACTTTTATTGTTCGTAGAGGATGACATGCGGGACCCATGAGCCAGCAGCTTACTCAACGTTTCAAAGGCGGCATGAGATCGAAAGAAAAAGGCAAGTGACAAAATATCGGGAGCCAAAGATAATCCAAGAAAAAAACTTTATTATACATAGAGGATGACATGCGGGTCCCAATTAGCAGCGAGCGGTCTCAACGTTTCAAATGCGGCTTGAGATCAAAAGAAAAAGAAAGTTGATTGTACATAGAGGATGACATGCGGGTCCCATGAGTCAGCAGCTTACTCAACGTTTCCAAGGCGGCAGGGGATCAAAAGAAAAAGGAAATAGCCAAAAACCAGAGGGTGAAAAAAAACCCAAGAAAATAAACTTTTATAGCACATAGAGGATGACATGCGGGTCCCATGAGCCAGCAGGGTCCTCAACGTGGCATGAGATCGAAAGAAAAAGGCAAGTGACCAAATACCAGGAGCCAAAAATAATTCAAGAAAAGAAACTTGATTGTACATAGAGGATGACATGCGGGTCCCAATTAGCAACGAGCGGTATCACCGTTTGAGAAGCGGCAGGGGATCGAAAGAAAAAGGCAAGTGACCAAATATGAGGTGCCAAAAAGAATCCAAGAAAAGAAAGTTTTATAGTACATAGAGGATGACATGCGGGTCCCATGAGCCCACGGGGTCCTCAACGTGGCATGAGATCGAAAGAAAAAGGCAAGTGACCAAATATCGGGAGCCAAAAATAATTCAAGAAAAGAAACTTGATTGTACATAGAGGATGACATGCGGGTCCCAATTAGCAGACAGCGGTATCACCGTTTGAGAAGCGGCAGGGGATCGAAATAAAAAGGCAAGTGACCAAATATGAGGTGCCAAAAAGAATCCAAGAAAAGAAAGTTTTATAGTACATAGAGGATGACATGCGGGTCCCATGAGCCCATGGGGTCCTCAACGTGGCATGAGATCGAAAGAAAAATGCAAGTGACCAAATATCGGGAGCCAAAAATAATTCAAGAAAAGAAACTTGATTGTACATAGAGGATGACATGCGGGTCCCATTTAGCGGCAGCGGTATCACCGTTTGAGAGGCTGCACGGGATCGAAAGAAAAAGGCAAGTGACCAAATATGAGGTTCCAAAAAAATCCTAGAAAAGAAAGTTTTATAGTACATAGAGGATGACATGCGGGTCCCATTTAGCAACGAGCGGTCTCACCGTTCGAGAGGCGGCAGGGGATCGAAAGAAAAAGGTAAGTGACCAAATATGAGGTGCCAAAAAATCCAAGAAAAGAAAGTTTTATAGTACATAGAGGATGACATGCGGGTCCCATTTAGCAGCAGCGGTATCACCGTTTGAGAGGCGGCAGGGGATCGAAAGAAAAAGGCAAGTGACCAAATTTGAGGTGCCGAAAAAAACTCCAAGAAAAGAAAGTTGATCGCTCATAGAGGATGACATGCGGGTCCCAATTAGCAGCAGCGGTGTCAACGTTTCCAAGGCGGCAAGGGATCAAAAGAAAAAGGAAGTAGCCGAAATCGGGGGTCAAAAAAATCCAAGAATAGAAAGAATTTTGGTTCATAGAGGATGACATGCGGGACCCATGATCCCGCATCGTAAACGGCTCGATCGGAGAGCGTTGAACGAGATGGCGCGATCGAGAAAAAAAACAATGCCGGAGAGGCTGCCATCCGGGCCCTACATCCCTCGGCGGTGCGGATTTGCGTTGACTCGGCCGGCGAACCCGAGAATTCGAGATGCACCACGTCCCGGGCCACCATACGCAACGTTTTGGCCGTTTTCGTCGGGCTAGGTGGCCTCAAAAACGAGAAAAAAACGTTTTGACATGCACAACGGACAGACCCAAAATCGTCGGCCATGGTACACCAGCAACCACGGCGCGACTTCAACTTCGTCGGCCATGGCAAATTTTCTTGTTGTGATGCTTATTTTACACCAATTTCACTATGTTTTACTTACACTTTGTTGCACTTTTATACATCTTCCGACACTAACCTATTGACAAGATGCCACAGTGCCAGTTCATGTTTTCTGCTGTTTTTGATTTCAGAAAAGTTGTACAGGAAACATTCTCGGAATTGGACGAAACAAAATCCAAAGTCAATATTTTACCGTAACGAAGACGAAGTCCGAAGGGGAGTCGAGGAGGCGCATCAGGGCGACCAAGCCACCCCTAGGCGTGGCCCAAGCCCTGGCCGCGCCTAAGGTAGGTGTGGGGATCCCTGGCCTTCACTGACCTCTCCCTTCCACCTATTTATTGACGATCGTGGGAAAACCCTGGATACCCGAGACTCCATCCACGAAATCCGTCGTGGCCGCCATTGCAGAACCCATCTCGGGAGGGTTCTGAAGCTCTTCCCGGCACCCTTCCGGAGGGGGTGATCATCACTGGAGGCCTCTACATCGCCATGCCCGCCTCCGAAGTGATGCGTGAGTAGTTCATCCTTGGACCACGGGTCCATAGCAGTAGCTAGATGGCTGTTTTCTCCAATTTGTGCCTCATGTTTAGATCTTGTGAACTACCTATCATGATCAAGATCATCCTTATGTAATGCTATATGTTGTGTTTGCTGGGATCCGAAGAATATTGAATACTATGGTTGAGATCGATTATATTCATGTCATATGTTATTTGTGATCTTCCATGCTCTCCGCTGCTAGTAGATGCTTTGGCCAAGTATATGCTTGTGACTCCAAGAGGGAGTATTTATGCTCGATAGTGGGTTCATGCCTCTAGTTTTTTAGAAGAGTGACAATAACTTCTAAGATTGTAGATGTGGTGTTGCTATTAGGGAGAAAATAACAATGGCTTATCAAATGATAATTCTATTGCTTACTTTACATACATTGCTTAATGCGATAAGCTGTTGCTTGCAACTAAATACTGAAAGGGGTGCGGATGCTAACCGGAAGGTGAATTATTAGTCATAGACGCAATTGGATTACGGTTTATGTATTATGTTGTAATGTTCAAACGAATCTCATAGTAATCATCTTGTCATGTATGGTCTCTATTCTGTCAATTGCTTAACTGTAATTTGTTCACCCAACATGCTATTTATCTTTATGGAGAGACACCTCTAGTGAACTGTGGATGCCGGTCCTTTCTTTTACACTGATACAATCTTTCTGCTCTGTTTACTTACTGCAAGCACTGTTCTCTTTTCATTCCACTGCAAACAAATATCATCTTTCCACACTATACAATTAACTCTTTGTTATCAGCAAAATCAATGAGATTGACAACCTCCCTGTATGTTGGGGCAAAATATTGTGATTGTGTTGTGTGCAGGTTCCACGTTGTTGCTGACGCTGGTAGTGCGCCCTGCCAATAGTCAGCTAGCAACACCTTCAAAAAAGTTACGTCTTTCTCCTACTGATCGATTAAACCTTGGTTTCTTACTAAGGGAAACTTTTCGCTGTCCTCATCATACCTTCCGGCTTCCGCTTGGGGTTTCCGAACTGCTTGTATCGAGCACCATCATATCCTTGGACATTCAGCAGGTTCCTCAGCTTGCAAGGCAGAGATGGCGGCGACGACCTCCATGGCTAGGTAGGGTTTTTGCCTCCACCTGAATACGATTTTTGGGAGTGGCGGGAGTGGAAGTGGCTTATGTGCCACTGGTGAGCGGGCCAAGTAGGACGCACTGAATGACGCACGCAGACGCCAGAGTATTTCGTCTCCAAATTTGGGCCGCGTTTGCATCCTCGTGGACATGCCGTAGATTTTGCATTGGGCCGCTAGGCTGGGATGCATACCTATTTTTCGCCTGCGCGTATGCAAACTGTCGGCCGCTGGGGATGCACTAACTGAAATGGGCTATAAATTGCTGACTACAAATGACTATAATTTGACACATGTATTCTTCGAAGAAAATAATAAAAACTAGCAAACCAACTATTGCATAACTAATATGCACACATCCGTATCATACCCAGTAAAAAAAGAAAATAATACAAATAATCATCAATTCACCGTAGTATTGTAGAAAGAGATATAACTCCCTCCATCCCAAAATATGTTGCATATAATTTTTCAGTGAAAGTCAAACTTTATAAAGTTTGACCAACTATATGGAAAAATTATCTATATCTATAATATGCAATGTACTCCCTCTGTTACATAAAAGGTCTCCTTAACTTATTCTAAATTTAAGTGTATCTACATAGTATTTGACATGTTTCGTGGGATGGAGGGAGTATATATTATGAAAATATTTTTCACCATTATCCTTAAAGCATTAGTTTCACGCTATAAAAGTTGATAAATTTTGTTATATAATTGGTCAAAAGACCAGATATTATATGCACCATATTTTGGAACGGAGGTTGTCGCAAACCAACTACACCTACTTAATTTATGTATTGTTTAATCATAATATAATTAAGCTGACCTTGTCAACCCTTCTAATAAATTTTATTATAATCTTTGTGATCAAAACAAGGAAAGCCTCAGCCTCTGCATCAATTGATGCATAAGAATTTTTGTTACTTTATTTTGGCAGAGTATTGCTGTTTATTATAATTCATGGGTCGGACAAAGTCTCAACATGGACAATCTATCTAAAAATCACTAAAAGCGTGCAGCGTTGTTGCATCTTCATGTCAATCGCCGCTCATGCTACCAACCGCACCGACTGTATAAATCTCATGCAGCTGTTACTCATCTATTGCACCCAATATCTATATCATGGCGCACCTCCACTAGCTGGAGAAAGGACCACGTATGGATCCGGTTTGTAGCCATAGGAATAACCTGAAAAGAGGATGGAAAGCTTTTCTTGTTAAAGATGAAATCATTGTGAAAATTCCAAACAACCCATTGTAAAGCACACACACCAACTCTATTGTGGCATTTATGTTTTTGGATGTAACATTCAGCCAATTCTCAAACAAATTAGTTATATTGGTGGGCGGTGAAATGTTAAAAGTCATGAAGCAATCCTCAATGTACTTTTTGCAAATGGCAAAAATATAAAAGGGTGTTGAATTTTCTCATCTTGTTCAGAGAAGCAACATTTAGTACATCCTTACTAATTTCTTCTAACAAGATTATATTTAGTGATCGTGACACTCCTTTGATTCGAGTAATTAACGGCGGAGAATGACATGAAAGCCAAGATCAAAGGAAGAGCAATGGTGGTTTGAGTTTTGGTGGAGATGAGGGGTTGGTTTGATGATTCACGACTTGGAGAAGCAGCATCGACAAGTGGGGGAAATAACACATGAGATGTCCATAGTCTAATCTTCAGGTGAAAACCCAAGGTCCGGCCTTAAATGGTTGTGTCCGGCAATAGCCTTGTTGAGGTTATTGCTTTTGAGAGTGCAAACCTTCTACACAGTGAAAACATATAATCTTTGACCAGGACGATGACCGCGTGTGCATTGTTCTCTTCTTAGAGGCGTCACCTTTGGAGAAGATAAATTTCTAGTGCGTTGGTGGTGTTTGGTATGTTGCTACGAGGAATAGATTGATGTAGCGGGATTTTTCCTTTTCTTTTCTTTTCTGTAATTCTTCTTTCTTTATTTGTTGTGTGCATCCGTATTGCCGTTAGAGCACTGTGTTGTTTTAAAGAATGGGTGCAATTATTATGTTCACAATATTAATATATTTCCTTTGTAAAAAACAAAGACCCTCATATGAAAAACCACATGAAAATCTTTATTTTCAGCGGTACTGTCATTTTATGGAAGAAAATACTACGAGAAGTTCCGGGTAGAAGACAATCAGCCGGTTCATGTTGTGTAGTACAATAGTACTGCACATTTCCCCCTATCTCTTTCGTCTCTCTCGAACCTCCTCGTTTCTGGTCTCCTCCAGAGATTACCCTGGCCTGATCGGAGCTTCTCCTGCCGATGTTGCCGCGCAGCGAGGGCGAAGGGATGGTGTCGACTCTAGGATTAGTTTTAGTCTTTGTTTAGTGATTACCTATATGGAGTTTGAGGGTAGGATGGCGGATCTCAGCGACCAGATCGATCGCGTCGTGGGTCCTCTTTTCCTTGTTGCGTCCTGCTGGTGGCAGGCGACGGTGCAAGCGCGAACGGTGGAGTCGTACATCCCTCCGAATAAGGTACACACCAAGAGTTTGGAGCCGGGGATCTTGTGCCAGTCCCTGCTCTGCATGGTTGATATTCTCGTTGTCGTGGTGTTCCCATGGAGGGAGACAAAAGCAACGGCGTTGAAGGCTCCAGGCATCTCCATGGCCCAACTTGGCACATGGGGCTCGGAAGTGGGCGAAGCTTCGTGTTCTTCAAAGCGCCATGGTGGTGACAGCGAAGATGGGGCAAGCGGTGCTTCGTGACCAAGTCTTGTATTTCCTCTTGGTGGCCAAGTCGGACTATGAAAACTAGCAGGTGATCAAACTCGAAGCCGCCGATGATTGCTACGGCTTCTTTTACCTCCAGGTGGAGGCCCCTCTTCAAGCTCGCGATAGCGTATCTCGTCCCCGCGGCGGCAAGTGGTTTGGTCCCTATCTCTGATAAGGATGGTTGCGGTTGGAGCTTGAGTTTCTCCGGCGAGTGCAAGGGACCCGATTGCTTTTTCCTAGTTTTTCTAGGGCCTTTCCTATAAAAGCTAGGGACCATGCTATATTTTTCTTATACTTTTGAGACCCTGTTGTAACTTGTACTTGCACCGTTTAATATAGCATCCAGGCTTTTCCAGGCCTCTCCATGTTCAAAAAAAAAAAATCAGTTCTTGCTCTTTCTGGTGAGACAAATCACACGCAGGCGTACGGATATTGCATCATCAACGTAAGCCTGACATCTCTGAGTTTTCATATAGTTTCTTACCTGCTAGCTTCTGAGATCTTGCCACGTGATCACACAAATATGGCCCATGTGGATGACGATTGTCGACCGACGCATGCTTTACACGGTCACGCCTAAACTTACTGCTACTTAGCACACGCACGTACGGATAAAAGTTGGTCGCTGCAAGCTAGACTAATGCATCATGCATGCTTTATGTTACTGCAGTGACACTGAATAGAGTGTAGCACTGGCTACAAGTTGTAGATCGATCCTTCGCACCAGTTCCGACCAAATTAATGGTTAGATTAAATTAGTGTGTGGGTGTTGGTCAGCTAGCCCAATTCCGTGCCGGTGTCCCACTGAACCTAACACTTGCGTGACATGTACTACTTGCTACATATGTTAGTATGTTGCTCTCATGTGTTACTTGTATACACCCCTTCTGTTGCAACCAGAGAGATTATCGATTTCACTACTACTAATAGAACCCACTTCTTAACTAGCTAGCTAGCCAGATGAGAGTTGCTAGTGTGTGTGTGGTTGCTTGTAATTGACTTCGGCTCTTTGGCTTGCACCGATCGATCTTGCCTTGTGAGAAGAAGCAGTCTTAATCGCGATGTGCCTACGTGTAGTTAGGTGAGGGATTAGCTGCAGCAGAGCATCTCGCGTCGCTGCATGCAGATACATTAGGTATGGTGTCCACGATTATCTAGACACGCATGGATCGGTTCGAGAGCTAGCGGGCCTTGGCGAGAAAGTAAACCTTTCCTGTCTAAAAAAATTGAACAAAGGCTTTGTGAATTTGGAATTTCGAGTGACTAGATCTTATGAAGGTATATCACGCTGAATTGCTGATAGAATTTGAGAAACACACAACAAAACCCTACTCCATCGTTTTGTAAAAGATGTCTCAGATTTTTTTAAATTTAAATATATCTAAATATATTTAATAAATTTAGAAAAAATTGAGACATTTTTTTGTGGGACGGAGGGAGTAGATATTATGCATGGCAGAAACATACTCTCGTATAGTAAAGCGCTTAACCACCATAAGTTTGTTGTTGTCAAACTTTTTTTACTTGAACTATATATTACCCTAATAACTAGTACAGAGGAGGGGTACATCGGTTGCATCTATGACCTCATAGAACATGTACGCTCTCCGTCCCATTTTAGTATAGTACATCTTAGAAAAATATGGGCAAACTAATACTCAATTTATCGGAGTGGTGTTTTGGAACATGGGAGCATATGCTCCCTCTATTTTGAAATGCATTTTACACATATTTTAAATTTGAAAAAATTTGAAACAGAAAATTTGCACGTACATCTTCACGTGCTACGCGCTCACAAATTCGTTTCATAAAAAATCGACTTGTCACGTGACATGTGTAAAAAAGATAAAATTCAGTACTAAAAATAATGCTCTTCACAAGATATTTTTTGTTTCTTTTTTACATAGACCATAAAAAATATTATTTTTCGTGAAACTTGATGAACTCACATATATTATGAAGATGTACATGTAGAATTTTTGTCAAAAATTTTCGACACTTAGAAATATGATTTTTTGGTAGAGGGAGCATATTCACCCGGGAGCCGAATTCAATTTCCGAATTTACAAGTATTATTTAGGTGAATCATAGTGGGAGTAATTAACACAGTGTACTAATATGCACATATGTTACTAGTTTATGTTACTATCTTCATAGTGAGTAGTATGATATGCGTAGTATAATGCAAAATCATATTTATTAGATTGTACCGACTCATCTAGTATTGGAATGTGTGATGTTATGGTAACTAGTTACCACAAGTACCTCTCTCCTTATTCGATCACATGTCATGTCAGCTAAGAGTAAGAGCAAGTACAATAAGATCTAGTCAGTTGGCTATAAGAGATTAAACATTATACTTTTGCTTAGTTGGAGGAGAGTGGGAATAGGGGAGAGAAGGTAAGTAGGCTCTCATGCAAGATCTAACTCTAGCACATGCTCCTAGACACTTTGTAAGAGTAAAATGTGAGCCATGTATAGATAAAATAGTATATTTTCATAGCCAACTATTGTACTTGCTAACTACAGGTTAGCTATAGATGATATGACAGACCGCTATAGCCGGCTTCTGACTATACTATTGTTCTTGCTCTAGAGGCATATGTGGCATTGCATGTAGTTGCAAGTTACTAGCTATATTATTTTCACTATGACTAGTCTTGTAAACAACCAATTCAAACTACATTGAAAGTAATGACATCCAATAAAGCGGGCATGATCGCTTCGTTTTCTATGTTCTTGTTGACTAATAGATAGAATATAGATTAATATGTTTACTAATAGATAGAATGTATAATATGGGACAAAAGTTTAATCTAGAATGTAGATTAATATTCTCCTTTATGTTACTGCACCCGGGGCTTTAGTTCGACTGATGCCCACGATCATTTTATTTTGAAGTTTATACATGACGAAATATAGCAAATAAGTACACATTTGCCAATAGGGTTATACGTAGCACAATGCGAATATTGCTGAAGCGCTATCTGCACCAGTTGAATACAAGATTCGTTAGTTTTATGAATAACCTGTAAAAAAACTTTTGGTGGCTCTAGCATCGTTAAACACAATATCATAGGGGTAGCCGAACATAGGATGCTCAGCACCACCAGATTTAGACTTAAGTTGCTTATTAAGCATCATCAACCAAATTCTATAAAACTCGTCTTAACGTTGTTCAATTTTTGGGTATGTCACGCCCACTTTTTGTATTAATAAGGGGACATATATTGAAAGCTATATGGGAGGAAGTGTTCAAATATTGTATGTGTTTCTGGGTTAAGCTAGAGCAATTTAGGTAAAATAGTTGGTGCATGCGATTCAATACTTAAGCTAGCTTTTATAATTGAAGATGTTTGATATGAATTTTCTTGATTATCACCTACATGCATGGTAAAGTTTAATCTCATGCATTCATGGATTTACATATGCATGTAAATCGATTTTCGATAAAAGGAATGTGTTAATATCAGTATGATATATAGTAAGTGCATCGTTATGTCAAGCAAAGTAGAAGAAAAAGGAGAAAGAACATGGCTCTGCCAAGACTATCCTGGCTCACAACACTATAAAATTAACATCCACCACGAATGATAACACTTGAACCGCGAAATAGGTTCTCTAACACGACGCTTCAGGGAAATGAATATTTCACAAGTGCCATCGTCCGATCTAACTGCCAACGTTAGATTCTCCACTCAATGCCTTGAACAAGAAAATGGCTAGATGTGTGGCATCACGAGGTACAGCCAAATAATGTCAGACATAGGTTTCATCCTGGAAATGGGAAGTTTGTATATACAAATAATGAACAGGCAAAAAAACACGCTTACAACATGGCATATGTGCACACTGCAACCGTGGGTTTGTACGTATCCGCACATGTAGCCAACGACGAATATTCATCCATAATGTAACATTTTTATACATAAGGAGATGCGCCATTCTGGCATACTAGTACTGCTAGCCTTGAAGTTGCATGTGACAACAGGGGCAACTTGAAATAAAATTATGTCAATGCTGCTAGACTACTGTTGAATAAGTGTCATTTTTGTTGAACTAAATTAGCTTTGACATGTGTGACATAGCTTGGAACCTTCTATAAATACGTACCGTCACCCCTTGATCACTCACTCACTCACTAACTCCAGGGAAGTACACGCAGCTCCCTCGGCAGCTCGCACAAAGCCACAACCTACACGCGCAGCGCGCATTATGGTGCAGTATCTCGAGACCACCGGCGCCAAATGCGACGGCAGCGACGAGATCGAGGTGACCGCCACGTTCGCTCGGACCGTGGCGCCGGCGCTGCCGCTGCAGGAGCACTGCTTGCCTCTCTCCAACCTCGACCTCATCCTGCCCCCCATTGACGTCGGCGTCTTCTTCTGCTACGCTGCAGCCGGTGACGGCGCGGCGGCCGCGTCGACCCTGAAGGCGGCGCTGGCCAAGGTGCTGGTGACGTACTACCCGCTTGCCGGGGAGGTCGTGGCCAACGCCGCGGGGGAGCCGGAACTGCTGTGCTCCGGCCGCGGCGTTGACTTCGCGGAGGCGGCCGCGGACGGCGTCGAGCTCCGGGACGTGCGGCTCGGCCTGCCGGACGAGAGCGTGGAGAAGCTGGTGCCCAAGAAGAAGGCCGGGGTCATGAGTGTGCAGGTTCGGATCCTTACAAAACGAAACAAACGCGTCTGCATCCTATCCATGTGGTGGTCAACTGCTTCCATTAATTATAGCTGCATCAAACTGCATGATTATTAGTTATCTAATCTAGAGATTCTAGATCGTGAACAGTGTTTTTCGTTTCAAAGAAAGTACACGAAAGACACGCAGATCTTAGATCACTTCTAGCTTTTCCAATAATAACTTTCACATTTAACGTGTTACACGAATGCACGCAGGTGACCAAGTTCAAGTGCGGCGGCGCCGTCGTCGGGTGCACGTTCGACCACCGCGTCTGCGACGCCTACTCCTTCAACATGTTCCTCGTCGCGTGGGCAGCGGCAGCCAGAGGCGCACCCGCTCCGCCATCTCCATCCTTCAACCACTCTCTCCTCGCGCCACGCAGTGTGTCGTGCACAGCCGGCACCCTCGCCGACCGCCTCTTCATCCCCGTCAGCTGCGTTCCGCCCCCTCCACCCACGGCGGAACCACCCACAGCAGTCAACCGCATCTACCATGTCGCCGCCGCCGACGTCGCGGCGCTGCAGGCCTCGGCGGGGCCCGGGCGCACCAAGCTCGAGTCCTTCACGGCCCTCCTGTGGCGGCTCTACGCCAGGGCGTTCCCGGCCCACTCGTGCAGCATGGGCGTGGTCGTGGACGGGCGCGCCCGCGTGTCCCCTGACGGCGCCATGAAGCCCTACTTCGGCAACGTGCTGACGATCCCCTACGGCGTGATCGGCGCCGGCAAGCTGCGTGGCATGGCGCTCGCGGACGTGGCGGAGGACGTGCACCGGTGGGTGGCTGAGGCTGCGACGGGGGAGCACTTCGAGGAGCTCGTGGACTGGGTGGAGGCGCAGCGGCCTGAGCCCACGGTGGCGCGGGCCTACTTGGGAGTCGGTGACGGCGAGGGCGCGGCGGTGGCGTGCGTGGTGTCGTCCGGGATGAGGCTGCCGGTGGGCGAGGTGGACTTCGGGTGGGGCGTGCCGGCGTTCGCGTCGTACCACTTCCCGTGGCCCGGGGGCGCCGGGTACGTGATGCCAATGCCGAGCGCGCGCGGCGGCGGGGACTGGGTGGTGTACGTCCACGCGGCGCCGGAGCTGGTGAGGGTCATGGAGGAGGAGCCCACGGTGTTCAGAGCCGCGGAGATGTGACTGAACATGCACCTAAGTATTCGATCGGGTGATCGATCAAGTGTGCCAACGTGAACGAGCCGACATGTGTGCGTACTCCAATAATTTGGTTGTCTGGTCTACGATTTCCACTGCCCGTCATGTACAAGGCGTACATGTCTACGTGCCAGAATACATCACGTGTAATGTATACTGTTCTGTAGTGATGTAACTGGGGGCTAATTGTGTGATGACATAACAATGGACGTGTATGTTACGTGCAGCGATGGGTAGTGTTGTGCTATCAAGTTGAGTCCGGGAAAGCGGGTTAGCCCATCGATCAGAATCTCTAATGCCGCTGCAATTTGATCCAACCTTGTTCATGAGCAGGCCTTGTTCATGAGTAAAGATCAGACTATGAACTTCCAAATGTTAAAACAAAAGATTTTTGTTTAAAGGAGGCCAAAAGCTTTGGCCCATTCGATTAATTTAAAAGAGTATTTTACATGAAAGTAAAGGCAAAATACAATGGGATTACTCTCCCAGCATCAAATCACTCAAACTTTTTGCTCTTCCGGTTACCCAAATCCGAGCCTCTTTCTTGATCTTGTCGAGGATGATCAAAGGAGGGGCATGCTTGTTATGAAAAACTCTTGCGTTACGCTCGTTTCAAATTTCCCAAGAGGTGAGTAATGTGACTATGTCGGAGAAGCCAACGCTTTGCGGTTCATAGTTGAGTCGCCTGTCGTCTTGAACCACTGATACGCGTACAGCACGCGTCCGTTGGGAACCCCAAGAGGAATGTGTGATGCGTACAGCGGCAAGTTTTCCCTCAGAAAGAAACCAAGGTTTATCGAACCAGGAGGAGCCAAGAAGCACGTTGAAGGTTGATGGCAGCGGGATGTAGTGCGGCGCAACACCCGGGATTCCGGCGCCAACGTGGAACCTGCACAACACAACCAAAGTACTTTGCCCCAACGAAACAGTGAGGTTGTCAATCTCACCGGCTTGCTGTAACAAAGGATTAGATGTATAGTGTGGATGATGATTGTTTGCAAGAAAACAGTAGAACAAGTATTGCAGTAGATTGTATTCAATGTAAAAGAATGGACCGGGGTCCACAGTTTACTAGAGGTGTCTCTCCCATAAGATAAATAGCATGTTGGGTGAACAAATTACAGTCGGGCAATTGACAAATAGAGAGGGCATGACCATGCACATACATGATATGATGAGTATAGTGAGATTTAATTGAGCATTACGACAAAGTACATAGACCGCTATCCAGCATGCATCTATGCCTAAAAAGTCCACCTTCAGGTTATCATCCGAACCCCTTCCAGTATTAAGTTGCAAACAACAGACAATTGCATTAAGTATGGTGCGTAATGTAATCAATAACTACATCCTCGGACATAGCATCAATGTTTTATCCCTAGTGGCAACAGTACATCCACAACCTTAGAACTTTCTGTCACTGTCCCAGATTTAATGGAGGCATGAACCCACTATCGAGCATAAATACTCCCTCTTAGAGTTATGAGTAAAAACTTGGCCAGAGCCTCTACTAATAACGGAGAGCATGCAAGATCATAAACAACACATAGGTAATAGATTGATAATCAACATAACATAGTATTCTCTATCCATCGGATCCCGACAAACACAACATATAGCATTACAGATAGATGATCTTGATCATGTTAGGCAGCTCACAAGATCCGACAATGAAGCACATGAGGAGAAGAGGACCATCTAGCTACTGCTATGGACCCATAGTCCAGGGGTGAACTACTCACTCATCACTCCGGAGGCGACCATGGCGGTGAAGAGTCCTCCGGGAGATGATTCCCCTCTCCGGCAGGGTGCCGGAGGAGATCTCCAGAATCCCCCGAGATGGGATTGGAGGCGGCGGCGTCACAGTAAGGTTTTCCGTATCGTGACTCTCGGTACTGGGGGTTTCGCGACGAAGGCTTTAAGTAGGCGGAAGGGCAAGTAAAGGGGCGTCACGAGGGGTCCACACAACAGGCCGGCGCGGCCAGGGCCTGGGCCGCGCCGCCCTGGCATGTCGCCGCCTCGTCGCCTCAATTAGTTTCCCTTTCGGTCTTCTGGAAGCTTCGTGGAAAAATAGGACCCTGGGCGTTGATTTCGTCCAATTCCGAGAATATTTCTTTACTGGGATTTCTGAAACCAAAAACAGCAGAAAACAGCAGCTGGCTCTTCGGCATCTCGTTAATAGGTTAGTGCCGGAAAATGCATAAATATGACATATAATGTGTATAAAACATGTAGATATCATCAATAATGTGGCACGGAACATAAGAAATTATCGATACGTCGGAGACGTATCAGCATCCCCAAGCTTAGTTCCTGCTCGTCCCGGCAGTGTAAACGATAACAAAGATAATTTCGGAGTGACATGCCATCATAACCTTGATCATACTATTGTAAGCATATGTAATGAATGCAGCGATCAAAACAACGGTAATGACATGAGTAAACAAATGAATCATAAAGCAAAGACTTTTCATGAATAGTACTTCAAGACAAGCATCAATAAGTCTTGCATAAGAGTTAACTCATAAAGCAATAAATCAAAGTAAAGGTATTGAAGCAACACAAAGGAAGATTAAGTTTCAGCGGTTGCTTTCAACTTGTAACATGTATATCTCATGGATATTGTCAACATAGAGTAATATAACAAGTGCAATATTTTGAGTCAAAAAAAAAATAACAAGTGCAATATGCAAGTATGTAGGAATCAATGCACAGTTCACACAAGTGTTTGCTTCTTGAGGTGGAGAGAAATAGGTGAACTGACTCAACATAAAAGTAAAAGAAAGGCCCTTCGCAGAGGGAAGCATTGATTGCTATATTTGTGCTAGAGCTTTGGTTTTGAAAACAAGAAACAATTTTGTCAACGGTAGTAATAAAGCATATGTATCATGTAAATTATATCTTACAAGTTGCAAGCCTCATGCATAGTATACTAATAGTGCCCGCACCTTGTCCTAATTAGCTTGGATTACCGAGATTATCGCAATACACATGTTTTAACCAAGTGTCACAAAGGGGTACCTTCATGCCGCCTGTACAAAGGTCTAAGGAGAAAGCTCGCATTTGGATTTCTCGCTTTTGATTATTCTCAACTTAGACATCCATACCATGACAACATAGACAACAGATAATGGACTCCTCTTTAATGCATAAGCATGTAGCAACAATTAATATTCCCATATGAGATTGAGGATATATGTCCAAAACTGAAACTTCCACCATGATTCATGGCTTTAGTTAGCGGCCCAATGTTCTTCTCTAACAATATGCATGCTCTAACCAATAAATGAGTGGTAAATCTCCCTTACTTCGGACAAGACGGACATGCATAGCAACTCACATGATATTCAACAAAGAGTAGTTGATGGCGTCCCCAGGAACATGGTTATCGCACAACAAGCAACTTAATAAGAGATAAAGTGCATAAGTACATATTCAATACCACAATAGTTTTTAAGCTATTTGTCCCATGAGCTATATATTGCAAAGGTAAAGAATGGAAATTTAAAGGTAGCACTCAAGCAATTTACTTTGGAATGGCGGATAAATACCATGTAGTAGGTAGGTATGGTGGACACAAATGGCATAGTGGTTGGCTCAAGGATTTTGGATGCATGAGAAGTATTCCCTCTCGATACAAGGTTTAGGCTAGCAAGGTTATTTGAAACAAACACAAGGATGAACCGGTGCAGCAAAACTCACATAAAAGACATATTGTAAACATTATAAGACTCTACACCGTCTTCCTTGTTGTTCAAAACTCAATACTAGAAATTATCTAGACTTTAGAGAGACCAAATATGCAAACCAAATTTAGCAAGCTCTAGGTGTTTCTTCATTAATGGGTGCAAAGTATATGATGCAAGAGCTTAAACATGAGCACAACAATTGCCAAGTATCAAATTATTCAAGACATTTTAGAATTACTACATGTAGCATTCCCCAATTCCAACCATATAACAATTTAACGAAGAAGATTCAACCTTCGCCATGAATACTATGAGTAAAGCCTAAGGACATATTTGTCCATATGCAACAGCGGAGCGTGTCTCTCTCCCACATAATGAATGCTAGGATCCATTTTATTCAAACAAAAACAAAAACAAAAACAAACCGACGCTCCAAGCAAAGCACATAAGATGTGATGGAATAAAAATATAGTTTCAGGGGAGGAACCTGATAATGTTGTCGATGAAGAAGGGGATGCCTTGGGCATCCCAAAGCTTAGACGCTTGAGTCTTCTTAAAATATGCAGGGGTGAACCACCGGGGCATCCCCAAGCTTAGAGCTTTCACTCTCCTTGAGCATATTGTATCATCTCCCTCTCTTGATCCTTGAAAACTTCCTCCAACCAAACTCGAAACAACTCATTAGAGGGTTAGTGCATAATAAAAATTCACATGTTCAGAGGTGACACAATCATTCTTAACACTTCTGGACATTGCATAAAGCTACTTGGACATTAATAGAACAAAGAAATTCATCCACCATAGCAAAAGAGGCAATGCGAAATAAAAGGCAGAATCTGTCAAAACAGAACAGTCCGTAAAGATGGATTTTATTGAGGCACCGGACTTGCTCAAATGAAAATGCCCAAATTGAATGAAAGTTGCGTACATATCCGAGGATCACGCACGTAAATTGGCATATTTTTCTGAGCTACCTACGGAGAGGCAGGTCAAAATTCGTGACAGCAAAGAAATCGTTTCACGGCAGTAATCCAAATCTAGTATGAACCTTACTATCAAAGACTTTACTTGGCACAACAATGCACAAAACTAAGATAAGGAGAGGTTGCTACAGTAGTAAACAACTTCCAAGACTCAAATATAAAACAAAAATACTGTAGTAAAAACATGGGTTGTCTCCCATAAGCGCTTTTCTTTAACGCCTTTCAACTATGCGCAGAAAGTGTATATCAAGTATTATCAAGAGATGATGCATCGACAGCGGGGTTTGGAATTTTCTCAACTATGCATTGTATCTTATCTATGTAAGTTTCAGAGGCTCCCTTTTCATTAGTATTAGGCTTGCTATTTTCATCAAAAAAAAATTCAGGAACAAGCCAAGCATAATTATTTTCTAGTGCCTCGCACATTCCTAAGAGTTTGCACGGTATTGAGGTTTTAATATCCCCCTCATAATTAACTTGATTAATATACTTTTGTCTATCTTTTTCCATTTTTTCAAGGGTACTGGCAAAATTGGTATAAGAGCCTAGCATATTATATTTAGTGAAGACTTTTCTAGCTTCTCTTGCTATTCCCCCAAATTCTTTAAGAAGGGTTTCTAATACAAAATCTTTATTTTCTCTTTCTTCCATATCACTAAGTGTAAGAAACATATGTTGAATTACAGGATTGAGATTAACAAATCTAGCTTCTAACGCGTGTACTAAAGAAGCAACAGCAATTTCATAAGTAGGAGCAAGTTCTACCAAGTGTCTATCTTCAAAATCTTCAGCCGTACTAATATGAGTTAAAAAAATTCTATGTTATCTTTCCCGAGGATAGACCCTCGGCCTACCGGTACATCTTTAAGAATAAACCTAGGAGGAAACATGTTGAAATAAGTAAAGCAAATGCAAGTAACTAATTTTTTTGTGTTTTTGATATAGAGTGCAAGACAGTAAATAAAGTAAAGCTAGCAACTAATTTTTTTGTGTTTTGATATAATGCAGCAAACAAAGTAGTAAATAAAATAAAGCAAGACAAAAACAAAGTAAGGAGATTGGATTGTGGAGACTCCCCTTGCAGCGTGTCTTGATCTCCCCGGCAACGGCGCCAGAAAATATTGCTTGATACGCGTACAACACGCGTCCGTTGGGAACCCCAAGAGGAAGGTGTGATGCGTACAGCGGCAAGTTTTCCCTCAGAAAGAAACCAAGGTTTATCGAACCAGGAGGAGCCAAGAAGCACGTTGAAGGTTGATGGCAGCGGGATGTAGTGCGGCGCAACACCAGGGATTCCGGCGCCAACGTGGAACCTGCACAACACAACCAAAGTACTTTGCCCCAACGAAACGGTGAGGTTGTCAATCTCACCGGTTTGTCTGTAACAAAGGATTAGATGTATAGTGTGGATGATGATTGTTTGCGAGAAAACGAGTAGAACAAGTATTGCGATAGATTGTATTCAATGTAAAAGAATGGACCGGGGTCCACGAGTTCACTAGAGGTGTCTCTCCCATAAGATAAATAGCATGTTGGGTGAACAAATTACAGTCGGGCAATTGACAAATAGAGAGGGCATGACCATGCACATACATGATATGATGAGTATAGTGAGATTTAATTGGGCATTACGACAAAGTACATAGACCGCTATCCAGACATGCATCTATGCCTAAAAAGTCCACCTTCAGAGTTATCATCCGAACCCCTTCCGGTATTAAGTTGCAAACAACGGACAATTGCATTAAGTATGGTGCGTAATGTAATCAATAACTACATCTTCGGACATAGCATCAATGTTTTATCCCTAGTGGCAACAACACATCCACGACCTTAGAACTTTCATCGTCATCGTCCCGGATTTAATGGAGGCATGAACCCACTATCGAGCATAAATACTCCCTCTTGGAGTTAAGAGTAAAAACTTGGCCGAGCCTCTACTAATAACGGAGAGCATGCAAGATCATAAACAACACATAGGTAATAGATTGATAATCAACATAACATAGTATTCTCTATCCATCGGATCCCGACAAACACAACATATAGCATTACGGATAGATGATCTTGATCATGTTAGGCAGCTCACAAGATCCGACAATGAAGCACATGAGGAGAAGACGACCATCTAGCTACCGCTATGGACCCATAGTCCAGGGGTGAACTACTCACTCATCACTCCGGAGGCGACCATGGCGGTGAAGAGTCCTCCGGGAGATGATTCCCCTCTCCGGCAGGGTGCCGGAGGCGATCTCCAGAATCCCCCGAGATGGGATTGGCGGCGGCGTCACAGTAAGGTTTTCCGTATCGTGGCTCTCGGTACTGGGGGTTTCGCGACGAAGGCTTTAAGTAGGCGGAAGGGCAAGTAAAGGGGCGTCACGAGGGGCCCACACAACAGGCCGGCGCGGCCAGGGCCTGGGCCGCGCCGCCCTGGCGTGTCGCCGCCTCGTCGCCTCAATTAGTTTCCCTTTCGGTCTTCTGGAAGCTTCGTGGCAAAATAGGACCCTGGGCGTTGATTTCGTCCAATTCCGAGAATATTTCCTTACTAGGATTTCTGAAACCAAAAACAGACAGAAACGAACAAGCGGCTCTTCGGCATCTCGTTAATAGGTTAGTGCCGGAAAATGCATAAATATGACATATAATGTGTATAAAACATGTAGATATCATCAATAATGTGGAACGGAACATAAGAAATTATCGATACGTCGGAGACGTATCAATCACCAACTCTCAGCAGAGAGGCCCATCCATTGTTGGACATCAATAGTATGTAATCCGACCCAATTCTTGATGAATCCCCAAAGGCGTGTGGTGTATCAGCAATTGACAAGTAAATGAGTGATGGTTTCCGGTGCTCTCTTGCAAAAGGGGCAAACTCCGCAATTAGGCCAACCACGCTTTGCTAGCCAGTCAGCCATCCACACTCTATTTTGAATTGCAAGCCAAGCGAGGAATTTTATCTTCGTGGGTGCCCAAACCTTCGAAACCATAAGGTTTATGTTAGTAGATGTTTCTCCTATGAATTGCGCTTTATAATAAGCATAATTCATAGCAAAGCGTGGTTGGCCTAATTGCGGAGTTTTCCCCCTCTGCAAGAGAGCGTCGGAAACTGATGTCTACGGGAGCTTCTATTCTTGTAGACAGTGTTGGGCCTCCAAGAGCAGAGGTTTGTAGAACAGCAGCAAGTTTCCCTTAAGTGGATACCCAAGGTTTATCGAACTCAGGGAGGAAGAGGTCAAAGATATCCCTCTCATGCAACCCTGCAACCACAAAGCAAGAAGTCTCTTGTGTCCCCAACACACCAAATAGGTGCACTAGTTCGGCGAAGAGATAGTGAAATACGAGTGGTATAAATAAGTATGAGCAGTAGCAACGGTGCCGGAAAAGTGCTTGGCGTGTAGTTGATGGTGGTGGTATTGCAGCAGTAGTAACGCAGATAAAACAATAAACAAGCGAGTAGTAACTCAGCGGTAGTAACGCAGCGAGTAGTAAACAAGCGAGTAGTAACTCGGCGGTATTTAGGAACAAGGCCTAGGGAATAGACTTTCACTAGTGGACACTCTCAACATTGATCACATAACGAGAATAGATAAATGCATACTCTACACTTTTGTTGGATGATGAACACATTGCGTAGGATTACACGAACCCTCAATGCCGGAGTTAACAAGCTCCACAATAATGCTCATGTTTAAGTAACCTTTAGTGTAAGATAGATCAACAGACTAAACCAAGTACTAGCATAGCATGCACACTTTCACCTTCATGCATATGTAGGAGGAATAGATCACATCAATATTATCATAGCAATAGTTAACTCCATAATCTACAAGAGATCATGATCATAGCATAAACCAAGTACTAACACGGTGCACGCACTGTCACCTTTGCACACATGCGAGGAGGAATAAACTACTTTAATAACACATCACTAGAGTAGCACATAGATAGTAGTGATACAAACATGCTGCAATCATAAAGAGATATAAATAAGCACCTCACTATGCCATTCAATGAGTAAGTATTCTGTGAAATCTAGCCTAAGAGACCCACACGGTGCACACACTTGTCACCTTTACACACGTGGGACGAGGAGTCTCCGGAGATCACATAAGTAAAACCCACTTGACTAGCATAATGACATCTAGATTACAAGCATCATCATATGAATCTCAATCATGTAAGGCAGCTCATGAGATTATTGTATTGAACTACATAGGAGAGAGATGAACCACATAGCTACCGGTACAGCCCCGAGCCTCGATGGAGAACTACTCCCTCCTCATGGGAGCAGCAGCGGTGATGAAGATGGCGGTGGAGATGGCAGCGGTGTCGATGGAGAAGCCTTCCGGGGGCACTTCCCCGCTCCGGCAGCGTGCCGGAACAGAGATCCTGTCCCCCAGATCTTGGCTTCGCGATGGCGGCGGCTCTGGAAGGTTTATGTGGGTTTCGTCAATTGGTATCGGGTTTTCCGATCCGGGGGCTTTATATAGGCGAAGAGGCGGCGCAGGAGGGCTGACGGGGGGCCACACCATAGGGCGGCGCGCCCCCTCTCGGCCGCGCCGGCCTAGGGTTTGGTGGCCCTGTGGCCCCCTCTCGGTCCTTCCCGGGTGTTCCGGATGCTTCCGATGAAAATAGGAACTTTGGCGTTGATTTCGTCCGATTCCGAGAATATTTCGTTACTAGGATTTCTGAAACCAAAAACAGCGAGAAAACGAGAACCGGCACTTCGGCATCTTGTTAATAGGTTAGTTCCGGAAAATGCACGAATATGACATAAAGTGTGCATATAACATGTAGATAACATCAATAATGTGGCATGGAACACAAGAAATTATCGATACGTTGGAGACGTATCAGCATCCCCAAGCTTAGTTACTGCTCGTCCCGAGCGAGGTAAAACGATAACAAAGATAATTTCTGGAGTGACATGCCATCATAAACTTGATCATACTATTTGTACAGCATATGTAGTGAATGCAGCGATCAAAACAATGTGTATGACATGAGTAAACAAGTGAATCATAAAGCAAAGACTTTTCATGAATAGCACTTCAAGACAAGCATCAATAAGTCTTGCATAAGAGTTAACTCATAAAGCAATAATTCAAAGTAAAGACATTGAAGCAACACAATGAAAGATGAAGTTTCAGCGATTGCTTTCAACTTATAACGTGTATATCTCATGGATAGTTGTCAATGCAAAGCAATATAACAAATGCAATATGCAAATATGTAAGAATCAATGCACAGTTCACACAAGTGTTTGCTTCTTGAGGTGGAGAGAAATAGGTGAACCGACTCAACATAAAAGTAAAAGAATGGTCCTCCATAGAGGAAAAGCATCGATTGCTATATTTGTGCTAGAGCTTTGATTTTGAAAACATAAAGAGAGCATAAAAATAAAGTTTTGAGAGGTGTATGTTGTTGTCAACGAATGGTAGCGGGTACTCTAATCCCCCTTGCCAGACAAACCTTCAAAGAGCGGCTCCCATTTTATTTTATTTTTGGATGGCACTCCTTCCAACCTTTCTTTCACAAACCATGGCTAACCGAATCCTCGGGTGCCTGCCAACAATCTCATACCATGAAGGAGTACCTTTTTATTTTAGTTTTATTATGATGACACTCCTCCCAACCTTTGCTTACACAAGCCATGGCTAACGAATCCTTCGGGTGCCGTCCAACAATCACATACCATGGAGGAGTGTCTATTTTTGTTAATTAATTTGGGACTCGGGAATCCCATTGCCAGCTCTTTTTGCAAAATTATTGGATAAGCGGATGAAGCCACTAGTCCATTGGTGAAAGTTGCCCAACAAGATTGAAAGATAAACACCACATACTTCCTCATGAGCTATAAAACATTGACACAAATAAGAGGTAATAAATTTTGAATTGTTTAAAGGTAGCACTCAAGCAATTTACTTTGGAATGGCGGAGAAATACCATGTAGTAGGTAGGTATGGTGGACACAAATGGCATAGTGTTGGCTCAAGTATTTGGATGCATGAGAAGTATTCCCTCTCGATACAAGGTTTAGGCTAGCAAGGTTGTTTGAAACAAACACAAGTATGAACTAGTACAGCAAAACTCACATAAAAGACATATTACAAGCATTATAAGACTATACATTGTCTTCCTTGTTGTTCAAACACCTTACTAGAAATTATCTAGACCTTAGAGAGACCAATTATGCAAACCAAATTTTAGCATGCTCTATGTATTCTTCACTAATAGGTGCAAAGTATATGATGCAAGAGCTTAAACATGAGCACAACAATTGCCAAGTATCACATTACCCAAGACATTTATAGCAATTACTACATGTATCATTTTCCAATTCCAACCATATAACAATTTAACGAAGAGGAAACTTCGCCATGAATATTATGAGCTAAGAACACATGTGTTCATATGAACCAGCGGAGCGTGTCTCTCTCCCACACAAGCATGATGTAATCCAATTTATTCAAACACAAACAAAAACAAAAGCAAACAAACAGACGCTCCAAGAAAAAGCACATAAGATGTGATGGAATAAAAATATAGTTTCAGGGGAGGAACCTCGATAATGTTATCGATGAAGAAGGGGATGCCTTGGGCATCCCCAAGCTTAGACGCTTGAGTCTTCTTGATATATGCAGGGGTGAACCACCGGGTGCATCCCCAAGCTTAGAGCTTTCACTCTCCTTGATCATCGTATATCATCCTCCTCTCTTGACCCTTGAAAACTTCCTCCACACCAAACTCGAAACAACTCATTAGAGGGTTAGTGGACAATAAAAATTAACATGTTCAGAGGTGACACAATCATTCTTAACACTTCTGGACATTGCATAAAGCTACTGGACATCAATGGATCAAAGAAATTCATCCAACATAGCAAAAGAGGCAATGCGAAATAAAAGGCAGAATCTGTCAAAACAGAACAGTTCGTATTGACGAATTTTAAAATGGCACCAGACTTGCTCAAATGAAAATGCTCAAATTGAATGAAAGTTGCGTACATATCTGAGGATCATGCACGTAAATTGGCATAATTTTCTGAGCTTCCTGCAGGGCAGTGGGCTCAGATTCGTGACAGCAAAGAAATCTGAAACTGCGCAGTAATCCAAATCTAGTACTTACTTTTCTGTCAACGGCTTAACTTGGCACAAAAAAACTCAAAACTAAGATAAGGAGAGGTTGCTACAGTAGTAAACAACTTCCAAGACACAAATATAAAAAAAAGTACTGTAGCAAAATAACACATGGGTTATCTCCCAAGAAGTTCTTTCTTTTTAGCCATTAAGATGGGCTCAGCAGTTTTAATGATGCACTCGCAAAAGATTGTATGTGAAGCAAAAGAGAGCATCAAGAGGCAAATTCAAAACACATTTAAGTCTAACATGCTTCCTATGCATAAGAATCTTGTAAATAAACAAGTTCATGAAGAGCAAAGTAACAAGCATAGGAAGATAAAACAAGTATAGCTTCAAAAATTTCAGCACATAGAGAGGCATTTTAGTAACATGAAAATTTCTACAACCATATTTTCCTCTCTCATAATAACTTTCAGTAGCATCATGAGCAAACTCAACAATATAACTATCACATAAAGCATTCTTATCATGAGTCTCATGCATAAAATTATTACTCTCCACATAAGCATAATCAATTTTATTAGTTGTAGTGGGAGCAAATTCAACAAAGTAGCTATCATTATTATTCTCATCAAGTGTAGGAGGCATAGTATAATCACAACAAAATTTACTCTCAGCAGTAAGTGGCATCAAAGGACCACTATCATTATAATCATCGAAATAGGAGGCAAAGTATCATCAAAGAAAATTTTCTCCTCAATGCTTGGGGGACTAAAAATATCATGAAAACCAGCTTCCCCAAGCTTAGAACTTTCTATATCATTATCAACAATGGTGTTCAAAGCGTTCATACTAATATTACTACCAAGCATGCAAAGAAGATTTCATAGGTTTTTTAATTTTCGCACCAAACAATCCATGTTTTAATTCAGGAAATAGAATAAGAAGCTCATTGTTGTCCATTATGCCAAACTAGTGTAAACAAGAAACAAAAAGATGCAATTGCAGGATCTAAAGGAAATAGCTTTGAGCACACACACAACGGCGCCGGAAAAATACTTTACCTGGGACCGTAGTATGAGAGCCTTTTACCTTTCCTCCCCGAGCAACGGCGCCAGAAAAGTGCTTGATGTCTACGGGAGCTTCTATTCTTGTAGACAGTGTTGGGCCTCCAAGAGCAGAGGTTTGTAGAACAGCAGCAAGTTTCCCTTAAGTGGATACCCAAGGTTTATCGAACTCAGGGAGGAAGAGATCAAAGATATCCCTCTCATGCAACCCTGCAACCACAAAGCAAGAAGTCTCTTGTGTCCCCAACACACCAAATAGGTGCACTAGTTCGGCGAAGAGATAGTGAAATACAGGTGGTATAAATAAGTATGAGCAGTAGCAACGGTGCCGAGAAAAGTGCTTGGCGTGTAGTTGATGGTGGTGGTATTGCAGCAGTAGTAACGCAATAAAACGATAAACAAGCGAGTAGTAACTCAGCAGTAGTAACGCAGCAGTAGTAAACAAGCAGTAGTAACTCAGCAGTATTTAGGAACAAGGCCTAGGGAATAGACTTTCACTAGTGGACACTCTCAACATTGATCACATAACAGAATAGATAAATGCATACTCTACACTTTTGTTGGATGATGAACACATTGCGTAGGATTACACGAACCCTCAATGCCGGAGTTAACAAGCTCCACAATAATGCTCATGTTTAAGTAACCTTTAGTGTAAGATAGATCAACGAGACTAAACCAAGTACTAGCATAGCATGCACACTGTCACCTTCATGCATATGTAGGAGGAATAGATCACATCAATATTATCATAGCAATAGTTAACTCCATAATCTACAAGAGATCATGATCATAGCATAAACCAAGTACTAACACGGTGCACGCACTCGTCACCTTTGCACACATGCGGGAGGAATAAACTACTTTAATAACACATCACTAGAGTAGCACATAGATAGTAGTGATACAAACATGCTGCAATCATAAAGAGATATAAATAAGCACCTCACTATGCCATTCAATGAGTAAGTATTCTGTGAAATCTAGCCTAAGAGACCCACACGGTGCACACACTCGTCACCTTTACACACGTGGGACGAGGAGTCTCCGGAGATCACATAAGTAAAACCCACTTGACTAGCATAATGACATCTAGATTACAAGCATCATCATATGAATCTCAATCATGTAAGGCAGCTCATGAGATTATTGTATTGAACTACATAGGAGAGAGATGAACCACATAGCTACCGGTACAGCCCCGAGCCTCGATGGAGAACTACTCCCTCCTCATGGGAGCAGCAGCGGTGATGAAGATGGCGGTGGAGATGGCAGCGGTGTCGATGGAGAAGCCTTCCGGGGGCACTTCCCCGCTCCGGCAGCGTGCCGGAACAGAGATCCTGTCCCCCAGATCTTGGCTTCGCGATGGCGGCGGCTCTGGAAGGTTTCTGTGGGTTTCGTCAATTGGTATCGGGTTTTCTGATCCAGGGGCTTTATATAGGCGAAGAGGCGGCGCAGGAGGGCTGACGGGGGGCCACACCATAGGGCGGCGCGGCCCCCTCCGGCCGCGCCAGCCCTAGGGTTTGGTGGCCCTGTGGCCCCCTCCGGTCCTTCCCGGGTGTTCCGGATGCTTCCGATGAAAATAGGAACTTTGGCGTTGATTTCGTCCGATTCCGAGAATATTTCGTTACTAGGATTTCGAAACCAAAAACAGCGAGAAAACGGGAACTGGCACTTCGGCATCTTGTTAATAGGTTAGTTCCAGAAAATGCACGAATATGACATAAAGTGTGCATATAACATGTAGATAACATCAATAATGTGGCATGGAACACAAGAAATTATCGATACGTTGGAGACGTATCAGAAACCATCACTCACTTACTTGTCAATTGCCGTGAGGCCGCTGTGTATTTCCCATTGGAAGTAAATTTCCAAACAATGTCCTCCATGCTCAATTTGGACATGGGAAAGTTGCCTCCAAAGCTCCATATATATTGGGTGGCATGGTCAATGGAGAAAACTTCACTCATATGTATCTAACCGATCCAAGCATTGTTCTCCATGAATTTCTTAGTGCTCCATTTCTTCGTCTTAGATGCCAAAAGAATTAAGGGTGCAATTTCTTTTGGTTTCTTCCCATCAAGACACGGTGTTTCGCAAAAGGATGCATTTGCCCTACTCTCAACCGTGATTGTGGTGGCGACATAAAAAAAATTACATGTCATTGGCGGTGCACAAGTTGCCCGAACCAACCCAAATTTCTCTTTATCCTTCCATTCTAACCATGGCCACCGCAAATGGAAGTCCCTTGCAAACTTATCAATATTTTGGACCCCAAGCCCGCCAAGCGCTTTGGAGCAACTCACCTTTTCCCAATTTATTTTGCATTGAGCACTCGTAGTTTTGTCCGCTGACCAAAGGAAAGCCCTCTCTAGCATGTTGATGTACTCGATAGTACCCGGAGGGACGATGAGTAGTGTCAAGTGCTAGATGGCTTGGGAGATAATCCCGGATTTAATAAGAGAGGTGCACCCGGCGGTGGTGATAAATTTTCCATTCCAAGTTGGCAATTTTCCCGCCACCTTGTCCTCTAGGAATTGGAAATCCCCACTTCGTAGGCGCCAAACCAAGAGCGGTAGTTTTGCTTCTTTGAAATCTCTTTGCCAAGTTCTTGACATATAAAAAGTTATCGTGCATACTGCTCTTCTTAATGAATGCACTTTACGGGTTTGAAACAAGATCATTCACGAGCGGCGCAAGGCGGACATCAAGTATCTTGGCAATGATTATGATGGCATGGATCAAACTAATTGGATGAAAATATGAAATGTACTCTGTCGTAACTTTCTTTGGAAAAAGGGCAATGTTGGCCGAGTTTAGCCAATGAAGATTGGCAACTTGGAGGTCTCCGAAGAGGTTGATAACTTGTATAACATTGGTTTTGATTGTTTCCCAACGGTTTTTGAAGAATGCTCCGGTGAAGCCATCCGGATCAGGCGCCTTGTCCCTCGGCATTTGATCAATAGCTTTTTTTACCTCATCTTTGGTGAATGGATCATCAAGTCCATCAAAGTTTGCCTCTTCAAAATTCAACTCTTCTCAATTGAAGTCTTGATATATCGTGTTTGCACGTCTAATGACCGTTGTGGAGTGTTCATGGATGATCTCTTCCTTAGCCTTATGGTCGGTGACCCACCCTTGGTTATGCTTTAGCATGTGAATGGGATTCTTTCTTCTTCTCGCATTGACACGCAAATGGAAATTTTGTGTGTTGGTGTCTCCCTCTTTAATGTTGGAAATCTGCAAGCACCATTTCTTTCTCGCTCTTTCCACTACGGAAAGCCCGACAACCTTTTTCTTTAATCTTTTTCTAAGGTCATGTTCATCAAGGGAGAGCTCGATCCCTACTTTCTTTGGTGATGTCGAGTTGGAGGATTACAAGGAGGGCGGCGTTTAACATGACCTTTGTGTTGGAGAATAGACCTCGACTCCAAGTGGATAAACTATTTCCCGTGCGTTGCAATTTGTGGAAAAGAATGTGGCATGGCTCGTTCCAAGCATTGTTCACCACCTCCTCAAATCCGGGAATGCGAGTCCAAAAGTTTTCGAACTTGAAGGTACGCAGACGTTGAGGTCCAGAGTCATCGGCGAGGAGTAAGGAGCAATGGCCCGACAAAGATAATGATATAGCATGGAGGACGTGTGTGTGAAAGCATGGGTTCCATTCCATGTTTCAAAAGAAGGCATCTAGCTTAAAAAGAGTTGGGTTGACTCTCTCATTGCTCCATGTGAATCTACAGTTTTGAAGATGGTTCTCTTGAAGCTCGCAAGTTTGTAGTGTGGCACGGAAGCGGTTGTAGATTCAAGACCATTGCCCTCTTGTGGCAATAGCCGGGCGCTCGATGAAGTTTGGAAGATCATTGCCCCCAAGGTAGCATGCATCAAATTCGGAGATGGTCTCTAATTTGGTCTCCCGCAGGCAAACAATGTGACATGTGGATGCCGCTATGTTCTCATGTACTGTGGTTCATCTATCAAGGTCATTTAACCCCCTGGGGTTCCAGCTCATGGTGTTAATTGGCTGTTCTGACCTGGGAGACATGTAGGCTTCTAAACAACTTACAGTAGTTCATGCAAACAGGAAACAACGGATGGAGCGCACTCCAGATAGCATCAGCAGGTTTCATCTGGAACAGACTCCATGAAACAAAATCAGCCGACTTCTGGAATAGGCTCCAGGCAGATGCCCTCCCTACTAAAGCAACGTAATTATGATCTGGATGTTGGATCATGAGTAAAGATCAGACTGTAAAATGTAAGTGCCAAGAATATGGATAACCATTTCTGCTGCTTGATCACAAACAGATACGACGACATCTATAGGAACAGACATGATGAACAATACACCAGAGGAAAAGTCATTCGTTGTAAAGCAGAATAGACAAGTATCTTGGAAGGATTTCATACAGATGACACAAACAGAGCAAAGACTACTCAGGCAAATGTGACCTTCAATTATTTCACTTCAGAGCCATGGTCGTTCTTCAGTAAATCCAGATAACTAGAAGACTGAATATGCAGCTACTCTCCAGCTGCAGGACCAGAGTTGAAAGACAGATCCTGGAAAACGAAAACTCAAACTACTCTGTGGCACCAGACTCCTCTTTCCTTTTGCGAGCCCACTTGGGGCTGACCTCGATAAGCCGGTGGGGCATGAGCTGCTTCTCCTTCCGGGTTAGCTTCTTGTAGTTGCTAACTCTGAGCTTAGCAATTTTTGCTTCTTCCTCGGCTGTAGCCTCTCTGACCACCACTGTAAGTCTGCACCTAGGTCTCTCCATGACACCACACCTCCCTTTGGCATGGTAAGACAACCTCTTAAGATAAAGCCCTTTCCCAACAAAGGCCTCTTCTGCAGGGTCAAGGGTAGGGAGATGAAAGGAATGAGAATCAATTTATTGCAGATAGGAAGTAAATTTGGGATTCTTTGCAATCTTACCCACAAGAAGTTTATCAGGATCCAATCCGTGGTTGTGAGCTGCGTTGGCGCGAGCAGAATGGATCACCTACAGTGGTTGGTAGGAAGAATTGTCATGAAAAACATCAATGATCACTCTCCATCACAGAAAGCAGTATAGTTTCTTGAGTATGTACAATTCTTCTAATTACCCAACCTGGTACAAAGTTTTTGCAGCCCTTTTAACCGTCACTTGTAACTGTAACAACGCATCTTCCACGCGCATTCCTCGAACCAGCTTGGCTACCAGATTCACCTTCTTGGGACTCTAGAACAACCAGAAAGATCAAGATGAACTAGAGAATTGAATATATCTTTATGGCACTAGTAAAAGACTATGAGCAGTACAACAGTTCATGACGTCTCCTGGGCTGCAATAATCTCCTACATGCTCATTGTTCCAGTGACGTGAAGTAAGCAAATATTATCCAACCAAATATCTTTTGCAATGAATAAAAGAAATTTTGGTGGATGTTAAGAAACAACTGCAGCTTCTCCTAAAAAGAGGAATGTATATACTGAAAACTGTATAATTTCATCGTTACTACCAGTGTGATTTGCTATGTACCCCATCAACGGACCGATATGGCCATCAGAAAGCGGCAAATCTCCGGAACTCATATTAAACACATAAATTTGCTGTTTGTGCGTCAAACAGCTCAATGAATGATACTCAGCATACAAGTTTGTTGTTGGTGACATAAATAATAAGGGGAAGTTTACAGGAATTTCATACTCAACATGGCTGTCTCAGAACTGTATGCATGTCTTTACTCAAACTTTAGGAGAATTAAAGGAATAGAACTACTAGTGAGATGGTTTTACCTGCTTGATATCCTTCTTGATGGCTTGGACTTTCAGTTTCTTTACCACTGCGCCCTTTTTGTCTGTCTCTTCTGCACTACCCAGTGGAGATGTCAAAGGAGAAGAAACGGGAACCATAGCATTATCTTCAGCAAGCAAGTTTCTTGTGGTTGATATTCCCTACATTGAAATACGAATTGTCCATGAAAACACAGATAAAATACATGTCATCATGTTTTGTGACATCAAGGAATGTGATCATAATGGTGTCTATAAGTGAATGTAATAACAGTCATTGATTATGAAACCACTCTTCAGAACTGGCTCAATGGCAGTCAATTGCAATGGGACAATATTAGTTAACTACCAAAAGTAAAACAGTAGCCAAAAGAAGGATATGCTGCTAAGTTTTAAGAAACTGAAGAAGACCAGGAAAAGTAAATTACAGCATTGCGGATCAGCTGATGGAAGTTGGATGGAATTCCCCTGGAGGTGTGTGCCCTCAACAAATTTGTATATTGGCCTACATGGGTACAAGAAAAAGATTAGAAAGCCGTCAAAATATCAAGAGTCAAACCCCTTGACTACACTTGTTACTGAAAACAATTCAAAGCATAAGGTATGAACAAGTAGGCATGGATTCACCTGAAGACTAATATTCTGATAGTATCGCAAAACATCTTGTACTATATCAGAGCTCATGAAAACAAAGATACAACTAAAGGAAACAAAAAAATCATAGTACCAACACAGTGTGGTGGGTGTATTCTGCCTGCTGATGTTTGTTAAATAAGGCGTGAATGATTACTCAACACTAATTTGCCATTTTATTCCTACATTCCGAATCCCACATTTTCACTAGCCTCTACAAGCAATTACAGAAATTCTACCCCAGAGCTGCCCAGTTGTACTTGGTGTGAGCATTCAGATCATATTACGCGTGCATATCAGTAGAATGGGGAAATGAGACTAGGGACAGGCACGCACCCAAGCCAAATGGACACTACTTTGCCATTTTATTCCTACATTCCGAATCCCACGTTTTCACTAGCCTCGACAAGAAAATACACCAGAGAGAGCTGCCCAGTTGTACAGTGAGGAAATGAAGAGTGGGGACATGCACGCACCCAAGCCAAATGGGGCATTCGCGGTCCTGCTGCAACTGCTGCTATAGCTGGCTGAGAAAACACGGCCATCCTGCTTCTCCGCCACCGCCGCGCCGAGCCGGCGAAGAACGGCACGAGCGCCCGCCGCCCGCCAGCCTACCATTGACCAATAACCTGCGAGATCACTCCACACATCACATAAGCTGAATCAAGAAGCAGAGCAGCCACAAGCAAGAGACGGGGCATGTGGGGGAAATTCTCACCTGTGGTTTGCAGCGGCTAGTGGAAGGGGAAGGTCACAAGACGGTGAAGGAGCTGGACGGGCGAGAGGGCCAGCGAGAAGGACGACGACGACGGTGAGCTGGAAGGCGAGAGGGACGGGAGGACGACGGAGATCTGGACGTCCTGGACGGTGAGGAGGACGCCAAGAGGGAGGAGCCGGGGACAGCGCCGCCGCCGCCGCAGAGATGGAAGGGGTCGGGGGCGGCGATTAGGGCGAATCAGGACCGTTTCAAGTGGTCCGAGACGAGCCGCCACGCTGGGCCGACCGCGTTGATAGTAGGGTAAAACTGCCGCGCCGCACGGCCCGCTAACAGCCCGCAAGATCGCATTACCATCAGTCGCGCACACTCCGTC
Organism: Lolium rigidum; assembly: GCF_022539505.1. Taxonomy (NCBI): domain Eukaryota; kingdom Viridiplantae; phylum Streptophyta; class Magnoliopsida; order Poales; family Poaceae; genus Lolium; species Lolium rigidum. Next base: position 54,150,049 of record NC_061514.1, on the reverse strand, counting down.
TCTTCCCCGACCCTTCTTAAGACCATACGCCATTTAGGACGGCTAAATGGTCCGCACGCATTCGTTTGCGACGGCCTACGAACGTCGAAATAGTTGATAGGCGTAAATTGTCCGTTTGTGTTGAGGGTAATCCTATCGACGCGACGCATTTTTAAAGTAGAATTGATATTTGGTAGATACTTTTTTAGTTATTGCATGAACCCCTTTCCAAATTATTTTCAGGCTGCCTATGCGAAGTATCTCCAGCGAGTGTTTGATCATGCCATACAAAGTATAAATCGTTGTCCTCACATTTCTAAATAGAATCGATATTTTAAAATTAGTACAATAAATTCAAACAAATTAACATACAAACTCCGAGAACACACAAATTTTTAAACTAGCTACTGGCGGTCATCCTCACGGATGCGCTTCCTGCTCGTCACCTCCTCCGAAGAGGTACTGGCGGTCGACGCGTCGGACGAGGTTGAGTTCCCCTCCGATGAGTGGTCATTGGGTTCTTCCTCATCGTCGGTAAATGGATGACGAGTCTCCGCCTGCGACTGCGCTCGCGCCTGCGGCCTCGCCCGGGCCCTTGCCTCCTTCCTTGTCGCCGCCACCTCCTCAGCCGCCTCCTCCGCCTCCAGCCGTGTCCACCTTGCACATAAATCCTCTTCCTTTTGCTCCTCCTCGTCCAGGACATCGTGCCCAACGGCGTTCCCCTCCTCATCCTGGTCGTTGTTGGCGACGGCCTCCCCCTCCTCATCGGCCTCCGTCGGTGGGGAGCTAGAGCTGCTCGGCAGCTCTATCCCACCAATGCCGCCATCCCTGTGGCTTCCCCTCGCTGTCGGTGCCCGATGGCAACGACAGGTTGCTCATGGCTTGACGTAGGTGGCACGCCGGTGTTGGAGATGAAGATGAATGGTAGACCGGTTGGAGATGAATTAGCGCAGGCGCAGGGGTCTTATTGAGGGGGATTGGGCAACGCGTATAACGAAGAGGGTTGCGGTTGCTCTTCCGCGACGGTTCGGCGCTCCAATCTGGCGGTTCGCGCGTCGATTGGCGCGGTTGTCACTCTGGTGGTTGCCCTCCTCGTCAGCTGTTGTGCTTTAATCGCGCCGGCTCGAGCCAGGGTCGCTGCCAGGCGGGCCCGTGGGAGAAAGTGAGCGGACGCTTGACGCGACCGCGTATCGTTCACGGAGACGCAAACGTGCCGCATTTTTGCGCCGCGTTTACGTCTCCGTGGACGACCCGGACACTATACGTCGCCCCGTTGGAGATACTCTAACCACCGCCGCCGCCCGCCCGCCCATCTTAGAGGACCTGCTCGCAGTTCTTGATGGTGGGGTCAACGGCGGATCTCCACATCTGGACCGCCCTGCTGTGTTCGTTTGCTCAGCTTCTAGGATTATTCTTTTGCTGAGGTACCCCTTGGCTATCATGCGTGGGCTCTTTAAGGCATTCTTACTGAACATTGTAGTAGTAGTGCACAATACTACTACTGGTAGTTAATGCGTGTGAACAATACTTTGAGGCAATCTTACTGGAAAAATCTTACAAAAACTGAAAAAATTGTTTTTGAGGCAATCTTACTACTACTTCGTTGATTCCTACTACTGCTAGTATAAGCGGTCACAGATTGGAAGAAAATAATTATGTCACCGATTGGTCAGAAAAGTGTGTGGAAAAACCACCGTCGAATACTTGGAAAAAAGCAACATCAAAAAAAGTCGGGGGCTGGAGGGTAAGTACTGCCGGGCCGATATGTTATGTCAAAAAGTTAGCGCGGTCATTGATTGGAGGAAAATAATTATGTCACCGACTGGAAAAATATAACTATGATAAAACGAACATTTATGTTAAAAATTTAACATCAAAAGAAATATAAGTGCCACCCAAAATAATGTAGTTGTATTGTATGTTGATATGAACTATAGTACCATGTTGTTGCTGTTCATCTTGGTGTTTTGCCTGCTACTGTTTATTTTGGTTACTACTGTTTATCTTGGTACTGTTAATGTACACCAATGAACAATAACTTGGAGGGCTCACAGGATGGCAAACAGGTCAGCTTTTATATATACTAGATGAACATGCGAGCTTCGCCTCGCCGCCTGCAATCCATGCTGACACAACGTGGCCGGCGCACTTGGCATAATGTGTCTAGGTTGCGTTTAACGTTTTGGCTTACTAATATACTCCCTCCGTACCGTTTTAATCGACGCGGAGCGGTGCATACCAATGTACGTTTCACGTGATGGCGTGCGTCAATTAAATAAGAACTGAGGTAGTACATATATTTAAAGCGCGCATATGCAGTTCATCCCTTGGAAGACATAACCAGCATCAACAGATACAGACATGCATTTTCACCAGGGAAAACAAACCATGCATAACTTAAATGCGGAAACATCAATTAGGACACTCTCACAGCCATACACTTTAACCATAATGATTGCACACTTCATTTACTTGATGTGCGCCAATGTGATATGTAAATTGGTTCAATGCAGTAACTGAATATCCTGAAATACCAATCAATAAGGGTATCAAACAACTAAATAAAACACAGAATGAGAGCACGAAAAAGAAATCATCCAGCAATGCAGTGTTTCAGATTGTTAACGGCTGAAATAGCGATGCCAAAAACCAGCCTATGAACAACAAACCTGCCAGCAAGAAGCACCAATTTCACAAAAAGACACCACCAACACCCAAAGAACAACCAAGCATAACTCTCGGAACTACCAAACAATTAACAATCAAAATTCATAAATCTCAGTTCAGAAACTAATGGCCCAGCAAAACCCCGACGGCACTTACCTTGGCGGAGCAGATGTTCCAGCCAGTAGGGTGGCCAGACTCGTGAAACACATAAAATTGGGAGATGATCTCAAAGAACACACTCAAAATAGGGTGGCCAAACTAAAATGGCAGTATTCAGAACAAGTCAATGAAATCAGCACACATAATGCACTCAAAGTAGGGTGGCCAACCTAAAATGGAAGCAGTATTCAGAACACAAATGAATGAAATAAGCAGACAGACCATGAAACATATTCGTTTAGTAGTAGTACCTTGGATATACTCCGATTCCTAAGTTGTACAATCTGAACAAAAGACAAGCATGAAAGGAAAGCCTACAAAGTACTTCCTCTGTTCACTAATATAGATATTTCGGCTAGCAAAATTAGCCTGACAAAACGTCTTATATTAGGAGGGAGTAGCATTCTGGAAACATATTTCATGAATTCTGCAAACTGTGAGAACCAATGGCTTGTTATGATAGACTTCGTTGTTTAAGCTCATGCCAGACTCATCGAGCTGCAATAATACGTCATCAACACCTGCGCTCTCATTATCAGTTACTGGCACAGATGCACTGTTGCTGTGTGTGCACTTGATCCCATCATAGTACAACCCAGGCATGCCAAGTGGTGTTGAACTTCTAATATTCTTGACAGGATTCAGTCTTCTCTAAAATGTTGATAGGACCAGGTGAATGGGAGTGATGTTTTGGAACATGGGAGCATATGCTCCCTATATTTTGAAATGCATTTTACACATATTTTAAATTTCAAAAAAATTGAAACAAAAAATTCTCACGTACATCATCATGTGCTACACGCTCACAAAGTCGTTTCATAAAAAATGAACTTATCGTGTGACGTGTGTAAAAAAGACAAAATTCAGTGCTGAAAACAATGCTTTTCACAGGATAAGTTTTATCTTTTTTACATAGGCCACAAAATATATTATTTTTTCGTGAAACTTGACGCATAGACATATATTATGGAGATGTACATGTAGAATTTTTTGTCAAAAATTTTCCACACTTAGAAATATGTTTTGTTGGTAGAGGGAGCATACGCACCCGGGAGCCGAATTGAATTTCCGCAGGTGAATGAACCTCAGCTTCAGTCTTCTTTACAGGCCAATATATACCCTCTGTGTTTTTTATGTAGTTGGCAGGCGCAGGTGAAAGAACCATAGTTTCCGCTCTTCATTACAATGTTGACAGGACCAGCTGAAGGAACCGGAGTTTGTCTTTTCTACATCGCTGACAGGGCCAGACGGCCAGCTGAAGAAACCTTTGTTTCTGTATCCTTTACATTGCTAATAGTCCCAGCTGAAGGAACCGTGGCTTCAGACTTTACATTCTTGAGAACACCATTATTAGGAGAAAAATTGTACATCCATTGAACCGAACTGGCCCACCATTTGGTAAGCTAGAAGATACTACAGTTTCCTTTTTATTACTGCATGTGTGATCCTTTGATTGGCATTTGTCGATTTTGGAGGATGAACAACAAATTTAGCAATATGTTTTGACACTTTCTCTGAACCTAGCACAGAAGATTCAGCGACCCAAACCTAATCTTAGGTAGCCCCCATGCATGCTCCTAACTTTAGTTTCACGTTATAGGATACCCCTGGAATAACTTAATCTACTCAAACTCTGATGAGAACAAAGGAGTACCGAAAACACTTTGAACACCAAAATAAGTTTCAGCGTATCCAAACAAAAATTAAATATCAGTATTAACATGCTACTAAAACTGTATTGGTAACCCTTCCTATATAAACTTAATCTGTCCACATTTGATGTCTAGGGAAGATTTCCCCTAGAGCAACCCCCACCTAAATCTTCCATGGCCCCAATTAAATTAAAGGCCAGAGCGGTGACCATGCATCAGGGAGGAGCTAGAAGAGGACCGTGCGTGCGGTGAAGCCCAAAGAGCTCCATTCACCACATTGTTGATGTAGCAGCAGTGGAGTGCGCCGGTGGAGGCACCAAGCATCTAACAGTTAACGAAAACCCTATGTCACCACCGCGTTTAGGGAGGATTTGATGCGGCGTTCCTGAACCCAGCAGCATTGTCACCCATCACACGCCAACAAAACTAAAGAACGTCAGCCAAGCAATAAGCAGCAAAACCAAGAATAGCTCACCAATCGGACATGGAAAGAAAATCACCTCACAATATGAAGGAAAATACAACGCTGCAACCACCAATAGAAGCACCAAAATCAGTAGACACCAACAACCACACGCCACGAGCCGACAAACCTAGAACAACACAACACAGACAGTAGATAGACAGCACATTCAGAAGAATAAGGGGGGCTGACAAACTTAGGAGAACAGACAACCACAAAATAAGAAAAAGAAATGGAAAGATGCCACGAACCTACACTACAAGAAAAGTTCTGATAGACAACGTCTCAAAATCGTCCGCTAAGGGGTATTTTTCGTCGCCCATGGGCCTAACCCGACGATATGGGTTCTGTTGTGGAAACTGCGTCAGGCAAAGTCCAACGACGTTTTTTTCGGTCCGTCGCGCTTGGGCGCCCTTCCGCCACGGAAAATCGGACCGTTGCGCAAGTGTTTCCGGGAGCCCGTTGACTGGCCGACGTCATGCAAGCCGACACGTGGCGGACGCCGTTAGCCGGCGGTTAACGGCGTTAACCGGCTGAAACCCCGTGGTAGATGGTAGGCCCACACGAGGCCTCGCCACGTCTTAAGCGGGCCGGGCCGGCCGACATAGTTTGACCGGTCAACTATATGCTGGGCTGGCCCATTAGTTACGTGGGCCGGGCCTAACCTCTAAGGTTGACTGGTCAAAACTTAAATGGGCCGGCCCATTTAACATGTGGGGTCCACCTTACGGCTACTGGGCCGGCCCAAGAAGCAAGTGGGCCGGGCCGAAACACAGTGGGTCCCACTTTCCTGTTAAAGGGCCGGCCCATTTAGTGTGTGGGGTCCACCGTGTAGCAAGTGGGCCGGCCCAAAAACACGGGTGGGTCCCACTTTCCAGTTAAAGGGTCGGCCCATTTAGTATGTGGGGTCCACCATATAGCAAGTGGGCCGGCCCAACAAGATAGTGGGTCGGGCCAAAAACACGAGTGGGTCCCACTTTCTCGTTAAAGGGCCGGCCCATTTGGTGTGTGGGGTCCACCATATAGCAAGTGGGCCGGCCCAACAAGATAGTGGGCGGGCCAAAAGCACGAGTGGGTCCCACCTTCCTGTTAAAAGGCCGGCCCATTTAGTATGTGGGGTCCACCATATAGCAAGTGGGCGGCCCAACAAGATAGTGGGCGGGCCAAAAACCCATGTGGGTCCCACCTTCTGTTAAAGGGCAGGCCCATTTAGTATGTGGGGTCCACCATATAGCAAGTGGGCCGGCCCAACAAGATAGTGGGCGGGCCAAAAGCACATGTGGGTCCCACCTTCCTGTTAAAGGGCCGGCCCATTTACCATGTGGGACCACCATATACCAAATGGGCTGGCCCAACAAGATAGTGGGCCGGCCCAATAAGCATGTGGATCCCACTATCGTGTAACCGGGCCGGCCTACTAAAGAAGTGGGCGGCCCAAAATGAAAGTGGGTCCCACACTACTGTAAGTGGGCCGGCCCAATGCTGTTGTAGTGCCCTACTTGTTTGACTAGTCAACATGCATTAAATTTCATGAGCCTAAAATCGATATCAATGATACACACAATTACATACACAAATAAAAAAAGTAGGAAAATTACAAGGCAATTCATGTGCCCAAATAAAAAAATTACATAGAATCATTGAGGACTTCTATTAGCATCATCAATAACACGTTGACATTTGGCAATCGCTTTGATTGAATCTTGTGTACTCTTTGTCAACATATCGACTACGGATCTTAAAGCAAGCAATACCATGTCTTTTATAAAGTACGGCCTTGAGATATTTACTTGTTTGATGAAAGCAAAGGTCTAGGTTGACGGCTATGAGAAGATGCATCGAAGAAATATCGAAGTTTTTGTGGGCCTCACTTCTAATGAAGATTGCTTCATCAAAACTGCATTCGATAATAATGCAAAAAGAGTTAAACGATGAACTATGCAAACATTTATTATGCAATGTAGATATAAGATAATAACTAGTTGCATAAATAAGACAATGTATGGAACTTGTACTAAGCACAAACTTACATCATAATGTTGCACAGTGGTCGCTACGGATCCTTTTTTGGCGACTATCTTCTAATGATGATTGCTTCATTAAAAGCTGCATTCGGTAACATTGCAAACATAGTTACAACAATTAACTATTCAAACATGTATTACGCAATGTAGAGATCGGATAACGACATGTAGTAGAAATAAGCACAAGATAAGATAAGATGCATGTACTAAGCACATACTGGCTCGCCGCAGGTCCTTCTCTTGCGTGCACTAGTCGTGGTCAACATGCCTGTCATTTTAGGTTCAGCCATCAAGTGAAATGCTAATCCTCCTCGCTCCATTGTCCTTAATCCGTGTTTAGATATCACATTTAAGACCAAGTCAGCTGGTTTCAAATAACAAAAAACTTGAGCTGCCAAATGAATAAGCCAATATTTACCAGATATCAGATTAAAACCAACTAGATGTTGCTTTGCATGAGATACGAATTTCAGACATTCGGATTTAGAGTAGGGTAATGCCAAGGTTTTCCACATAAAGTAAAGCTGGCATTAAGAATGACCAAATGTCAGGTTCAAATCACCTTCGCAGTTTCTCCAAGACAAGCATATCAAATAGGCAGAAACATAGTAAAGCATGAATGGCATTGCTATGGCAGGGTTCCAAGTGTTAATCTCTTGCATAAGGAACAATGCATATATGTTATAGATAATAACGGAAGTAAACTGCCAAAATTACCAACCAAGAACTCAGATTCCAACCTTCCCTAGCGTCCCCGACGTTAATGTTGGATGTTCTAATAAGTGGTTCGCATGATCAATCCCTAGGAAAAATAACATTGACAAGTCGGTCTATGATAATACAAAGACCGGACATGCACGCAAAGCAATAACTATATAAGCTAAAGACGAGGTATAATAGAAAGCGATTGGAAATGCACATAGCATGATTATAAAAGCAGTGTGAGAATAGCAGACACGAGAAAACAGCTAGCAGCTAGCGGTGAGCTAATGACGTGGTATAAGAACAAGCAGATTGGAAATGCCCATAGCATGACTATAAAAGCAATGCGACAATAGCATGCAGTACAAAAACAGTTGGCAGCAAATGAATGGGTATAAGGCTATAAATATGTGGATGCACACGAGTGTCGATAGAATGAACAGGATGGTAGCGACCGGATAATGCTTTTGTACTTGTACAATATTTAAACAAACTTCATGCGAAGCAACACATCAAGAAAGTTAACGGCATATGAGATCCGCAAATAACTACACAAAACATGGCTAAAGAAACACCGCGATCTAACGGGGCGGCGTACTAACCAAGCTGCGGCGGGGTGGACGGGGGCGGCAACTTGCATTCCGGCGGCGGCGAACGCGGGAGACGATGAATCGACCTCGTTTCGGTAGAAGCGGGCGTTAGTGAAGCGGATCCGGTTGGTCGGCAAGGGATTCGGTGAAGTTGATACAGCCGCTGCGCCGAGGTAGTCGGTGGCGAGGTCGGCGGTGAAGCAGCATCCGTCGGTGGCGAAGTCGGCGGTGAAGCGGATCCGTCGGGGCGAGGTCGGCGGTGAAGCGGATCCGTCGGTGACGAGGGCGGCGGGGAGCGGATCGGGTGGGTGGACAGCCAACACGATCAAGGCTACGCCGTGGAGGAGTATGCCGGCGGCGAGCGGATCTAGTACTCGTAGAGAGTCGAGCTTTGGCGTGTGAGAGTATTTTTGAGCTAATGGGGCGAATGGTTGGTGGGTGGGTGTGGGCCTGTGGGGAGGGTTCGGGATCTAGGCAAGATATTTCATTGTTACCGAATGAGCCCTCCATGGTCGGTGGGTTGTAGCTTCCGGACCAGGGTTAAAAGGGTAAAACTGGTCACGGGATTTTCGAATGGATGCGGCAGGATGATTTGGCGCGCGGCCGAAATTTTCAGTTTCAAGCTACGAGCATAACGACAAAAATAATGTTCTTCCCCAGGGAGCTCTCATTTCTTCCTCTTCTCTTTCTCCCTCGAGTCTTTCCCACTCCCCCGGCTCCTCTCCCCTTCTCTCCGGCGGCCTCGCCGGCGGAGACGAGGCCGACTTCTCTCTCGTATATTGTACACCCTCCGAACTAAATTAATTGATTCAACTTTCCTTAGACGTGTATGTATCTAGAGTAAAAACATGTGTGGATACATCCATATTTAGATAAGCAAAGTTGAGTCAGCTAATTTGGATCCGAGGGAGTTAGTGTTGTTGTAAGCTTAGATCCGGTGTTTCCCATGAGCAGAATGGCGCAATGGAGTCGGGGATCTCGTCATCGGCTTCGGATCCGGCTCGTGGTGAATCCGGCGGATCTTGCCGGCCAAACCCCGATCCGGTGCCATCAATGTGATGGCGCTAACGGTGAGGCTTGCTTTGGTCGCGTGCTTCGGATCCGGCCAATGGGGAAGTCAAGCTGCTAAAGTTCACAAGCTCGGGGCATACGACGGCGTCATCCGTCTTGCCCGTGCACATCTTGGCCTTTCAGCCGGCCCTTCTCGCAGCCAATATGCCGTTGCCGAGGCCCTTCTTCTCCTTCGTCCTGGCGACTACCGGCGACACCGTCCCAAGTGGTGCGTCCCCGGCGACGGAGTTGCTGGAAAGGATGCGGAGCAGAGATCTGATGTGCGGTCGAGAAGGACTCGATTGATTTTCTTCTATATGTTTTGGCACTACTGCAGAAATGCTTATAGCCGCCAGTCGTTTAGTGACGGGCAAAATTATGCCTGTCACTAGTACGGACACTAGTGACGGGCTCGTATAAGCCCGTCACTAGTATAAACACACTAGTGACAGGCGCATGAAAAAGGGTGTCACTAGCAGTTTTTTATGAGATCGGCTGAAAGAGCCAACATATTAGTGACATGCATCTATAAACACTTGTCACTGGACGGTCAATTTTTGCCCCATCTCAGGATCTTCTCACTTAATCAAATTAAACCACACAAATAAATCTAAATCTAACGGAATGTGCGCATGCGCTTAGCATGGGCGTCAGGGTTTATTTCTTGGTAGTTAGACTTGAATCATGTTTAATTCTACTGTAGGATTTTGTCTTGCGTCGAAGAAGCTAAGTGATCGCCGGGTGCTCTGTTTATTTGACCAATGCAGAACGGTTTGGCCTAACGGCAGAAAGCTATCACGATAAATTTCCTTTGCCTCCTACGTCCACCCAAGAGGCCAGCGTTGTACATTCCGTTAATTGCGCACTTAGCGAATATAGCCATATAGGCAGGCGTGGAGTGCGGACGAAAGTTTCCACTGCATGCGAACAGAGAAGAAACCGCCCGCACAATCACGATCATCTCATCCCCTGATCCGCCGCCGCCTCCCCACCTGAACCCTCCAGTAGCTCGGTGCGCAGCCGGAACTCCCGCTCCTGCAGCCCTTCCACGAGGCGGGCGAGCACGCTGACCTCCGGCGCCGTCGACGGCACCGACGCCGAGCGCGCCGGCTGCACCTACGCGGAGTATTTCAGTATAAATAGACCCCGAAGGACCGCGTGAAGGAGCTGCCTCCCTTGGCCCCCGAGCCGGGCGGCAGCGCCGGCGTGCCAGGGGCCGCCGCCGCGGCGTCGTCTCCGGGCGCGGCAACGATGGGGCCGGCGGCTACAGTGGGGATGGGGATGGTGTCGGGGCCGGCTTGCACATGGAGGAGGTGGACTTGCGCGACGACAGGCTACACCGGTACACCCCCTGTCCCACAGCCTACTCTCCATGCGTCACCGCCTCCCCACTGACAAAGCTTGGCCCTCCTCGACAACCGATGTAGAGCTTTCTAGATCTTAAATCTCTCTGATTAATTAGTACGTGTCAGCACATGTTTTTTTCTTGCATATTCGTATCCCTCATTATAAACTGTGAATTCAGCTGATCCTGTCGAAGGTGCTCTTCGTCTTCAGATATGACGAACAACTTGGCAGACTGACATAAGGTAATTTACAACCTGAACTTTTGTAACTATTCCATGTGTGCTGGCTCTGGATAAGCATCTATTGATGTAAGTCTTGTTTCTTAATTTACATTACCACTAAAGATCCACTTTTTTTCAGTACCACGAAGTGCTGAATTCTGTTCATGTAGACATAGGGGTAGAGAGTCTTGCTATGTAGACATAGACGGAAGTACTGAATAAAGAGACATATTGAGTTGGCAACGGCAAACCTGAGAATAGAATGCATGGTTTATCTGTCAGATTTATTTCTGCACTTCACAATTTTTTAATTGCTTCTTTGTTAGGTATCTTGCTATTTTCGTGGATGGTGGGGATTTATTTCTACAAATCGTTGCTTGATTTGAGTAAATACAAACATGGTGCAGATGTTTGGTGCACCTTCCAGTAATTTACTTTGGCGATTTAAATACATATAAAATGTATACATAAAGTTATAATCATGTGTTATTCTCTTTGAAGCCTTTCTGGATGTACAAGTGCTAGATGATTATTGAGTTGTTTAATAAATGCTTAGATTTGCAATATTTGAGTGAAAATAAGCAGCTCAATGAACGGTCTTTGAAAAATATGTATATAGCTGATGAGCATATGCAGCCATTTCATCTGCTCTACCGATGTTATGCCACTATTTGATTCTCCAACAGGTGTTTTCGTGTTTGGTGCCATTGCTTACAATTATATTCTCATTTCCTTATTTGTAGCAGCGCAGGTTAAGCACGCCATCAGTATTATGTGCCATACAAGGAAGATATAATGAAAGATTTTGCATCTCCACAAGAAGTTGAAGAAGTAGAATAGTGAAAGGAACTTGCAGCTATGCATAGTATTGTGGTGATTCTGTTCCGTTCTTTGGAGTTCAAACGTCTTGCTACGTAGCTAATCAAGAAACTATCCTTCGTTAGTCTATGATAGATTGTAAGCTCGTATGTAAGTGTCTTAGCTGTGTAAATATTATGTTATGTTGGGGATGTGAACATATCATTGATACAACATCTTATTGTGCTATGTGATTTATTTCTAAAAAATGCATTTTATTTTTTTGTAACAACTTATTGTGCTATCTTGAATATTTGTGGGAAACATATTTATTTTTTGTATTCTGGAAATTCAAACGAGCGATGACTAGAATAATGGGCTACTGCCTTTGATCGAAACCAGTGACATGCATCTTTTTGCCTGTCACTAGTATGCACGTACTAGTGACCGGCATTTTGCCTGTCACTAGTAACCTCATACCAGTGACTAGTCATTAGTGACAGGCGCTTTGCCCGTCACTAGTGAGCCTTTTTAGCCTGTCACTGATAGCCTATTCTGCAGTAGTGTGGGGTCCTTTTTGTAAAGTTGCAGGTTCTATTAGTTATTGTCTATTACTTTTGGTCCTCTATGTAATTTTTTGGACTAGTTTCCATTGGCACTGATAAACTTGAATTTTGACAAGTTCACAGGGAAAAAAATTCCTTTGCACGTATGGCCTATCATGTATAAACATTCTTGAGATTTAAACTATATGTAATGTGCCATGCATTAACCCTAAACCATATATATGTAACTAACCCTAGCTGATCAAACCCTACTTAATTAAAACAAATAACCCTAAACTATACGCATGCACTTTATGCGCAAAGGCGCGGGTGCCTCTAATAATGTGTGTGCGCACTCGATCGATGATCCCTAAACCTTATACAACCCCGAAACCCTAATCCCTAATCCCTAAACCCTAAACACCCTAAACACTAAACCCTATACCCTAAACCCTAACCCTAACCCTAAACCCTAATTAAACCCTATATATAGGCCAACGACACTTAATTGTGCATCAAGCATGCCAGGGGTGCCTCGCGGTCCTCTAATTAAATTAAATGTGCCATGCATTAACCCTAAACCATATATATGTAACTAACCATAGCTAATCAACCCTACTTAATGAAAACACATAACCCTAAAGTATACTAGCTATAACCCGATCTAATAAAAACATGCTCTATATATAGCAGTTAGCTAGCAAACCTTAGATTAACACCAATTAATATATACATGGCCTATATCGATCATGTTGTATAACATATCCCTGAGATTCATTAATTAATTATATAATTATCGTGATAAATTAATTAACTCTAATTTTGACAAGTTCTCTCGAATGAAAACACATTTGATTAAGTTGCCTCATAATATATATATATAATTAGTGTGCATGCATGTCCTACCATGCATTCGTGCATATGTTTTAATGTATATTTGAACATATTCTTGGGGATTTCAATCTCTCTCTCTCGATCATCTATATATCGTTGGTGGCCAAAAAACACACATATATATGCATGCAATTTATGCGTAAAGGCGCGGGTGCCTCTAATAATGTGTGTGCGCACTCGATCGATGATCCCTAAACCTTAAACAACCCTAAAACCGTAAATATATAATCCCTAATCCCTAAACCTAAACACCCTAAACACTAAACACTAAACCCGGCCTAGACCCTAACCCTAACCCTAACCCTAAACCCTAGCTAACCCTAAACCCTAATTAAACCCTATGTATAGGCCAACGACACTTAATTGTGCATCGAGCAGGCCAGGGGTGCCTCTCGCGGTCCTCTAATTAAATTAAATGTGCCATGCATTAACCCTAAACCATATATATGTAACTAATTAACCCTAGCTAATCAACCCTACTTAATTAAAACACATAACCCTAAACTATACTAGCTAGCTATAACCCGATCTAATAAAAACATGCTCTATATATTGCAGCTAGCTAGCAAACCGTAGATTAACACCAATTAAAATATACATGGCCTATATCGATCATGTTGTATAACATATCCCCGAGATTCATTAATTAATTATATAATTATCGTGATAAATTAATTAACTTGAATTTTGACAAGTTCTCTCGAATGAAAACACATTTGATTAAGTTGCCTCATAATATATATATAATTAGTGTGCATGCATGGCCTACAATGCATTCGTGCATATATTTAATTTATTGTATATTTGAACATATTCTTGGGGATTTCAATCTCTCTCTCGATCATCTATATATCGTTGGTGGCCCAAAAAACACACATATATACGCATGCATGCACTTTATGCGTAAAGGCGCGGGTGCCTCGATCTAATAATGTGTGTGCGCACTCGATGATCCCTAAAACCTTAAACAACCCTAAAACCCTAAATCCCTAATCCCTAAACCCTAAACCCTAAACACCCTAAACACTAAACCCTATACCCTAGACCCTAAACCCTAACCCTAACCCTAACCCTAACCCTCCGCCCTAGCTAACCCTAAACCCTAATTAAACCCTATGTATATATAGGCCAACGACACTTAATTGTGCATCGAGCGGCCCGGGGTGCCTCGCGGTCCTCTAATTAAATTAATTAAATGCGCCATGCATTAACCCTAAACCATATATATATGTAACTAACCCTAGCTAATCAACCCTACTTAATTAAAACACATAACCCTAAACTATACTAGAGATATAACCCGATCTAATAAAAACATGCTCTATATATAGCAGCTAGCTAGCAAACCGTAGATTAACACCAATTAAAATATACATGGCCTATATCGATCATGTTGTATAACATATCCCCGAGATTCATTAATTAATTATATAATTATCGTGATAAATTATTTAACTTGAATTTTGACAAGTTCTCTCGAATGAAAACACATTTGATTAAGTTGCCTCATAATATATATATAATTAGTGTGCATGCATGGCCTACAATGCATTCGTGCATATATTTTAATGTATATATGAACATATATATTCTTGGGGATTTCAATCTCTCTCTCTCTCTCTCGATCATCTATATATCGTTGGTGGCCCAAAAAACACACATATATACGCATGCACTTTATGCGTAAAGGCGCGCGCGAGTGCCTCTAATAATGTGTGTGCGCACTCGATCGATGATCCCTAAATTAACCTTAAACAACCCCTAAATTAAACCTTAAATCCCTAATCCCTAATAGTCCCTAATCCCTAATCCCTAAACCCTAAACACCCTAAATGCTAAACCCTAAATTACCCTAAACCCTAAAACCCCAACCCTAACCCTAACAACCCTAACCCTAACCCTAACTGTAACACCCCTGTTCTGATAAACCTAGATTAGGGTTTTGATTGTGCATCATTTCATCAGCATCATGATTTTCTAAGAAAATTGCACAAAAGGAAATGTTTTGAAAACCCTAATGGTAATTTGAATCTACCTCTCTCTGCATTCAAATGTTCAAAGTATTTCAATTTAAATCAGAAAAATATGTGTAATATATGCAAATTCTCAGAAAAATGAGATCTACATTTTGGTAACAAAATCATGCATCATTGCAACAATTAAAGCTGCATAAGTAGTGAAACCCTAATTTAACCCTCTCATATGTCGGGGTCCGATGCCGGAACCCCTTTAATCCGATGATGCATCTAGGGTTTACTCAATTCCATTAATTTGACATATCATCATCTTTGAATGTGCATTGCATTATGCCATGTATTGAATGTTATTTGTATTTTTCTAGTGTTTGCTTCTTCGCGACCGATAGAGCACGAGTCTGAGATGACGAAGATCAACAATACCGAAGTTCAATAATTGTCCACCGACGAACAAGTCAAGCATGGGATCTTCGAAGATCCACATTGGTTTGTCAGGGACAAAGGCAAGCCCTAGCCTGGTTCATACAAGTTTTACAAATGCTTTTACTCTGGTTCCTACATATTGAATACGATTCAAGCTGTCTTTTATCGATAGGTAGAGTTATCCTATCTATTGCATGTTCCACCCTTGTAGCCTCAAATACCTGATCCACTCGCTCCTAGCATAACTAGGTCGGGCATGTGTGCGTCGCTAGAGCCTTATATCTTTATGCTTAGCCATGCTTAGTTTGTTACGCTACTACTCCGGTCTTCGGACTGGAGCCATACAATGAAATGAAACTAGCATGACAGGTTGACGTGGTAAGTATAGAGATGTTGTTAAACTTGATTAAAGGCTCAGACGAGAGGCCACATTGGGATGTGGTGGGTTGTTTCGTTTCTGCCGACCCTAGGAACCGAGTTCTCGCCTCTTGAACCAAGACCGAGCGTACAACCACACGAGGCCCTATTATGGTACCCTCTCGACTCACTAACTTGCCTAGTAGATTCCATGAGTCACATAGTTTGCGTGTTATCCGGACATATGCATCGAAAACGTTTATGAAAAGGTGCATAGCATACGGGTAGGTAAGCGTGGCCGTGGTGGCTGGGGTTAGAGTCCCCGGGGAAACCCACCTCGCCTCACATCGTTAAGGACCGACTTCGGGACTTGACCCGTTACGGCGGAACAATCCTTAGCGCGTGACTCATGGTCTCGGCGACGAAGCAAGGTAAAGGTCGTGGTCAACCACTCTCTGCCGGCTTTCCAAGGAAGAGAGCTAATGTACCTGGCACTAAGAATCGGTTGGCGCGTGTGGGTAAAGTTGTGCACCCCTGCAGGGTTAAATCTTTTCGAAAAGCCGTGTCCACGGTTACGGACGACTTGGGAACGGACGTGGAGATCATAGAGAACATGAACCTAATCGTAAAACTTGGCAACCAATGTGTGTTTACGGATATCTTCTCCGGGTGTTGAGGGGGTAATCCGAGGATAGTGGTTCGAGATGATGAAGATTGGTGGATACAACATGATGATCAATAGAGATAGAGATGTCGCTCTCTTATCCCCTTTCAAAGGTTCTGAGTAGTCGAACTTCTCTTCTCTCTCATCTTACAAAGGAAAACTGGCTTTACGCAAAAGAAGCTCCTCAGAAAGCCCGCATACCAGCTTTGCTAAAAGGTTGTACTAAGTCTTGCTGAGTCCCTGTACTCAGCTTTGCATGCTTTTGTTTCGAAGAAGTCACTCCAACGAGATGGTGGTTTCTAGTCGACATCGACGAGTAGCTTGGGGTTCCCGGGTGGCAGCCTGGAATCTATGGGCTGGGACGTCGCCGTTATGCTCCTGGCCTCTTAGGCCTTTTGCTATCTTGCTATGTCTAATAGCATAACTTCGCTTCCGTTGATTGATGTATGCCAGGTCAGTGACCTCTGCTTGTATCGCGTTGGTTCTTTGCTCTGTTATGAGCTTGTATTACCTCTTTGAGTCGTAGAGTCACTGTTGTGTTACCGATTCTCTCACTGTAGTCTCTCGAGCTCTAGGTTAGGCTTATGTCAGACGAAGATCCGGTATTTGTCTAACCCCGATCCCGGGGTGCCACGGGTTTTGGTATCGGAGCAGGACTGCCCGTAGGAAAACCCTTTCTACTGGTCGATATTGAGTCTAGTGTTTGTGAAAACTATTTGAAAGCTAAAAGTATTTGCGAAAATCTGATTAGGATTCTTTTTACTCCTTATCTGGTATCGCTCTAATTCTAAGGTGTCTTACCTTGTGTTGATTTGAAAGTTTTTCTATCTCTTCTAGTCTTTCAAACTTAGGTGCCTCAAGGGCATGCCGTTTCTAAACCAGTTGACCTAGTGCAGAGTTCTCTAGAGTCTTGTGTGTGTTCTTTGCTTCCTCTTTGTTTTGTTTTGTTTCAACAGAGAGATTCCTTTCCATCATGATCTCTCTATTTTCTAGGTTCCACAAAATTCTGTTTTAGGCTTCGAGGTTTCCTTTTTCCTCGTATGCCTCCTTTTTATTTTCTTGGGTACTTCGGAAGCTATGCATTGCTTCTAGATGGTACATCATGATTACTACCTCGAAGTGTCTTTTGTGTCACTCATTTAGTAGTTACTCCTTTCTCGGTTTTAATCCCTGGACTTGAACCGAAGGTCCCCGATTGTGCTGCATTCTTGTATATGAATCTTAGTACATGAAGCTGGCCTTTAACCCAAGATCCATGCCATTGCGCACTAGTGTTAATGTTCATACATTACACCGGGATGGCTAAATCCAAATCAAGCTAGCCTTAAAGCTTGTGGTTTATTGCCGTGTTGAACTGCGGTAATAAAGATCTTTCCCTTCCACTAGCTATCGCAGAGGTTCTCTCATTGAACCAAATGGATCACGATAAGAGTGCTCTTTGTGAGTCTCTCATCTATATCTGTAACTCTGCCACACCTTCTTTTTCAGCATGAGTTTCACATAAGCGTTAATTTGTGCATCTACCTCTCAGGAATTCTGTTCCTGATTGTGTTCCTCCTCTTTAGTCGCTTTCCGATCTTTGTCTGCTAGTTAGCAACCAACTGGTAAATGTGCATTGGTGTTTCCAGTGTATGTTACTCTTGTGGTTCGTCAAGACATTTCACTTTGGTATGTCAGGAGAAACAAACTCCAGTACCTTGTCCATTTCTAGGACTTGGTCAAAGTATTGTAATCCGCAGATTAAGAGGCCTCGTTAGCTTCTGTTCTGTTCTACCTTGGAGTATCACCCTCTTTTATATCATGAGGTCGTGCTTTGTATCATGACCTTATTGATGAAGTGATGCTCTTACATATCTTTACTCGCCCTTCCTCCGAGCTGTCCGTGCTTAGGAATGTTGGGGTGTTTGTATTGATGTGGCTATCCGAGATTCTTAGCAATTCTCATTGCTTTGAAATCCAAGGACAATTGTGTCATCCCTAGCACGATTGGTTAACCAATCACTAAGAGAAGTTTGACTGTAATGCCAAGTCCATTCGTTCAGGCGCACATCTTCGGCCAAAGAGTGAGGTTGATACCGAAGCTCTCAAGACCACATCGATTTCTTTGTAAAGCAAGTTTCCCTATTGAATTCAGTGATATACCGGTGGTTCGTGATATTCTAGTTGTCTTCTAGAAGTATCACCATGTTGTTACATGACCGTGTTGTCAAGTTCATGAGTACGTTGGTTCGTTAAACTACTCCTTCTCCAAGAACCGTGCTGGATAACCCTGGACTAGTTGATTGAGCTTAAACAACAACTTGGAGAGTTGAAAGACAAAAGCTCTATCGAACTTTATTCCTTCATAAAGGGATGTCTAGTGTTGTTTGTGTTGAAGTAAAAAAGTATCTCCTTTGCGGATATGCTATCTTCCCCATATTTGATTTGAGCTTGGGCTATCGTCAAATCAAACTCAGTTCCAAGGACTATCTTGATGATGTTTATAATCATGGTGTCTCGTCTGAGTATACCTCATGTCCTTTGGTCTGACCAATATTTCTGACAAGTTCATATAGAATATGAGTCCCTCATTGGAGTATTTTGATAAGTTTGTTATTGAGCCCGTCGATGACATTCTTATTTCCTCCATATTTAAAGAGATTCATAGTGAACAGTTGGCACTAATATTGGAAACTTTTGAGAACCATCTTTGTGTTATCATGAAGTATGTGTTCTGGATGTCAGAAGTGACCTTCTCTGGTTCACGTGCATTTGTTGAAAGATGTCGTCGTGGATCCGAGTCGAGTTCCCTTTGCTTTCCTTGGGAATCATCGCAAGTCGGTCATGCATGTGCGGAATATTCTTAAGATGGAAGGTTGTCACCTCTATCGTCTCAAAAATTTCCTCTATGCACCCTAAGCCACTGACTGGGTTGTGCAACAAAGAGAAGAAGCTTTAGAACTTCAAAAATCTTCTTTGATGTCCCCATCAGGACTCACTTGTGTTACATTGCAAATTCATGTGCACGCAATTTCCTTTGGCAGTCGCAACCACATGTATTACGCAATCTAGCTCAATCCTTTGGAGCTTGACATTGTGGTCCATATCTTGAGAATCTAGCAACTTTACCTTGGTGGTAACTGTTGCAAATCTTACATTCAAATATTCTGAATCCGAAAATATTTTTACACCTACCCTAAGCTGAATCTCAAGCGGCATTGATGGTTGGTGTTTCTCAAGGATTTTTGGGATAGGTCTCTTGGTAAATCCGACAAGATTGATGTCGTGGTTAACACAATTAGTCGGAAGGCCTAATGCCATAATCTCTTGAATCATCAAAAATAACCACTCTCCATAAGGGTCTCATGTGACTTATTCTAGGAGTTACCCCTTATAATGTCTTTTTAATCCTGAAGTCCGACCTTGACTCGATGACCTATTGAAGGTTCGTCAATAGTCTAAAATTGGTGTATATAACATCAAGGAGAACATCATAAGCAGTGTTGCTAAATGTATCTTGGTCAATCCCTTGAAATCATTTCTCCGGTGACAACAACTTCGTAAGGAGAAAAAAATTCACTCCCCGGTTATCCTTGCTACGTCTTTCGACGATGCTTTTCCCCTTACTCTCGCTTATACCGGAAGTTCTAATCAATTCACACGTTGTGTGAATTTGTCAGTCATCTAGGCCCCAAACTTTCTAAGTAGACAACAATCGTTTCATGTATCCTACCCGAAGAGTGACTATGATGTATAAATTCAAAGTAGCTCTGGTTGGTAATCTTCTATGCTTCTACGAGTCACCCTCTCTAAGAGTGCCTCGTCATGGTATTAAAGGCAGTTTAACTCCTCGCTACCTTGTTCCTTCGTAATCTTGTCAAGCGTGGAGCAATTGCCTATCAAATTTGAAACTTCTTCAGTCTCTTCCGTTACCTTGACGTGTTTCATACTTGCCAGCTCAAACGTTGTTTCTGAACACTCCTTCCATGAGTTGACCATGAGATACTCGATCTTTGTAAAGATCCACCGTCTAGAGTTATTCCCTCTTTCCTTTAGAGTGAAGAAGTAAAATGAAGAGCTCTCCATGGTGATGTGGGTCAACTTCTTCATGGTGTCATGGATGAACTTCCTCAACAAAGAAGATCGGCGTGGTATCAACAAGCTCGTTGAAGATCGGTGTAGTCCTTGTTACCTTCTCTTTTCCTACCTTAGGAATCTCGGGGACGAGATTCTTGTAAGGGGATAGAGTTGTAACACCCCTGTTCCGATAAACCTAGATTAGGGTTTTGATTGTGCATCATTTCATCGACATCATGATTTTCTAAGAAAATTGCACAAAAGGAAATGTTTTGAAAACCCTAATGGTAATTTGAATCTCCCTCTCTCTGCATTCAAATGTTCAAAGTATTTCAATTTAAATCAGAAAAATATGTGTAATATATGCAAATTCTCAGAAAAATGAGATCTACATTTTGGTAACAAAATCATGCATCATTGCAACAATTAAAACTGCATAAGTAGTGAAACCCTAATTTAACCCTCTCATATGTCGGGGTCCGATGCCGGAACCCCTTTAATCTGATGATGCATCTAGGGTTTACTCAATTCCATTAATTTGACATATCATCATCTTTGAATGTGCATTGCATTATGCCATGTATTGAATGTTATTTGTATTTTTCTAGTGTTTGCTTCTTCGCGACCGATAGAGCACGAGTCTGAGATGACGAAGATCAACAATACCGAAGTTCAATAATTGTCCACCGACGAACAAGTCAAGCATGGGATCTTCGAAGATCCACATTGGTTTGTCGTGGACAAAGGCAAGCCCTAGCCTCGGTTCATACAAGTTTTACAAATGCTTTTACTCGGTTCCTACATATTGAATACGATTCAACTCGTCTTTTATCGATAGGTAGAGTTATCCTATCTATTGCATGTTCCACCCTTGTAGCCTCAAATACCCGATCCACCGCTCCTAGCATAACTAGGTCGGGCATGTGTGCGTCGCTAGAGCCTTATATCTTTATGCTTAGCCATGCTTAGTTTGTTACGCTACTACTCCGGTCTTCGGACTCGGAGCCATACAATGAAATGAAACTAGCATGACAGAGTTGACGTGGTAAGTATAGAGATGTTGTTAAACTTGATTAAAGGCTCAGACGAGAGGCCACATTGGGATGTGGTGGGTTGTTTCGTTTCTGCCGACCCTAGGAACCGAGTTCTCGCCTCTTGAACCAAGACCGAGCGTACAACCACACGAGGCCCTATTATGGTACCCTCTCGACTCACTAACTTGCCTAGTAGATTCCATGAGTCACATAGTTTGCGTGTTATCTCGGACATATGCATCGAAAACGTTTATGAAAAGGTGCATAGCATACAGTAGGTAAGCGTGGCCGTGGTGGCCGGGGTTAGAGTCCTCGGGGAAACCCACCTCGCCTCACATCGTTAAGGACCGACTTCGGGACTTGACCCGTTACTGACGGAACAATCCTTAGCGCGTGACTCATGGTCTCGGCGACGAGCAAGGTAAAGGTCGTGGTCAACCACTCTCTGCCGGCTTTCCAAGGAAGAGAGCTAATGTACTCGGCACTAAGAATCGGTTGGCGCGTGTGGGTAAAGTTGTGCACCCCTGCAGGGTTAAATCTTTTCGAAAAGCCGTGTCCACGGTTACGGACGACTTGGGAACGGACGTGGAGATCATAGAGAACATGAACCTAATCGTAAAACTTGGCAACCAATGTGTGTTTACGGATATCTTCTCCGGGTGTTGAGGGGGTAATCCGAGGATAGTGGTTCGAGATGATGAAGATTGGTGGATACAACATGATGATCAATAGAGATAGAGATGTCGCTCTCTTATCCCCTTTCAAAGGTTCTGAGTAGTCGAACTTCTCTTCTCTCTCATCTTACAAAGGAAAACCGGCTTTACGCAAAAGAAGCTCCTCGGAAAGCCCGCATACCGGCTTTGCTAAAAGGTTGTACTAAGTCTTGCTCGAGTCCCCCGTACTCAGCTTTGCATGCTTTTGTTTCGAAGAAGTCACTCCAACGGATGGTGGTTTCTAGTCGACATCGACGAGTAGCTTGGGGTTCCCGGTGGCAGCACTGGAATCTATGGGTCGGGACGTCGCCGTTATGCTCCTGGCCTCTTAGGCCTTTTGCTATCTTGCTATGTCTAATAGCATAACTTCGCTTCCGTTGATTGATGTATGCCGAGTCGGTGACCTCCGCTTGTATCGCGTTGGTTCTTTGCTCTGTTATGAGCTTGTATTACCTCTTTGAGTCGTAGAGTCACCGTTGTGTTACCGAAGTTGAGGGGTAATCCGAGGATAGTGGTCGATATGATGAAGATTGGTGGATACAATATGATGATCAATAGAGATATAGATATCGCTCTCTTATCCCTTTTCTAAAGGTTCTCGGTAGTCGTGCTTCTTCTCCTCCCCGTTTATTAAAGGAAAACCGCTTTACGCAAAAGAAGCTCCTAACAGAAAACCCGATGACCCGCTTTGCTAAAAGGTTGTGCTAAGTCTTGCTCGAGTCCTCGTACTTCCAGCTTTGCATGCTCTTGTTTCAGATGAAGTCGTCCAACGAGTGGTGGTTTCTAGGTCGACATCGACGAGTAGCTTGGGTTCCTGTGGCGACTGAATCTATGAGGCTGGGACGTCGCCGTTATGCTCCCTGGCCTCTTAGGCCTTTTGTTATCTTGCTATGTCTAATAGCATAACTTCGCTTCCGTTGATTGATGTATGTCGGGTCGGTGACCTCTCGCTTGTAATACTTTTGGTTCTTCGCCTCGCTTATGAGCTTGTATTACTTCTTGAGTCGTAGAGTCACCGTTATGTTGCCGATTCTCTCACCGTAGTCTCTCGAGCTCTAGGTTAGGCTTATGTCGACGAAGATCTGGTATTTGTCTAACCCCGATCCTGGGGTGCCACGGTTTTGGTATCGAGCAGGACTCCCGTAGAAAACCCTTTCTACCGGTCGATGTTGAGTCTAGTGTTTGTGAAAACTATTTGAAAGCTAAAAGTATTTGCGAAAAATCTCGATTAGGCTTCTTTTTTACTCCTTATCCTGGTATGCGCTCTAATTCTAAGGTGCCCTACCTTGTATTGATTTGAAAGTTTTTCTATCTCTTCTAGTCTTTCAAACTTAGGTGCCTCAAGGGCATGTCGTTCCTAAACCGAGTTGACCTAGTATAGAGTTTTCTAGAGTCGGTGTGTGTTCGTGCTTCCTCTTTGTTTTGTTTTTTGTTCAACGCAGAGAGGATCTCGCTTCCATCATGATCTCTCTATTTTGTGGGTTCCACATCATTCTGTTCTTGGCTTCGAGGTTTCCTTTCGCCTTGAATGCCTCCTTTCTATTTTCTTGGGTACTTCAGAAGCTATGCATTGCTTTTAGATGGTACGTCGTGACTACTACCTCGCAGTGTCTTTTGTGTCACTCATTTAGTAGTTACTCCTTTCTTAGTTTTTTTAACCCTTGGACTTGAACCTAAGGTCCCGGATTGTGCTGGATTCTAATGAATCTTAGTACATGAAGCTGGCCTTTAACCCAAGATCCATTCCATTAAACACTGGAGCTAATGTTCAAACATTACATCGGGATGGCTAAATTCAAATCAAGCTCGCCTTCAATCTTGTAGTTATTGTCGTGTTGAACCGCGGCAATAAAGATCTTTCCCTTCCACTATCTATCGTAGAGGTTCTTTCATCGAACCAAATGGATCACAACAGGAGTACTCTTTGTGAGTCTCATATCTATATACGTGACTCTGCCACCCCTCTTTTTTTTTTTAGCATAAGTTTGACGAAGTGTTATCTTGTGCATCTACATCTCAGGATTCCTGTTCCTGATCATGTTCCTCCTCTTTAGTTGCTTTCCAACCTTTGTCTGCTAGTTAGCAGCCAAGCTGTAAATGTGCATTGGTGTTTTCCAGTGTATGTTACTCTTGTGGTTCGTCAAGACATTCCACTTCAGTATGTCAGGAGAAACAAACTCCAGTACCTCGTCTATTTCTAAGACTTGGTCAAAGTATTGTAATCCGCAGATTAAGAGGCCTCATTAGCTTATGTTCTGTTCTACCTTGGTATCACCCTCTTTTATATCATGAGGTCGTGCTGAGTCTCATGGCCTTATTGATGAAGTGATGCTCTTACATATCTTTACTCGCCCTTCCTCCGAGTTATCCGTGCTTGGGAATATTGGGGTGTGTGTGTTGATGTGGCAATCCGAGATTCTTAGCAATTCTTATTGCTTTGAAATCCAAGGACGTTGCGTCATTCTTAGCATGATTGGTTTGCCAATTATTAAGCGAAGTTTGCTTGTGTTGCCAAGTCCGTTTATTCTGGCACCTCTTCAGTCAAAGAGTTAGGTCAATGCCAAAGCTCTCAATACCATATCGTTTGCTTTGTAAAGCAAGATTCCCTCTTGAATTCAGTGATATACCGGTGGTTCGTGATATTCTGGATGTCTTTCTAGGAGTATCACCGTGTTGTTACATGACCGTGTTGTCGAGTTCATGAGTACGTTGGTTCGTTGAACTGCTCCTTTCTCCAAGAAACCGTGTTGGATACCCTTGGAATAGTTGGTTGAGCTGGAACAACAACTTGGAGAGTTGAAAGGAAAAAGCTCTATCTAACTTTGTTCCTTCATAAAGGGATATCTAGTTTTGTTCATCTTTAAGTCCGATAGTATCTTCCCCATGGATATGATATCTTCCCCGTATTTGATTTGAGTTTGGGTTATCGTCAAATCATACCTAGTCCTAAGGACTATCTGGATGATGTTTATACTCATGGTGTCTCGTGTCGAGTATACCTTCATGTCCTTTGGTATGACCAATATTTTTGCCAAGTTCATGTAGAATATGAGTCCCTCATTGGAGTATCTTGATAAGTTTGTTATTGAGCCCATCGATGACATTCTTATTTTCTCCATGTTTAAAGAGATTCATATTGAACAATTGGCACAAATATTGGAAACTTTCAAGAACTATCTTTGTGTTATCACGAAGTATTTGTTCTCGGATGTTGGAAGTAACCTTCTATCGGTTCACTGTGCATATGCTCTGAAAGATGTCGCCGTGGATCAGGGTAGAGTTCCCTTTTGTTTCCTCAGGGAATCATCGCCTGGTTACCTAGGCAAGTGCAAAGTTATCTTGAGATGCAAGGTTGTTACCTCCATTCCTTGAAACGTTCCTCTATGCACCCTAAGCCATTGACTGGTTTGTTCAAGAAAGAGAAGAGGCTTAATAGTTTCAATATCTTCTTTGATGTCCCCACTAGGACTCAATTATGTTTCATTGCAAGTAGTTCATATGAGCGCAAATGCCTTTTAGCAATCGCAACCACATGGATTACGCAATCTAGCTCAATCATTTGGAGCTTGACATCGTAGTCTATAACTTGAGAATCTAGTAGCTGTACCTTGGAGGTATCTATTGCAAATTTCTATCTGGACTTGCTAAGTCTGAAATATCGTTACACTAACCTAAGCTGAATCTCAGCGCAACGATGGTTGGTGATTCTCAAGGATTTTCGACATAGGTCTCTTTGTACATCCGACAAGATTGATGTCCTGGTTAACACAATTAGTTGGAAGGTTTAATGTCATAATCTCTTGAATCATCAAGAATAACTGCTCTCCATAAGGATCTTGTGCGGCTTATTCTAGGAGTTGCCCTTATGATGTCTTTCTAAATTCTGAAATCCGACCTTCACTTGATGACCTATTGAAGGCTAGTCAATAACCTAAAATTGGTGTCTATAACATCAAGGAGAACCTTATAATCAGAGTTGCTAAATGTCTCCCGGTCAATCCCTTGAAATCATTTCTCCGGTAACAACAACTTCGTTTGGGAAATTTCACTCCCCGGTGATCACCTACGTCATTCGACGATGGTCCTCCCCTTCTAGTTGTTTGTACTTGAAGTTCTCTTTAATTCACACGTTGTGTGAATCCGTTAGTCATCTAGGCCCCAGCCTTTTGAGTAGACAACAATCACTTCATGTACCCTTGCCAAAAGAGTGACTATGATACTTAAATCCAAAGTTGCTTTGGTTGGATAATCTTTTGTGCTTCTACGAGTCACCCCCTCTCTAAGAGTGCCTCGTCATGGTATTAAAGGCAGTTTAACTCCTCGCTACCTTGTTCCTTCGTAATCTTGTCAAGCGTGGAGCAATTGCCTATCAAATTTGAAACTTCTTCAGTCTCTTCCGTTACCTTGACGTGTTTCATACTTGCCAGCTCAAACGTTGTTTCTGAACACTCCTTCCATGAGTTGACCATGAGATACTCGATCTTTGTAAAGATCCACCGTCTAGGTTATTCACTCTTTCCTTTAGAGTGAAGAAGTAAAATGAAGAGCTCTCCATCGTGATGTGGGTCAACTTCTTCATGGTGTCATGGATGAACTTCCTCAACAAAGAAGATCGGCGTGGTATCAACAAGCTCGTTGAAGATCGGTGTAGTCCTTGTTACCTTCTCTTTCTCCTACCTTAGGAATCTCGGGGACGAGATTCTTGTAAGGGGGATAGAGTTGTAACACCTCTGTCTCGCTAAAACCTAGATTAGGGTTTTGATTGTGCATCATTTCATCGGCATCATGATTTTCTAAGAAAATTGCACAAAAGGAAATGTTTTGAAAACCCTAATGGTAATTTGAATCTCCTCTCTCTCGCATTCAAATGTTCAAAGTATTTCAAAATTTCCAAAGTCAACATACATGGCGCTTTGTAAAATGTTTGACAAGCCGAGGTTATGTTGAAAGTTTTAGAAAATTTGAAGTTTCAAATCAGTTCCAAAATGCAAAAGAATTTGGAAACAAAATAGAAAAGCGAATTTTGAAATAAAGGAGAAAACCCTCTCTCTCTCTCTCCCTTGGGCCGCACCCAACTCTCCTCTCTCTTTCTCTCCACGCAAACAGCCCACAGGCCGGCCCAGCAAAGAGCCAACTCAGCCTGTGGAAACCCCCGGGGGGTTTTCGCAGAAACGTCATCGTCCCCGCCGATCCAAGCGGGTGCCCGGCACGCGCGCGCACCCGGATGGCGCCGGCGGCTAAGATCGACGCCGCCGCCCTGCCGGCGACTACATAACCTGCTCCGCCGCCCCTCCAAACCCTAGGAACCCCAGCTTTTCCCCTTCCCCGAGCCTTCCTCGAGCTAACCCTAACCCTACCCGGACGTGCATCAGTCGGTCGTCGCCGCCGATTCATGCCGGTCTCCGGCCACCCCAAGCGCCGGCGAGCACCCCATGGCGCTCGTGGTGAGCTCCCCTATCTCCCCTCGGTCCCCTCGCCTTCCTCCCTCTCCTCCTTCTAGCCCCGCCCGCGACGGCAGCTGCCTCCCGTGCCGCCGCTCATCGTCGCCAGCCATGCTCCGCGCGACTATTTGTAGCGGCGCCGGCCACCAAATGGTCCGCCGCGTCGAGCTGCCCGGCTTGCCCCCGCGCACGCCTATCGCCTCCGAATCGCCGGATTGAAGCTCCATCTCGCGGCTCACACCGCGTCGATCGGCCAGCATGACGTCAGCCGTGATGCGCTTAATCCTTTTTTCTATTTTCCGTAAATGTTTTTAAATGATTAAATTTTGTAAAAATTCATAAGTAATTCAATTTTAAATCAGAAAAATATGTGTAATATATGCAAATTCTCAAAAATGAGATCTACATTTTGGTAACAAAATCATGCATCATTGCAACAATTAAAACTGCATAAGTAGTGAAACCCTAATTTAACCCTCTCATATGTCTGGGTCCGATGCCGGAACCCCTTTAATCTCGATGATGCATCTAGGGTTTACTTAATTCCTTTAATATGACATATCATTCATGCTTGTATGCGCATTGCATCGATGCCATGTGTTGAATGTTATTTCTCTCTTTCTAGTATTTGCTTCTTCGCGATCAGATAAGCACGAGTCCGAGACAATGAAGATCAACAACACCGATGATCAATTCCTTGTCCTCCGACAAACAAGTCAAGTATAAGTTATCGAAGATCCACTTTGGTTTGTCGTGACAAAGGCAAGCCCTAGCCTGTTCATATGATTTTGCAAATGCTTTTACTCGTTCCTACATATTGGCATACGATCTAACCGTCTTTTATCGATAGGTAGAGTTATCCTATCCATTGCATGTTCCACCCTTGTAGCCTCAAATCCCTCGATCCACCGCTCCTAGCATAACTAGGTTTGGCATGTGCATGCGCGCTAGAGCCTTATATCTTTATGCTTAGCCACATGCTTAGTTTGTTACGCCTACTACTCCCGGCCTTCTGGACCGGAGCCATACAATGAAATGAAACTAGCATGACAAAGCTGACGGGTAAGTATAGAGATGCTGTTAAACTGATTAAAGGCCTGTATTTGAGAGGGCCAGTATCGGGATGTGGGAAGGGTTGTTTCGTCAGTCTTTAGAACCGAGTTCTCGCTCTGAACCAAGATCGAAGGCATAACCACACGAGGCCCTATTAGTACCTTCCTATTCAAATTAACTTGCCTAGTAGATTCCACAGTCACATAGTTTGCGCGTTATCCGGACATATGCATCGAAAACGCGATGAAAAGGTGAGCAGCACATGTGCAGGTAAGCGTGGGCCGTGGTGGTCAAGCTGAGTCCCCGGGGAAACCCACTCGCCTCACACATCGTTATGACCGACTTCGGACTTGACCTGCTGGCCATGTGAACAATCCTTAGCGCGTGACTCACACCGACATGGGTAAAGGTCGTGGTCAACCACTTCTCGCCATTTCCAAGGAAGAGAGCTAATGCACGGCACTATTAACTCCATACGTGTGGGTAAAGTTGTGCACCCTCATAGGTTAAATTTTTCAAAGCCGTGTCCACTGCCACTTACGACTTGGGAAATGGATCGTGATCATAGACAACTTTAACTGACCGTAAAACTTGGAAACAATAATGTGTTTACTGACAATTTTCTCCTGTAAGCGTAGGGGTAATCCGAGGATAGTGGTTTATTAAGCATTTAAAGATTGGTGGATACAATATGATCAATAGAGATATAGATATCACTCTCTTATCCCTTTTCTAAAGGTTCCGAGTAGTCGTGCTTCTTCTCCCTCCCGTTTATTAAAGGAAATCGGGCTTTACTTAAAGAAGCTCCTACGTAAAACCCGTATACCCGCTTTGCTAAAAGGTTGTACTAAGTCTTGCCGAGTCCCCGTACTAGCTTTGCATGCTTTTTGTTTCTGCATTTAAGTCGCTCCAACAAACATGGTGGTTTCTAGGTCGACATCGACGAGTAGGGGCTGAATTTCTGTGGAGTGTACTGGAATCTATGGGGCCGGACGTCATATTTCCCGGGCCTCTTAGGGGCCTTTGTTATCTTGCTGGGAAGTGTCTATATCAGCATAACTTCGCCTTCCGTTGATTGATGTATGTCGTGTCGTTGACCTCTCGCTAGACATTGTTCTTCGTCGGCTATATATGAGTTTGTATTACTTCTTAGTCGTAGAGTCACTGTTATACACTATTCTCTGACTGTAGTCTCGAGCTCTAGGTTAGGCTTATGTCGACGAAGATC
>NC_061514.1:53887123-54119913 GCF_022539505.1 Lolium rigidum | reverse complement strand
CGGATCTAGGGTTTACATGGAGAGTCCTAGCCGGAATACAAGTTGCCTAACTACGGTACAATGTCTTGCCGTGTACGTCAAGGATCCGCCTTCCTCCAGGTTCGTGCTGGATCCGGATACTTCATGGGCCGTCACAGATCCGGCCTCCTGCGTAGGTCGGTAAAGATCCGGCTTCCTGTTCCTGGGCTGGACTTCATCCTTCATGATCTACAGCAACTGGGCCGCCCGATGGGCCACATGCCTCACCACCATCTATGGGCCACCCGGGCTTGCCGGATCTAGGTCATGCCGTTGATATACCCATAAAGTATACCCACAACAACCTCGATAGTCGGGTCACTGACCAGGCTTACAACTTAGAATAATATCGAAGAAGTCATGTGATATAACAGTTATTCCAGAAGATACGACGCGTGAAAAAATCTCAATTCTTGCTCAGTCAGACTTTTTTATTCAACCAGTTAAGTTAAGATAGAAACAAGATAAAAAACAGACCCACAAAACCTAATCTTAATGCGGGGAGGAATATGGCCTTATATCATCAACCATCTCAAGAACCTTTAATTTCACAGCACATACACTTGCTAGAGAATACAAAAAAAAAACCTATATGGCAAAGAAAATATTTCAGCTAAGTTAATTCCTCACACCTAAAAGAAACCAAAGCATTCCAGTATTGCAATAAGACAACCCGAATAATTGGACTATAATAGGAACCTTCTACAAATATGCATGATGTGAAGCTCAGAACCATTTTAATACCTCACACTTGACTGATGTCAAGGCTGGATAGATAAATAGATGAGCATCCCAAAAATCTGTTCTTAGATGTGAGAATGGCCTGAATGAGCACAAAAGAAATTGAAGCGCACATATCTCCAAAATCTCACCCCATAAATAGCAACCTGAATTCCTCATCAATGGGCTGCTAGGTTGCATGCTATGCAATCGAATGAACAATACCCAATTCATGCAGCATACATGAATGTGCAGATTTAGCACTCACAACACATCTTAAGGTAGATGCAAATTAGCGAAGATGTCAGGACCAGACTAAATACAAATGCCTCCATGAACCAAAGAGCTAACATGCAAAACATAACTCTAGTCTGATCTAAATTTTACTGCTTCTTCAGAAAAAATAATCACTGCTGATAATCTGGAACTAAAGCCCTAACTGATGAATTTTCATCTGACATGATATAAACTATTACAGTATATTTAATTTCATCAAACTAATTTAAGTGGAAAAAAGAACAATACTTCTAGCTATAACTAAATTAGTAACACAATTAGCTTTGTCGACTACAAAAATAAATAGTTTAGGTTGGAATCGGGAAATCACAACGATTCCAGAACACAAACAATCATTAAACAGTAAGCGTCCTAGAGTTAAGAGATAGGCAAAGATATCAGATTTGCTCGTGCAAGTGGTAGCCTAGCAAAAAATGAGCTGGAGAGTAACTACTCCCAGCATTGCTAGCTAGCAGTAGGGGAAACGGGAACACCTGCCATTGATCTGGAAGGTCATGTAACTTTCATGTCATTCATAATTCTTCCTAGTCCCTGAATTTTAGTCTATGTAAATCATAAGCTGTTCATTTACAGCTGACAGCAATGTAACATTTTCCAGCACCGGAACGCGGCAGTCTTCGACAACACGTGGCCTTCGGTGACAT
Organism: Lolium rigidum; assembly: GCF_022539505.1. NCBI lineage: Eukaryota > Viridiplantae > Streptophyta > Magnoliopsida > Poales > Poaceae > Lolium > Lolium rigidum. Next base: position 54,118,234 of record NC_061514.1, on the reverse strand, counting down.
CCTTATTCAACGATATCGTAGCTGAGGCGCGGGAATGGGCGGACGCGGGAGCCCGGGGTGTGCGCCAGCTGCTCCCCTAGATTAGTTTCTTTTTCTTGGGTTGAGTTGTACGGCGTGTTGTGTCCGTCCTCGGACTTGTACATAAACTCTTCTTTATCTATCAATGCATCGAAACGCAAGGCTTTTGCGTTTTCGCGAAAAAAAAACATTTTCCAGCATAAATTGTTTATTTACAGTTGACAGCAATGTAACAAACATAAGCGGAGAGGCAGTGCGGTTGGGTACTTACCCTAGAGCAAACCGCCGCTCGCCGGGTGAGAAGAGAGGGAGAGCGTGGAGGACGTGGGAGAGAGAGGAGTGCTATCAGACAGATTTATTGCCACTCACCTGAAAAATTAAAAAGGGGGAGAGAGAACGACGGGTAGACGAATACGGACGACGCCGTACATAGTGGGCCAGAAAAAATATGTCCATCATATTTATTAAAAAATTTAAAATAAGCACACTAATATTTCTCTTCGAAAAAATTAGAAATAAATAATAAAATTAAGTAAAAAATAAAAACAACAAAAAAATGACCCACCTAGTCAGGCAGGCTGCGTGTCATACTCAGGACAAGCAATGTAGCCACACACGACAACACAGCGCGACCCACGTGACAGTGGCAGCACAAGCCCGCCCAGGTTCACAGGTCAGTCAAAGTTTGGGCCGTGTATAAGCGCTGGGAGAGTGTAATAGTATAAGTGGTACCACCCACCACAGCAGGGCTTATAAATAGCTTGGAACGCATCACAACTAGCGAGGTGGGACTAAAAACGGTAACACACATAAGCTATGTTCGCAAGGGCGCCAACTGGGCCGCCAGGAAACAGAAATAGGCCGTTTAATGGGCCGCATGACACCGACAGGTACAAGCAGAGCAACTGAGATAACACGGAAAGTTCAAGCTTCGCTCGAGGACAGTTCATGATATTTTAAAAAAAAATCGCAAGAATAATATTTAAAAAAGAAATAAAAACCTAATAAAATATAATAATTTATCGTATGGGGGTCCCCCAACCCCCCCCCCCCCCCAAAATATTATCTTGATTAATATTCACAAACGAAGTTCAACTAACAAATGGTTGAGCATATCAAACACGATCACTGGAGGGGAATGAGATTATATTACTAATGAAAACAAGGGTTTCGCTATGTGCACACAAAAAGAATAGAGAAGAAATAAAAAATGATATTATTTTCTCCACTCAAATTGCTACATTACATTCGGTGGACAAATGTTTCTGAACTATAACATGACGTAATGGCGAAAAAGTTCATACAGCCGAGGGACAAAACACCAAAAAAAAAAAACCGTGCATATGTTTCTAGGGAAGTACAAGCTATGTACTACGAGCAGTTCAACATAACTATGCGAATTTGTTATTCATGATAAAAATGAGTGAACAAAACAAATACGATAAAACCAAAAAAGTTCAAGCTTTGCACGAGGACATATGAAAGATATTTAGTACGTAAAATAAAAAAATAATATCGCAACAAATAATATTTAATAAAATTAAAAATATAATATAATAATTTAGTGAATGGGGGGGTCCCCCCAAACCCCCCCCCCCCCACACCCCAAAATATCTTGATAACATTCGCAAGGAGGTACAAAACCGACAAATAGTTGAGCAGTTCAAACAGCCTCAGAAAACAAACACCAAAAAAGAAAAAAACCGTGCATACGATTTTCACGGAAAGTACAAGCTTCACTATCGTAGCAGTTCAACCTGACTAAGGGAAACAATGCGACTTTATTATTCATGAAAAATGAGTTACATAAATGAGTGAACAAACAACTACGATAAACAGAAAGTTCAACCTTGAGAAGTTCAACATAAATGAGTGAAACAAACAACTAAAGATATATTTAAAAACATTAAAATATAAAAAATAAAAATTAATAGATAATAAAACTACAAAATAATTTCTTCAGCAATCCCTGCTACGCTTCTTCTCGGAATGTTTGTAAAGGGAAAAAAATCCCCTCTCATAAACATCCAACCTCTTGTAAACCTCATAAGTTGCATATGCATCCCTTGCAGCATATTCAAATGTTTCTCAGGAAGTGGAGGCGCGTGAGCCCACATGCTATGCTCAGTGTCTCCAAATCCATCCTTCATTTGCTCATAGTATGGATCTATGCAGCAACATCTTTAAGATCTTGCGTGCGCTTCCAAGATTTTCCTGGATCTCTCCATATTTGTTGAATGTCCTTCAGGTTGTGTACAGGCAGACCCGTACGACCTAGAACATTCTTATCTTCAGCAATACAGAATCCAGCGAAAATGTACCTCCAACCCCAGAGAAAATCACGAAGCTTCGGGCATTCCTCATCAGCATGGTAGATGTGGTAAACCAACACATCCTTGCCGTAACAAAGTTGGATCACGACAGCCTTCTTCTTCATGAAGTAGCTATCTCGACTTTTATCATACTCCACATCAAGACCAACAATCTTCCTTGTATAAGCATCAAGAACTCCTTCAGCTTTCACCGACCACGATTCAACACTTGATGCCATGTTGGTATATAACACCTTCATTACGGTGCTGCCATGACAAGGAATGTTTTACTCTTCAGAAAAAGGTTCAACCGGCATTTTGTGGATGAAAATTTGAGAAAGAAATGAGGCGTGCGATGAAGAATAAATCTCTGTGCCGAAGTAAAGCCTTTATATAGACGCTCACTACAAAACAGAAATATAGAAAAGAGTAGAGAAGATAACGCATGAATAGATAAGTATGATTTTACATCGAAAACCATGGATTCGGAATAACTAACAGCTAAGTTTAAGCTACGCGTTGCGGGCAGTTCAACCGTACAACAACTGGCTGATCAACCAGGAAGAACAAACAAACCTCTAAAAACACGGGCGGCAGCAGAGCATCCGTATCAAAATCGACTAAAAACAAACTAAAACTTAATTTACAACAGACTAATATAGTTATACTACATAATCAAACTATATAAAAACAACAAATAACAAATAAACGAATCGATCGTGCATCAATTCACGATGAACTGTCCGCGTGGAAGGCGGGCACAAAAATAGAAATTAATCGCGATTCTAAATCGTTCGACAAACTACGAATGGGTTCTGCAGTGGTAAATAAACAATATAAAGATGTTAGACGAATCAATTTAACAAAAACAACGAGCGAACAAGGTTCAATTCCACGAACAACGGGAACGGCCGACACGGAAGATCACGACTCAAATCGAATTCAAAATCATGATTAAACAGAAAATTGAATCAAACGAAGCGACGTATAGTTATATAATGACTTTTCGAACAAGAATCTACCACAAAGAAACAGATCGAAGTGATTAATTTGGCCCGATGGAAATTTTCTCAAGTTGCCGTGAAAACGGGAGCAACGCGGCGATCAATCTTGACGAGAAAGTTGTTCAAAGTTGCGTAAATTGTCACTCGGGTATGCACAATTGTGTATAATCTCTATATGTTGCAATCAAAACAACAAAAAACCTCGAAATCATAGGATTTTTCAACAAAAACATGATTCCGCGCGTATACCAGGGGCAGTTCAAGGCTTAGTTTAAAGAAAGTTCGACTATATGTACAGAATATTATCCTGCAAGTGGTTGCAGCCCTAACCGCCAACGGCTGGGCTAATGGGTCGGCGATCACGGTTTCCTAACAAATATCTTCTTTGTTTCCTTGCAATTGTTCCCAGATATGGTGGATGTAAGGCCCACATAAAACATAAATGACCCGCAGAAGCCCTGCCAAAGAAGAGGATCAGGACACCGGTACTGCCTCTAGTGGGATCCCGGGAGTTAATCTAATTTTATCCCAAGGATCGCCGAGGTCAATAGGTGTAAAACGATCATCGCCAACACCACAGATTTCTCGTAAGTTCCCATGTCTATTCTCTCGTTTGACTGTAATACACTATCATTAAGGTATCTGGTGTTACTTATGGATACTAGTATAAGAAAGGCTGCAGATGAAGGATATTTAGTACTTGACCGTAGTGTTATGTTATCACTTCCGAGATACTACCTCTATCCCAAAACTTAAGGCCATATTTAGTACATGCAATGGAGCGCAATAGTCTTTTCATGCCACGCAACCAACATCCCGCGAGAGAGCATCACGTGAACTAAACATATTTTCCATAAAAATAGGCTGGGTAGTGGAGTGTGCGTGCAGGTAGTTGTTTTTTCTTGACATGCAATCCACTTTATTCAAATAGAAGGTTCGTGATTACAATTTGCTCAAATAGTCGTTTTCCATAAATACACACACGCAAACATGCTGTCATCGTGGACTGTTGATGACGAAACCTGATTTTCTCTGCATCTCATAGACACAAAGAAAAGAAAATGCATTTGAGTGTTCCCTGAATCAATTGACGGGGCACCTAAATAACGTCCCTGTTTTGCAATAGTGCCCTTCTATATATGGTACTGTACAGTATATGCATGCCCTCTACATGTCGTAATTAAGCACGGTAGTGGATGTTCCCCACTCAGGTTGGATACTATCGATGTGGGATGAGCGTCCGCTAGGTAGCATGTCCCTGTGACGGTGTGACCCCGTAAATGGAACAGTCTGCAGGGTGTAGATAGGACGTCTCTAAGCTCTGTGATAGTAACATGAATGGTCCTAGTCTCCACGCTTTTGAGGTGCTTTGCCAGTAAAATCATCTTTGTGGTATATTTGGAATACGTACTCGTGCAGGTCTTCAACACGGCGATTCTCCGGTGCACAGGAGGTTTCTTGCATGTTTAAGTCATTGATTTCGTGCTTTATGATTCGTGCCTGGGTGTTTAATAAGTTTTCTGAGTTTTTTTTTATCTATGTTGAATATGAATACACTGCCTAGTCTCTTTTCACCAGTTCGAACTTTTGGTTCAATTGGCTAGTGCAGTACTCTTTCATGGTATCAGAGCCAAGAGGTCTCAATTCAAGACCTTGCTCACGCAGATCTAAAAATAAAAAATAATAATTCTACGGTCTGCACCGAACCCACGTGTTGAATATAAATACACTTCCTAATCTCTTTTCATCAGTTTGAACTTTTTATTTAATTGGCTAGTGCGGTAATCTTTCAGTCTACACTCTTGTTTGGACAGATCAAACATAATTATACACAATGAAACCGTGCACGTGACCTTCCATGTACGGAAGAACAACAGTCTCCGCAGTCCTTTGGATGATAATCGTGGTGGCTTCATTCGAGCGCATGCATGTTTCTTCCCGTCTCAATACATTCCTGATGATAGTGGGAGAATGGACAGAGACGACCGGGGAACTGTGCTGTATACCTACTAAGGTGTAGTTGCATGTCCCTGTCGATCCATGACTCCAGTCCAGATCACACACGCTCTTTTACCAAGTGAGGAGAAATCGTCAGCTAAACTACCCGTACTTGATCCAAGTTTCCTGCGTCCCATCATCAGAACGTCTAGTCGATCCTGTCGCGCCTGATTATAGTTGCTACATATTGTCATATATATGCACCGGTCAATATCGCTTTGTCATCCCAAAAGAGAAACTATATTCAGAATGATATGGCTAGTGAATCGGAAAAATGATATGACTACGAACACCTACCTTGAGGTGAGTGTGACAAGTGACCAAGTGAGCGTTGGTGCAGGTTATGTATCCTCGATCGAGTGGTTGGCCGGCCAGTTCGCTCGATCGGCTCACCTATCCTCATCCGATCGAGGTCCCAAATTCGATGCAGTGGAGTCTGCGTTCTTAGTAAAAGTCACTGTACCATGATTAGGGATTCTAGTTGGGGTTCTAGTGCTAGCCCAACTAACGTACGTACTCCATCTTTCCACCCTGGAGCATCACAGTGATGTCTCTCCCTGCCAATGTAAAGTATGTTTGGGGAGAAAAGAAAACTGTCACCAAACATAAATCAACTTTACTTGTTATCCACAGTTTCCTACCATTGCATTCTTAACAAATCTAAACTTGGTGAAACTAATGCCTCAGTGATCCTCGTAAAACTTGGCGCCGACTAGTATGGAGCCGAAATAGTGCAGGTCGACGCCAAACTTCTCCGGCGTGGAAGCAAGTTCGGTGCCACAAGGTCTGGCGACGAAAATAGGTTAGCACCATTGTACTTGGCTCTAAACCACTTAAAAACTCCTGTTAAATTTACTTACGTTGACCTGCACAACTTTGGTCTTATCTTCATTGGCGCTGAACATAAGGGTTAGATTTCCAAATAGTTTCATTTGTGAATCAGATTAAGCTAATAGTTTTACCAAAAGATCAGATTTAATTTGTCAAAAAAAAAATGCATGCCCACTCTCACAGTCTCACCTCCTGTCCTAACCATGAAAATCTCCATCACTAACCTCAACTACTAGAAAAACAGCTATACATAGATATACTACCCATGCCACATCAAGAGAGTGGTGTGCCACAGCTACTTAGCAATGGCGCATGTGCATCTGGTGCGCAACGCCTATCTGCGCTAGCCGTGGCACACATGCAAAAATGGTGGGCCACGCCTATTCGCTAGCCTAGTTAGCATCTTCTCTATCTTCGTCGAAACTGTCAACCATGTACAATGCCAGATACCATACATCGGCCTCTTCTAGATGTTCCTTCCCCCACTGCTATTTTGAGTAGATTGGATCCAACTCCTTGCCTCTGGAACTGCAGCCTTGATGTTGAAAGTCACTGCTCGATGCAACAAACTAAATTGTGAAAATCAGATGCAGTTTAATTTTCTGACCTTAAATTTCTTTGTGCCACCAATGTGGCTTGCAATTCCAACTTCCTCTGTGTAGCTCCCATAAGTGGTGACCATGCATGAGCAATGATAGAACCCGCAATGTACTATATAGTAATGATTCTTGTATTCTTGTTCATAAACTGAAACTGTAAGGCAGTGCAAGATAATTGCTTTAAAGATTCGAATAAGAAAATTTGACGGATATCGACAGATTGAGCTAGTTAAATCAAACGGGAAAATATAAAATATGATGAAATTTCTCCATACATAGCCTCTCGATGAGAAGAAGGAAAATAATGTTCGACTTTATTTGAGGCAGCCAATGAGATTATGTATTCCCTTGGAAATGAAGTCCTCAGATCATTTCTTCTAGAAACAAAAACGAATAATCTTTTATGATCAAAACCCTCCATCCAGAACTCCATTGGTAATTTCTGAATCGGTTATCCTTGATACAACTTATATTAATAGTTTTGGGCGCGAATAAGAAAACAATACAAGAGAGCTGCCTTCTTGGATAACTTATTTATAGGAATATTACCCCAGAAGTTCCCGAGAACATTCACACGGTGCAAAGTAGGCCCTGCTACCGGTTAGAGAATCAAATAATAGTTTTTCTCCGATAAAATCAAATAATAGTTTACCGGAATATTACCCTAGAAGAAGCATATACAATGTAAAAGAGGAGGCCCAACTACGTTTTTTGTGTGGACGCGAAGGCAATGCAATTCTTGAAGGTGGTGGTGTGGCCTTTGGGGTGGCTGCACGGTGGTACAAGAGGCGGTGGATCGGTCTTTGGAAGGGAAGATGACCCACTTCTGCAAGGCGACATAACTGGCTTCAAGCGTGATGGCGGAGGCGACCAAGAAACAGTCAGCGAAGGTAGTGGACCGTGTAGCAGTGGCTCCGTGCGGATGGATGATGAAGTATGTCGAGGAGCGATGTAGGCGTCGGAGACGGGCATGCAGACGTGTTAATGGGCGTCGTCCATACCCCACAACGAAACTCCTAGCCGCTTGCGGCTCCCTACGAGAGAGGAAGGGAAATCGAGACGGGAGCAACGAAAAAATCCAGCCGAGCAGAACAGGGACGCGCTAGCGCTGGAGTCCTCATCAGCATCTCGGCTAGATAGAGGCATCCATGGAGGCCTATCCAAAGCATCCATGGAGGCCTATCCAAAGCATCCATGGAGGCGCTACTTGTCCATGGCGGCGCCGCCATATCAGGTTGTTTGAAATATTAATATTAATTGACGTATTTAACTGAAATTTTACCTGAATCTCATGACACCAGCTCGCCTCTTCGTCCCTTCTTCGTCAATGGTGCTCCGCTTGGGTTTGCTGTCATATTGGAATGCCGATGTTCTTCCGATCCAAGCGCTGAAGCAACCCCTGGAAAAAAATATCATATCCTAGTCAGTTTTCCCGTGCAAGTAAACACCAGCGTAGAATACAACAGAAAAATCCACATGGTTCCCAAGCAGGGCCTTAGCTAGGCGATCATGCAAATGCCCCAACTTTTTGGATATACAAAACGTGACCCCGATCTGTCGCGTTGACATGCCTAATTAGGAAGGCTAGATGGGCGGAGTCCAACGATTCGTCCTGTCGTCCTAATTATTTATCTATTTCTTTCCTTTCCCGCAAGAGAAAAAAAAGGAAAAAAGGTCAAGACATTAATTCTCCGCCATTTTGCAGATGTTAATTAATTGTTTCCTTACCTGATTGATTTGTTTCTTTGGTTTTGGAATCCCAAACACGGAGGGTGGACGTGCGAGATCAGAGTAGATTGTACGGTGCAATGCGCTGAATGTTTGACATCAAACATTTTTGATAACGTACTGACTGCAATATAATAGTAAAGATTTCCCGTGCAATAGAATACAACAGAAAAATCCACATGGTTCCCAAGCACGGCCTTAGCTAGGCGATCATGCAAATGCCCCATCTTTTTGATATACAAAACGTGACCAGCCAAAAGAATCTGGAAATGCCCCGATCTGTCGCGTTGACATGCCTAATTAGCAAGGGTAGATGGGGAGAGTCCAACGATTCGTCCCGTCGTCCTAATTATTTACCTATTTCTTTCCTTTCCCGCAAGAGAAAAAAAAAGTCAAGACATTAATTCTTCGCCATTTTGCAGATGTTAATTGCAGATGTTAATTAATTCTTTCGTTACCTGATCGATTTGTTTCTTTGGTTTTGGAATCCCAAACGGAGGGTGTATGTGCGAGATCAGAGTAGATTGTACGGTGCAGATGCGCTAAATGTTTGATATCAAATATTTTTGATGACGCACGGACTACAATATAATATTAAAATTCTTTCCTTACCTGATCGATTTGTTTATTTGGTTTTGGAATCCCAAACGGAGGGTGTACGTGTGAGATCAGAGTAGATTGTACGGTGCAGATGCGCTAAATGTTTGACGTCAAACATTTTTATGACGTACGGACTGCAATATAATAGTAAAGAAATTCTTTCCTTACCTGATCGATTTGTTTATTTGGTTTTGGAATCCCAAACGGAGGGTGTACGTGCGAGATCAGAGTAGATTGTACGGTGCAGATGCGCTAAATGTTTGACTTCAAACATTTTTATAACGTACGAACTGCAATATAATAGTAAAGATAACTCATATTTTATTAAATTGTTTGTCAAAATTATATCTCAAAATACATGATGGCCTTATATTTTAGGACGGAGGGAGTACGTACTACCTTTCAGAACCTAATTGGACTCCTTCTCACCTTGCGTCTCCTTTTCAGACCACAAAACGTTTATATAAGGTAAAAGCACGCTAAACTACGTCATGGGCATCAAAAGTGTTCGACCAATCCCTTAACTACCTACAATCGCTTGATTCCTATTATGTCGGAGCTGCAGACATGGGTATGTTTCCTCTCTCAAGCCACACCATATAAATACCTTTTGGAAGAAGAGTGAATATAAATAGCCTGCTATAGCGGTTTGAGCAGGTTGTCGCTAAATGTAGTTTACCTGTAATTGTTTACTACAGCCCAATGTAGCTCCACTTTAGCGCCCCTATAGCAATTTTGGAGGGCTGCCGCTATTTTCCTTAGCCCGCTAGTTAAACATTACGAAGAGTTGACGACACTTGTTGTCTCCATGTAGCCTAAAGGGTTTTCAGTGTAATTTCTTAGTTTGGTGTCGCTGTTCTTGATCTTTATTTTTATTTTTAAGGTTCTTAATTTCTAATGTGTCCACCTCATCTAACAAAATAACAGGTACATTTTGGCAAATGGGGGAGAAACTAATTCCCTTCCTCAATAAACCGTTATTAATCTCTCAAATACCAATTGGACTCCTTGACTTCTTCTTATTTCATCATTTCAGATAACAAAACGTTGAAAAGGTAAATACACGCTAAACTATCATAACAGGCATCAAAAGTCTTCGACCAACTCCCTAAGTAACTAACGTTGCCCAATTCCTCTTATGTCGGAGCTGCAAACGTTGGTAGGTTTTCTCTCTTAAGACACCAAATAAATACCTTTGGTAGGATGTGTAGGAAGAGTTCTTTTGCACAGAAGTTATCTAGGAAGAGTTTTTTTTTGTAAAAGTTCACTTTTCCATGGATAATCATTCATAGTAGTACAAAGAACTTAAAAGGTAATAAAAAATACAAATAGGTCCTTAGATCACTTACCGACGATTGCAAACACTGACATTAACCGAAGGCATGCCATCGTTCTCTCCGCTTAATCACCGGATCAAAACATGCTTGTCTAAGTAGAGATTGTTATAGTAGATAAACGGGGAAGTTGTCGTGTTAAGGCCTCAAATGACCAGCACATCAAAGCAATAACCATACCAACGAACAAGAAAACTGACTAGATCCCAAGAGACCCAATGGACGCGCAACTCCACGCGCCATCCGCTGGAGCTAGATTCACCACCAGAATAAGGATATGACATGGAGGATCTAATTCTAACTTGAAGATTTAGTTTCCTCCTCGCCATCTAAAAAAAGACACTAAAAAACAACCTAAACAAATAAAGGAAACCCTCCCGCTGGCTAGGGGTCGTGGCCCGCCGCGTCTCTAAGGCCCCAAGGCCATGGGAGGCAAAGCGGACCGATCGGCGGCGGCGCCAGCGAGGGGGGGGGTGGAACCCTAGATGGTTTTACAACTGCCTTTCTCTCTCGTTGGAGCCGCACATCAGTTCGGTCCAAGGAAGAGTTCACAGTGTCCACTCTATCGACATCGTGAAGTTCACCTCGGGTGCATAAGCGATATTTACCCAAAGGATTTTCAGCATAATGTTGTACTTTAGTGTTGAAGTTCCTGATATATCTTTCTTATTTCCATGTGTTAATTTCTAACGTTTCCAGCATGTGCTAACAAAGGAAAATTTAAATTTTGGTTCCCCTTGGAGGTTTAGATCTCCTAACCAACTTATGCATGGCAACATCATGTAATATTGGATAAAACCCACCCACCCCGCAGGGGTCCCCGAACCATGCCCTTCAGCTGGCTGGCTGTGCAGGGAAAGCTGTTGTGCAGTAAAAGCAGCTGTGCAGGAAAAGCTGTTGTTCTAAGTTTCACTGTTTGGCTACTTAGCTGGCTGTTTAGCTGTACGATGAGGAATTGTCTGAAATACCCCAGAATTCCGAGAACGTGTATATAATTTTCTGATTAAGTGTATAGTTGGTTTAATATAGCTTTTTCCAGGTCAAATTGATTTAAGCATGCATTTTCTAGAGATTAATTGGATCCACAATAAATAACGATTGTTCTCTCCCGTAGCAGATGATTGTTTCTACATTAATATATGGGTGATTTTTTTCCACGGCTCACGTACTATCAATTGCAAAGCTCGTTCAGTTCAATTTTTTTTTGCAAAGCTCGTTGCTTCCCTACTACAGTCTCCATCATAATAAACACGAGCGGTCGACGTAAATCATCAAACTGGGAGATTCGTTTGCTTTGCAGGTCAAAGGCTAGCAGACTTAAATCAAGATCTCATTAGGGAGCTGGTCCAGGGTGGAGATGGGGTGGCGCACAGATCAGGCGGGTTGTCACTTGGCTGGGCGACGGATCTGCCAGAGCGGAGCTTGGGCGCGGCGCTGCTCGAATGGCTGGCGGCAGACGGTGTTGGGGGATGACCCCCGGTATGCCAAAGGCATGCCAAACCGGATGATTTGAGCCATCAAGATACCGGTTTGATATTCATTCCGGAGAGCAAAGTTAAACATTTGGCTAAGTAAATCTATACCGGTATCCCAAAGAGAGGCATACCGGTATGAGCTAAGAAGACACCGTACCGGACTGCCGGTAAGAAGTGCACTGTAGCACGTCGGCAGGACTGGTCAAAGATTCTCTCAAGAGCTAGAGGACAAGGGAGACCTAAGAAAAGTAGCTTTAAACGAAGCCCTGACGCCAAAGAAAAAGGTGACGCCAAAAGTAACCGGAGGACGTCAGCCTCCCTGATTAAAGAAGATACCGGCGTCACTTATGATTAAAGTAGCTTTATAAAGTAGTTTGTCTGTTCAAAGATGCCATTAGGGTTTCTTTTCCTGTAAGCCACCCTCTCCCCAATATAAGGAGAGGGGGCACACCCCCATCGCGGGCATGTGCGTGTATGTACGAATCTTGTATCCAGAAACATGTAACTTGTTGAGATCAATGAAGAAAGAGATCTAGAGCAGAGTTCTTCCTTGTGTCTCTCTTCTTCTACCTCTGGCCTAGGCCAGGTTCTTGAGGAAAGCACCCGGAAGTTCATCCAATCTAATCAACAAACCCTCCCCCGAATCCTCTGGCGCCCATTCGGCCCCAACTTAAGCCATCCTATGGCATCTGTCTGTTCACCACGATGACAGTTGGCGCCCACCGTGGGGCATGAAGAGGCGCTTGCTGGAGTTCATATTCGGGCGGGTCTCCTCGACGTCGCCGGCGAACAGACGGTGTCTGCGCTCGTGCAGCGCATCTACTCCATGGACTTCATCAACGACAACGCGGGATGCTTCGCCAACGGCGGCATCTTCCCCAAGAACGGCCGCATCATCGAGTTCGGCAGCCACCGCATCTACTTCGGCACCTTCCCTGTGCGCCAGCGCCTCTCGCCGGTGCTGGTGGCACCGGACCCGCCAAGGTGGCTATGTGCTGGCCGCGCCGCCGGCAGCGTGGAGGTCATGATGGCTGGCGCGGTTGGCGCTGACAAGGAAGTTGTGGAAGAAGGAGCTGGGCGTGCGGCATCGACCCGTCCGGCCAAGCCACCGCTGGAGCGCGACGCAGGCACTGCGGGAACATCTTCCACACCACCGGAGACACCAATTCAAGCGGCGATGAACGTGCTGGCGACGCCCATCGCGCAGAACATCGACCCGGCAGCGGCTCAGGTGCAGCTGGAGGCAACGCGCAAGACGCTGCTTGCCGGCGGCGCGCGGACATCATCCAGGCGCAGCGCGAGCTGAACCTAACCCTACGTGAGTATAACGCTGCACATGGCTTTGCTTCAGTTAGCGCTAGGGCTGCTAGGGTGCCAAAAACCGGCTTAAGGCTCGCAATCTAGATCAGGATTTGCGTAAGGAAGTTCTTGCCGGCAAGAGTGCCTCTGTATCTTTGAGCATCGTAGAGAAACCTAAGTACAGTAGCCCGGATAAAACTATAAAAGCTGCTAGGGCTGCTATGGAGCTGTGTGAATCGCTTAGCGGAGATGCTTTAGCAAAACAGCAAGATCGTGTTAGAGAACTGCTTGATGAGATTCAGGAACAAAATGCTGAGCTTGCTAGAGCGAACAAAGCTGCGGCATCAAAATCTGTGCGTTCAACAAAGAATACCGGTAGCAAGTCCCATGGGCAGGCATCATCCCCCCATCCGGACAGAAGAAAAGAAAAAGAAATGAATGCGCAGCTGATGACTGTGTACGATCCGGTCCTTGCCGGAAAGCAACAAGCCGGGCAACACGGTGCCGGTAGAAAAAGCCAAGGGGCAGATCGAGGCTACGCCAGAAGAGGCTATGCCGGAAACAATCATGCCGGTAGATATGAAACCGGCCAAAATTATCGAGATGCAAGGGCATCGTACGAAGAGGAGGAAATGTCTCCCCCAAGGTACCGGCAGGCAAGAGCCGCGGTACCAGAACATTACGATGAAGTTGATTCAACAGCGGAAAGACTCACGGCATACCGGAACCCATTGGGGGAGCGCGTGGGAGAAAGACACCTACCAGAACAGGATGCGAGGCACCGTCTGGATAGAGTGTATTTATCTGAAATGATCGAGGCAGAAGGTCCTCCGGGCCCAAAGTGCTTCGGTCCAAGGATCATGAAAGAGGAACCACCGGTTCGCAACTTCCAGTTGCCTCGTGACACAAAAACATATGATGGCACCACTAAGCCGGAAGATTGGCTCGCGGATAATGTGACCGCGGTGTACGTCGCTGGCGGTGGAGGAACCGTAACTGGTGGAGGAAACCGGCGTTGGGCCATGAGAATTGTACCATCTTTCCTGGTAGGACCGACACGAATCTGGCTAAACAACTTGCCGGCAGGAAGCATAAATGGCTGGTTGGACTTTGAAGAAGCCTTTGTGAGTAACTTCAGCAGCACATACCGGAGGCCCAACAGGCCGCAGCAGCTCGCCTTGTGCGTGCAGCGCCCAAATGAAACAGACCGGGATTATCTGACCCGGTGGAACTCCACAAGAAACTCCTGCGAAGGGGTGATAGTGGCGCAAGCCATCACTTGGTTTTGCACTGGGTGTCGCAGAGGTTCGCCGTTGTGGCAAAGGCTGCAGCGGAACATGCCAGTAACTCTGGCGGAAATGATACGTGTAGCAGATAACTACGCATTGGGAGACCCAATGCAACCGACAGTGCAAGCTGATCCGGCGCAAACGAGCCAACCGCGCCAAGATCAATACCGGGATAACCGGCACAACAAAAGAAGAGAAGAGTTTCCGGATCGAAGGTATGGTCCACAGCAAGTAGCTGCGGTGCAGGATAATTCCGGCCCCAGCGGAAGCCAAAGGCAAAAAACCGGATCGCAGCCGTGGGCGGGTCCTAAGAAGAAATGGGTTGAAAAAGAAAAGTGGGGACAGAAGAAAGATTGGCAAGAGCATTTGAGATACACCATGGAAGCAGCAATGGAGCAACCATGCCGGTTTCACACTCCAAACCCATCGAGGCCGGCAAACCACTTGACAAAAGATTATTCCTGGATCAAGCACTTGATGCTGAGTGGTGCGGCAAAAGATGCGCAAGCAGAGGGCTGTTCCACAATATTGCCACCCTCGCATGACATGTTGCATCAGCACCCATTACCACCACCACCACTTACCGGAGCGAACGCTCTACCGGTACAGCCTCAGCCGAACCGGCAGCAGCAACAACAAGTTCATCAGGTGGGAGAAGGCAATGGCCAACCACCTCCACCGGCACCTTTAGGCCGGAACGTTTACCAAGATCCGGACGTGTGCTGCGTTGTGTTCATCACTGAGCCAACAGACAGGCAAAGCCTGCGTCGCCGTTCCATGGAAGTGAACGCTGTGATGCCGGCAGTACCAAAATACATGTTGTGGTTAGATCAAGAAATCTCCTGGTCATTCCGGGATCACCCCAAGATAATGCCTAATCCGGGTGGTTATGCTCTTGTGGTAGACCCAATCATGCATAGGCCAACGACTCGAGTCAAGTTCAGCAAAGTGCTGATAGACAATGGAAGCAGCATAAATATCATGTACAAGCATACAATGCACACGCTGGGGATAACAGAAAACATGCTGCAGCCAACTCACACAACGTTCCATGGGATCGTTCCGGGCTTGTCCTGTGCACCGGTAGGAAAAGTCCGGGTGGATGTGTCATTCGGAGGACGTGACAATTGCCGGGTGGAAAACATCCTGTTTGAGGTGGTGGACCTAGACAGTCCTTACCATGCACTGCTAGGGAGACCGGCATTGGCGGCTTTCATGGCCTCAACTCATACGGCTTACCTGAAGATGAAGATGCCGGCACCTCGTGGACCCTTAACTGTGGTGGGAAACTACAAAGTCTCACTGGAAGCTGCTTCCGCCGGATCAAACCTGGCAGAATCGCTGGTAATTGCAGAGGAAAAAAGAAGGATGCAAACTGCGGTTGCGCTGGCTCAGTCCTCACAGTTGAGCTTAGCGGCAATGAGTGGAAACTTGGGCGCACCGGCATTTATGCCGACAAATGAAACAAATGACATTGTGCTGGATCCGGCTTACCCAGAGCGCACCGTTCGTATCGGTGCCGGCCTGAATCAGGCATAGGAAAGCGCGCTCGTCAGCTTCCTCCGTGAGAATCGGAATATCTTTGCCTGGTCTATCGATGACTTGGTAGGTGTTCCGAGGAGCTGGCTGAGCACTCTCTGAATGTCCGGAAGGATGCTAAGCCGGTGCGACAACCTTTGCGCCGGTTTGCTGAAGATAGGAGAAAGATCATTGGAGAAGAAGTAACAAAGCTGTTGGTTGCCGGTTTCATCGTGGAAGTAACGCATACTGAGTGGCTGGCTAATCCGGTGATGGTCGAGAAGAAAAAAGAGGAGAACCTGGAAGCAAAGGCTCCAAAGGTGTGGCGCATGTGCATCGACTACACCAACCTGAACAAGGCTTGCCCAAAAGTTCATTTCCCTCTGCCCCGGATCGATCAGGTGATTGATTCTACTGCTGGGTGTGAGTTGTTGTCTTTTCTGGATGCTTATTCCGATTTCCACCAGATTCCCCTGAAAAAGGAAGATCAAATAAAAAATGCGTTCATTACCCCGCACGGGGCTTATTGCTATGTTACTATGCCTTTTGGTTTGCGCAACGCTGGTGCAACGTACCAGCGCTGTATGCAAAAATGCTTGTTTGATCAAATCGGAAAAAATGTGCAAGTCTATGTGGACGATTTCGTGATAAAAACTAAGGCAAAAGAAACCTTAATCGACGATATCCGGCAAACATTTGATAACTTAAGAAGGTTCCGGATGAAACTCAATCCGGCAAAATGCACCTTCGGTGTCCCTGCCGGGAAACTGCTTGGCTTTCTTGTATCAAGCCGGGGCATTGAAGTGAATCCGGTAAAAATACGGGCAATAGAAAGAATGACTATACCGCGAGAACTAAAGGATGTGCAAAAGTTTACCGGAAGCTTGGCATCGCTAAGCCGGTTCATAAGCAGGTTGGGGGAAAAGGCTCTGCCGCTCTATGCCTTAATGAAAAAATCCGATACCTTCGTCTGGACCCCACAGGCAGACGCAGCGTTCAAAGAGCTGAAAACAATGCTAGCCACCGCACCGGTATTGGCCTCGCCTTTGGAAAGGGAGCCCATGTTGTTGTACATAGCACAAACCGGGTTGTGAGTGTTGTGGTGGTGGTAGAAAGAGAAGAAGAAGAAAAAATCGTGCAGAGGCCGGTATACTACTTGAGCGAGGTGCTCTCCCTCTCAAAACAAAACTACCCCCACTTCCAAAAGATGACCTATGGTGTGTTCATGGCCGCCAACAAGCTTAAGCACTATTTCGAGGAGCACCCCATGAAAGTGGTAAGTGAAGCACCCATTTCAGACATCATGGGCAACAAAGATGCCAGCGGCAGGATTGCAAAATGGGCAATTAAATTATCACCATACGTGCCAGTATACGAAAGAAGAGATGCTATAAAATCACAAGCCTTGGATGATTTCCTGGTCGATTGGGCGGAAATGCAATACAAGCCGCCGGAACATAAGATAGAATATTGGAAGATGCACTTTGACGGATCCAAGCTCAAAGAAGGTCTAGGTGCCGGTGTGGTGCTTACCTCACCAAAGGGAGATCATCTCCGGTATGTTTTGCAAGTGCATTTCAGGGCATCAAACAATGTCGCTGAATATGAGGCTTTGATCCATGTGCTTAAGGTCGCAAAAGAAATCGGTGCACACCGGATCGTTTGCTACGGCGATTCAGATCTTGTGGTGCAACAATGTTCCGGGGATTGGGATGTAAAAGATGCCAACATGGCCTCGTACCGGTTTCATGTGCAAAAGATGGCCGGCTTCTTCGAAGGGTGTGAGTTTCACCATGTGCCGTGGGCTGAAAATGAAGCCGCGGATGCTTTATCCAAGCTAGGCTCATCTAGGCAAGAAATCCCTCCCGGAATAGCCTTGGCGCACTTAAGAGTTCCATCGATCAAGCCAAGTCCGGAGTCGGAATCAATTTTCGTACCAGAATCACATGTGGTGCCAATGG
This sequence comes from Lolium rigidum, assembly GCF_022539505.1. Taxonomy (NCBI): domain Eukaryota; kingdom Viridiplantae; phylum Streptophyta; class Magnoliopsida; order Poales; family Poaceae; genus Lolium; species Lolium rigidum. Next base: position 54,100,268 of record NC_061514.1, on the reverse strand, counting down.
ACATTGATGAAGGAAACCCGGGGACTATACCGGTACACTCGGGGACTGCTCCGGTAAACCCGGGGACTGCGGAGCCTATGCCGGAAGAAACAATGATGGTGGATAGCATGGAGATAGACGTACCGGTGTTTGTGGTTAGAGAAGCACCATCTTGGGTTAAACCTATTAAGGAATTCCTGATCAACGACACCTTGCCGGTTGACGAAACTGAGTCAAGAAAGATCCAGCGGAGAGCCAAAACATACACTTTCATCAATGGCGAGGTGTGCAAAAGAAGTGTTACCGGTGTCCTTCAAAGATGTGTGGAACCGGAAGAGGGAAAAGAGATTCTTAGGGAAATTCACCAAGGAGAATGTGGGCATCACGCTTCGTCAAGGGCGCTGGTGGCAAAAGTATTCTGGCATGGGTTCTACTGGGCCACTGCCTTGAAAAATGCTGAGGATTTGGTAAGAAAATGTAATGGTTGCCAGAGATACGCCAAACAAAATCATACCCCAGCATCCAGCTTGAAAACTATACCGTTAACTTGGCCATTTGCTGTTTGGTGCCTTGACATGATTGGCCCATTCAAAACTGCAAGGGGAAACATGACCCACATCTTAGTAATGGTGGATAAGTTCACCAAATGGCTGGAGGTGAAACCTATCGCAAAGTGTGATGGGCACACAACGGTGAAATTCCTAAAGGATGTCATCTTGCGGTATGGATACCCGCATAGTATCATCACTGACAATGGATCAAACTTTGCCCACGGTGAATTTAAGCGATTCTGTGAGGATAACAACATCCGGTTGGATTTGTGCTCAGTGGCACACCCTCAAGGCAATGGCCAAGTGGAAAGAACAAATGCACTGGTTCTTTCCGGTATAAAACCAAGGCTCATTGAACCACTCGAAAAGGCACCGGGATGTTGGCTCGATGAGCTACCATCAGTACTGTGGAGCATAAGAACGACTCCAAACCGGTCTACCAGATTATACACTCCATTCTTCATGGTTTACGGAGCAGAAGCGGTCATACCAACCGACATTCTCCATGACTCACCAAGGGTGCAACTCTATACCGAACAAGAAGTAAAAGAGGCCCGAGAAAATGATGTCGACTTGCTGGAAGAAGCAAGAGAGCTGGCGTTGGCAAGAACAACCATTTACCAGCAAAACCTCAGACGCTATCATAGCCGGAAGGTTAACCCGAGGGTATTCCGGGAAGGAGACTTGGTGTTACGCTTAGTGCAACGCACTGAAGGCCGGCATAAGCTTTCACCCCCATGGGAGGGACCTTTCATTGTGAGCAAAGCTCTCCACAATGATGCCTATTATCTAATCGATGCACAGGAATGGAAAGAAGGAAAGGCGGACAGATCCGGAGACGAGACCAAACGTCCGTGGAACATAGCTCTGTTGCGTCCTTTCTACTCATGAAGTTGTGGTGTAAGAAGTTCCTTTTTGTACCTTATTTGCTATGAATAAAAGATGTCGGAACCTCGAATGAATCTCGGGGACTACCCCTACTAAGTTGCATGCAATATGTTTATTTTTTCAGTTTGCCGGTTGCTTGTGAACATTTTTTCTTTCCGGTTTAGTAACGTGCTAAACCTACCGGAGTCTTCGACTCTGCTGCTGTCCGCAACCCGGCTTCATGGCAAGCAAGATAAACCGGTAGGAATTACGCACGTGAACGACGAAAAGAGAGAGTGGGAACGAACAATCTGGAAAAGTTTAACTAACCCCGGTTATACCGGTTTTTTGTGAAAATTTCGAGTTATTTCTAAGTTCAAGAAAGTGCTTGCTTGGCAAAAGAACTTTGTGCCTCATACGCCAAAACACCCAAAAGAGGTAGGCAGAGCCAAAGCAAAAGAGCCAAGTGTGCATCGGATTGGATGCTGAAACAATTCCGAAATCTTTGCGGTACAAGATCAAAGCAAACAATGAGCAAAATGCTAAGTCAACAGACAAACACAAATTAATAAGCTACCGGTATAACATACCGGCAGATAATATGGTAGCACAACCAAAAGGATAAGTTATATTTTACATCATATACCCCGGCATACCGGGGTAGAATTTAACGAACATTGTTTTCTCGAGCATCAGATACAACAGAGACAGGATAAGAGCATTCAGGCAGCAGGAGCTTCAGGAGGAGCAGCACCGGCCTCTGGAGCTTCCGGAGGCGCCTCACCAGCTTCCGGGAAAGCATCGTCCTCTCCGGCATCCTCATCTTCCTCGTACTCTCCTTCTTCGTCGCTGAGGAAGTCCCGGACGTCAGGAGGTGGGGGGATGAAGGTGCGGACCGAGGCGAACTCTGCAATCCGGTAGGCACGGTCCATCCGCTTCGCGGTGAGGACCGGATCCTTATCGGTGGGAGCGTCTTCGCGCAAGCTGTGGAGGGCGTCCAAGTCCAAGTCCTCATACCAGGAGCAGGCGATGCGTAGCGCCGCATCTGCTCCGGCACGAGCCGCAGAACACTGCCACTCGCGGATCCTCCGTCCGGCATCTTTCAGGCGCTCGGAGGTGAGCGTCAGGTTCGCCGGCATCTCTTCTCCGGGCCACAAGACCTTAGAAAAGTGCTTGATGTCTACGTTCCCCCTCCTTTCCTGTAGACAGTGTTGGGCCCCCAAGAGCAGAGGTTTGTAGAACAGCAGCAAGTTTTCCCTTAAGTGGATCACCCAAGGTTTATCGAACTCGGGGAGGAAGAGGTCAAAGATATCCCTCTCATGCAACCCTGCAACCACAAAGCAAGAAGTCTCTTGTGTCCCCAACACACCTAATAGGTGCACTAGTTCGGCGAAGAGATAGTGAAATACATGTGGTATGAATAAGTAGTAGCAACGGTGCCAGAAAATAGCTTGCTGGCGTGTAGTTGATGGTGGTAGTATTGCAGCAGTAGTAACGCAGTAAAACAGTAAGCAAGTAGCGATGGCAGTATTTGGGAACAAGGCCTAGGGATTACACTTTCACTAGTGGACACTCTCAACATTGATCACATAACAGAATAGATAAATGCATACTCTACACTTTTGTTGGATGATGAACACATTGCGTAGGATTACACGAACCCTCAATGCCGGAGTTAACAAGCTCCACAATAATGCTCATGTTTTAGTAACATTTAGTGTAAGATAGATCAACAGACTAAACCAAGTACTAGCATAGCAAGCACACTGTCACCTTCATGCATATGTAGGAGGAATAGATCACATCAATATTATCATAGCAATAGTTAACTTCGCAATCTACAAGAGATCATGATCATAGCATAAACCAAGTACTAACACGGTGCACGCACTGTCACCTTTGCACACATGCAGGAGGAATAAAACTACTTTAATAACATCACTAGAGTAGCACATAGATGAATTGTGATACAAAACTCATATGAATCTCAATCATGTAAAGCAGCTCATGAGATCATTGTATTGAAGTACATGGAGAGAGATTAACCACATAGCTACCGGTACAGCCCCGAGCCTCGATGGAGAACTACTCCCTCCTCATGGGAGCAGCAGCGGTGATGAAGATGGCGGTGGAGATGGCAGCGGTGTCGATGGAGAAGCCTTCCGGGGGCACTTCCCCGCTCCGGCAGGGTGCCGGAACAGAGTTCTGTCCCCCGAATTGGAGTTTCGCGACGGTGGCGGCGCCCCTGGAGTCTTTCTGGAGTTTCGTCAATTGGCATCGAAGTTTTAGGTCACGACGGCTTAAATAGGCGAAGAATCGGAGTCGGAGGGTCTCTGGGGGGCCCACACCCTAGGGGGCGCGGCCCCCCGGCCGCGCCGGGGTGTGGTGTGGGGCCCCGGGGCTCCCCTCCGGTCCTTCCCGGGTGTTCCGGATGCTTCCGATGAAAATAGGAACTTGGGCGTTGATTTCGTCCGATTCCGAGAATATTTCGTTACTAGGATTTCGAAACCAAAAACAGCAGAAAACGAGCAATCGGCCTCTCGGCATCTCGTCAATAGGTTAGTTCCGGAAAACGCATAAAAATGATATAAAGTGTGAACAAAACATGTTGGTATTGTCATAAAACAAGCATGGAACATCGGAAATTATAGATACGTTGGAGACGTATCGGCATCCCCAAGCTTAGTTCCTACTCGTCCTCGAGTAGGTAAATGATAAAAGATAATTTCGAGGTGACATGCTACCAACATAATCTTAATCATACCATTGTAAAGCATATGAGATGAATGCAGCGATTCGAAACAATGTAAATGCAATGAGTAAACAATTGAATCATATAGCAAAGACTTTTCATGAAGAGTACTTTCGAGACAAGCATCAATAAGTCTTGCATAAGAGTTACTCATAAAGCAATAAATTCATAGTAGAGACATTGAAGCAACACAATGGAAGATTAAGTTTCAGCGGTTGCTTTCAACTTGTAACATGTATATCTCATGGATAGTTGTCAATGCAGAGCAATATAACAAATGCAATAAGCAAGTATGTAAGAATCAATGCACAGTTCACACAAATGTTTGCTTCTTGAGGTGGAGAGAGATAGGTGAACCGACTCAACATTGAAAGTAAAAGAATGGTCCTTCAAAGAGGAAAGCATCGATTGCTATATTTGTGCTAGAGCTTTGATTTTGAAAACATATAGAGAGCATAAAAGTAAAATTTTGAGAGGTGCTTGTTGTTGTCAACGAATGGTAGCGGGTACTCTAACCCCCTTGCCAGACAAACCTTCAAAGAGCGGCTCCCATTTTATTTTATTTTTGGGTGGCACTCCTTCCAACCTTTCTTTCACAAACCATGGCTAACCGAATCCTCGGGTGCCTGCCAACAATCTCATACCATGAAGGAGTGCCTTTTTATTTTAGTTTTATTATGATGACACTCCTCCCAACCTTTGCTTACACAAGCCATGGCTAACCGAATCCTTCGGGTGCCGTCCAACAATCACATACCATGGAGGAGTGTCTATTTTTGTTAATTAATTTGGGACCGGGAATCCCATTGCCAGCTCTTTTTGCAAAATTATTGGATAAGCGGATGAAGCCACTAGTCCATTGGTGAAAGTTGCCCAACAAGATTGAAAGATAAACACCACATACTTCCTCATGAGCTATAAAACATTGACACAAATCAGAGGTGATAAATTTTGAATTGTTTAAAGGTAGCACTCAAGCAATTTACTTTGGAATGGCGGAGAAATACCATGTAGTAGGTAGGTATGGTGGACACAAATGGCATAGTGGTTGGCTCAAGTATTTTGGATGCATGAGAAGTATTCCCTCTCGATACAAGGTTTAGGCTAGCAAGGTTGTTTGAAGCAAACACAAGCATTAACTAGTACATCAAAACTCACATAAAAGACATATTACAAGCATTATAAAACTATACATCGTCTTCCTTGTTGTTCAAACATCTTACTAGAAAATATCTAGACTCTAGAGAAACCACTCATGCAAACCAAATTTTAACAAGCTCTATGTATTTCTTCACTAATAAGTGTAAGGTATATGATGCAAGAGCTTAAACATGAGCACAACAATTGCCAAGTATCACATTACCCAAGACATTATAGCAATTACTACATGTAGCATTTTCCAATTCCAACCATATAACAATTTAACGAAGAGGAAACTTCGCCATGAATATTATGAGCTAAGAACACATGTGTTCATATGCAACAGCGGAGCGTGTCTCTCTCCCACACAAGCATCATGTAATCCAATTTATTCAAACAAAAACAAAAACAAAAGCACACAGACGCTCCAAGTAAAGCACATAAGATGTGACCGAATAAAAATATAGTTTCAAGAGAAGGAACCTGATAATTTGTCGATGAAGAAGGGGATGCCTTGGGCATCCCCAAGCTTAGACGCTTGAGTCTTCTTGATATATGCAGGGGTGAACCACCGGGGCATCCCCGAGCTTAGAGCTTTCACTCTTCTTGATCATAGTATATCATCCTCCTCTCTTGACCCTTGAAAACTTCCTTCACACCAAACTTCTCATAAACTTCATTAGAGGGGTTAGTACATAATCAAAAACTCACATGTTCAGAGGTGACACAATCATTCTTAACACTTCTGGACATTTCTCAAAGCTACTGGAGTTTAATGGAACAAAGAAATCCATCCCACATAGCAAAAGAGGCAATGCGAAATAAAAGGCAGAATCTGTCAAAACAGAACAGTCCGTAAAGACGAATTTCTAATAAATACTTCCGTTGCTCAAATCAGAAAACTCAAAACTAATGAAAGTTGCGTACATATCTGAGGAACACGCACATAAATTGGCATATTTTTCTGATTTTTCTACAGAGAGAAAATCCCAGATTCGTGACAGATAGAAATCTGTTTCTGCGCAGAAATCCAAATCTAGTATCAACCTTCGATTAGAGGCTTCACTTGGCACAACCAAACACAAAACTAAGATAAGGAGAGGTTGCTACAGTAGTAAACAACTTCCAAGACACAAAATAAAAACAAATTACTGTAGCAAAATAACACATGGGTTATCTCCCAAGAAGTTCTTTCTTTATAGCCATTAAGATGGGCTCAACAGTTTTAATAATCCATTCGCGGGAAATAGTATTTGAAGCAAAAGAGAGCTTCAAGAGGCAAATTCAAAACAAATTTAAGTCTAACATGCTTCCTATGAAGAGGAATCTTGTACACAAATGAATTCATGAAGAACAAAGTGACAAGCATAAGAGGATAAAACACGAGTAACTTCAAGATTCTCAACATAAAGAGGGGAAACTTAATATTATTAAGATGCATATAACCATATTTCCCTCTCTCATAATAACTTTCAGTAGCATCATTGATGAAATACACAATATACCCATCACTTAAAACATTCTTATCATGGTTCATATGCATAGAAGTATCATTAAATTTGGCATAAGAAGAGTTATTCTCATTAATAGTAATTGGAGCAAGATTATTATCAAGAATTTGAACATGGTAAACAAGTTGCCTATTAAGGGGATTGTTTTTGGTAATCCAATCATGACTATGACAAGTTTCATAAGGATAGTTAGAACCTATATCATAGCATTCTTTATAATAATCATTAGAGATCGGAGGCATAGTGTCATCATAAGAAATAGAATAGTTATCCTTCACAATCGGTTTATCCGTGTCCACACCATTATTGTTATTAGAAGGAGATGTATCAAGAACATAATGACCAGTAGCTAAAGGATTTGCAAACACCTCTTCCCCAAGCTTAGAGCTTTCTATATCATTATGGGAGGAAGCATGGATAGTACTGACACTATGGCAATTATTATCCTCATCATTTTCAGAATTAGTTTCCCAGAGATTTGCAATATCAAAAGTAGTGTGCTCATTCAAATCATGATTGCTAATGTATGTAAAGGGCATAGGAAGATCATCATATTCAGATTCATTATCACAATAATCATTAGGAGCAACATACTTACGGTTACCTATTGTTATCTCATATACGCGGGGATATGATGTTACCTCTTTCTTTTTATTCCCCTTCTTCTTCTTCTTCTTCTTCTTCATTCCCTTCTTCTTCTTTTTCTCTTCCTTCTCCTCGTTCCCTTCTTCAGGAAGAAGAGGCTTGAAGGGTGGCTTGTCCGCATAACCTGTTTTACTTTCGGAAACAATAGAAGAAACTTGGGAGGATCCCTCCTTTTCGTTAATTAGTTGAAAACACACAGCGGTCCTATCATATTTTGGCAAGGTGTCATCTTCTAAAATATTTTGTATGTAAGTATTTGTATGGCTATTATCAATGCAATAAGAAAAACACCCATGCAGGACATCATCAATATCAAGATCACTCATATGTAACAAAGAGATTTTTCTCGACAGTTCTTCACACCCCAAAAATAAAGTAAGTTCATCATGCTGATTAGGAGTAATTTCATCATCACAATACAAATTTGCAGCACTCATTGGGTTCAAATTATCATTGGAGGAGCATTGAAAATTAAAATGACCCACTTCATGGCAAACTTCACAAATAAAAGGATAGAGGGCACAAACTTTTTTACCAAGATCATCTAGAGCCCTAAACCACTTTCTAGTTTTTTCATTAGCATGATGGATACAATATTCATCTTTGATTTGATTAATTCCACAAGGTCTATGTATTCCACAAAAATTAACATGCTTATAGGAAATAGCATCCTTAGGAGTTTGAGCATGCTTATTGCAATAATTAACAACAATTTCATTCTTCATGCAAGCCTCTTTAAAAGGTTCATGATACTTATCAAAATTATTTTTAGGCAATTCGAAATGAGAAGCAAAGGCTTTATAAAGATTTGCAGCAACTTGAGAGTCAAGACCATAAGTAGCACTCATATTTCGAAATTTATCGGTATCCATAAAAGCTTCAATGCATTCATAATCATAATTTATACCTGACTCTTTACCTTCATTGTTCTCCCATCCTTCAGCGTTGTCCTCAATCCGATCAAGGAGGTCCCACCTAGCTTCAACCTCCTTGCTTGTGAAAGATCCCTCCGAACACGCGTCCGGATAGTCCTTGTGTTGTCCCGAAAGCCTCGCATAAAAATTGTTAACAATAACATTACGGGGGAGCTCATGAATGGGACATTTGAGCATTAGTGATTTCAATCTCCCCCACGCTTGAGAAATACTCTCTCCATCACGAGGATAAAAGTTATAAATATAATTCCTATCAATATGCACTTCATGCGGAGGATAAAATTTAGAATAAAAGAGAGATGCAATTTCCTCCCAACCAAGAGAATGCCTATTCTCCAACAATTTATACCAATGCGCTGCTTTACCCGACAAGTGAAACAGAGAATAGCTTCTTCCTCACTTCATCCATAGAGATACCTGCACACTTGAATAACCCACATAATTCGTGCAAAAACAGTAGAATGATCTCTAGGATGGACAGTTCCATCCCCTTTATAGTGGTTATCCATAACACGTTCAATAATTTTCATGGGTATTTTATACGGAATACTTTCAGCAGGTGGATTTAAAATATCAGAAGCATTATTAGAGTTATCGCATATGGGAGATAAAGCATTATCAGAACAAATTTTCTCCCCTAAAGATGGGAAGCTAAAAAGACCACAAAAACTAGCTTCCCCAAGCTTAGACTTCTCCATAGCATTAGCAGTAATTGCATTCATACTAATAACATCGCTACTAACATGCAAATAAGGTTCCATAGGTTTTTTAATTTTCGCATCAAACAATTCTAAATCAGGAAAAAGATTAAAAAGCTCACCAATTTTTTTGTTGTTTTCCATTATGCCTAACTAGTGTAAACAAGAAACAAAAAGTTGCAATTGCAGGATCTAAAGGAAATAGCTTTGAGCACACACACAACGGCAACAGAAAAGTACTATTACCTCGAACCGGAGTATGAGTGCCTTTTTACCTTTCCTCCCCGGCAACGGCGCCAGAAAAGTGCTTGATGTCTACGTTCCCCCTCCTTTCCTGTAGACAGTGTTGGGCCCCCAAGAGCAGAGGTTTGTAGAACAGCGGCAAGTTTTCCCTTAAGTGGATCACCCAAGGTTTATCGAACTCGGGGAGGAAGAGGTCAAAGATATCCCTCTCATGCAACCCTGCAACCACAAAGCAAGAAGTCTCTTGTGTCCCCAACACACCTAATAGGTGCACTAGTTCGGCGAAGAGATAGTGAAATACAGGTGGTATGAATAAGTAGTAGCAACGGTGCCAGAAAATAGCTTGCTGGCGTGTAGTTGATGGTGGTAGTATTGCAGCAGTAGTAACGCAGTAAAACAGTAAGCAAGTAGCGATGGCAGTATTTGGGAACAAGGCCTAGGGATTACACTTTCACTAGTGGACACTCTCAACATTGATCACATAACAGAATAGATAAATGCATACTCTACACTTTTGTTGGATGATGAACACATTGCGTAGGATTACACGAACCCTCAATGCCGGAGTTAACAAGCTCCACAATAATGCTCATGTTTTAGTAACCTTTAGTGTAAGATAGATCAACAGACTAAACCAAGTACTAGCATAGCATGCACACTGTCACCTTCATGCATATGTAGGAGGAATAGATCACATCAATATTATCATAGCAATAGTTAACTTCGCAATCTACAAGAGATCATGATCATAGCATAAACCAAGTACTAACACGGTGCACGCACTGTCACCTTTGCACACATGCAGGAGGAATAAAACTACTTTAATAACATCACTAGAGTAGCACATAGATGAATTGTGATACAAAACTCATATGAATCTCAATCATGTAAAGCAGCTCATGAGATCATTGTATTGAAGTACATGGAGAGAGATTAACCACATAGCTACCGGTACAGCCCCGAGCCTCGATGGAGAACTACTCCCTCCTCATGGGAGCAGCAGCGGTGATGAAGATGGCGGTGGAGATGGCAGCGGTGTCGATGGAGAAGCCTTCCGGGGCACTTCCCCGCTCCGGCAGGTGCCGGAACGAGTTCTGTCCCCCGAATTGGAGTTTCGCGACGGTGGCGGCGCCCCTGGAGTCTTTCTGGAGTTTCTTCAATTGGCATCGAAGTTTTAGGTCACGACGGCTTAAATAGGCGAAGAATCGGAGTCGGAGGGTCTCTGGGGGGCCCACACCCTAGGGGGGCGCGGCCCCCCCCTGGCCGCGCCGGGGTGTGGTGTGGGGCCCCCAGGGCTCCCCTCTGGTCCTTCCCGGGTGTTCTGGATGCTTCCGATGAAAATAGGAACTTGGGCGTTGATTTCGTCCGATTCCGAGAATATTTCGTTACTAGGATTTCTGAAACCAAAAACAGCAGAAAACAACGAACCGGCCTCTCGGCATCTCGTCAATAGGTTAGTTCCGGAAAACGCATAAAAATGATATAAAGTGTGAACAAAACATGTTGGTATTGTCATAAAACAAGCATGGAACATCGGAAATTATAGATACGTTGGAGACGTATCAACCTTGAAGAGCTGGATCGCCACGTCGGGCAGATCGGCAAGATGCCGGTCCACCGCGCGCATGTGCTGGACCCGGGCTGAGAGCGCGACCAGGTGGTCATAAGGATCCCAGGGCGCAGTCAGGTTCTGGAACTGCTGCGCAACCCGGCGATCCGCCACCTTCTTCTGCGCGTGCACCTGCGAATCCGGAAAGAGCCTTGAAACACAAAGGAAAAAGATAAGGAAATGCTACCGGAAGATATAAGCTTATAAGCAAAAGCCGGAAAAGAAAAAAGAGAACTTACTGAAGGCGAGCGCGTCGGTTTGCATGACCAGCTGGTCATACTCCTTTTGCTCCCCCGTTAGGAGAGCGACCTGATCCTCGGCCGCCTTCCGTGCTTTGCTCACCTCTTCCAGCTCCGCACGGAGCACCGCGTTGGAGTTGGTGGAATCCTCCAGGACCTCCGCCAGCTTGGCCTCATGAGCAGCTTTGGCATCCTTCAGCTCCTTGTCATGCCGGAGCCCAGCCTGGATGGCCTGGTCCTTGAGCCCCCTGGAGACAAGCTCCTCTGTGGCATCCTTTGCCGGAGAAGAAGTTGCCGGAGCATAGGGCTCCGGCAGGGTCTTGGAAGGAGAGGAGCTAGTGTCCTTCTTCTTCTTTTTCTTCGGGGCGGTAGGAGCCAAAGGCTCCATCCCCCCGGCATCTTCGGTGTTGGCGCCGATGTTGCTGGCGCCGATGTCTTCTGTTTCTGGAGGGGAGACGTGGTTCTCCTCCGCGCGGTGATCTGGAGATGTGGGGGCCGCGCGCCCCGCACTTGGAGTGCCTCCCAGAGGGGAGGCAGGAGAGTTGCCGGTACCAGATGGTACCGGGCTTGGTTGAGGAGAAGGCGAGGTCCTTGCGGTTCCCTCGGTGCTCTTGGAGAGCTTGAGCGCAGGGCTAAAAAAGATAGAAAGAAGAAAAATTCAGAAAAGCAATCGGAAGGAAAAACTTTGCAAAACAAGGCAAATAGAGAAAGAGAAACTTACCCGGAAGAGACCGGCATCTCCCGCTTCTTGTACCGTTTCGTGGAGACCTTCTTCCCGCTGACAACTTCTGTCCGGGGGCGCTTGGCGGGAGGAGCCTCGCTGGGGCCGGCTTCAGTTGCCGGCGCCTTCTTCTTCTTGTCCTGGGAGGTGAGTCTCTCCAGCAATTCATCGCCGACCTCGGCCTGAAGCGGCACAGCGCGCTCCACAACCTGTGGGTTGGCGCTGGCTGAGGGAGCATCTGCAACAAGGAAACATATGAGGAGCTGAAAAAATAGAATACCTAAAGGATAATGACATCGTCATCGCCGAAACCGGAAGCTTCGGATGAGAAGTTACCGGGGCGTGGGGTGTGGGTGCGACTCATCTTGAGCTCGGTCCAATGGACGTAAGGATCCGGGTCCACCGTATCCAGAGGCCGCTTCCGGCAAGGGCCTCGCTGCTCCGCTGCGATGCGAGGGAAGCGCTGCTTTGCCTGAAAAAGAATATAAAGATAGTTAGTCATACATCAAAAAGCTACCGGAAAACAACCCGGATTGCATAATCTCTTACTTCTTCAGTTGGAGGGTTGGTGGAGCTGAGAGGCAGGAAGCCCCACTCCCAGTCCATCGGCATGGCAGTCTGGAATATCTGCCTAGCCTTAAGAACTACATCCTCTTTGCTCAGAGGGAGGCCGGTGATCTTGGTAGGATCGCCAGGGCCGTACATCTCGCTTATTTTATGCGCCCGGCGCTTGAGGGGAAGCACCCGGCGTGAGATGAAGGTGCGGATGATATCGTCAGAGCAGATGTCTGTCTCCTTCATCAGCTTCTCCATGAAGCGTACAATCCGGTTCGTCTCTATATGGTTGGTCCCAGGATAGAAGCTCCAGTTGACCTTCGTAGGCACTCCCGGATTGAAAGCCGGAAGGTTGATGAGATCCGGGGCGCCGGTGTTCTTCACGTAGAAAAAGGTCTGTTGCCATGCCCGGCATGACTCGAGACCGGAGAATTTAAAAAAGGGGCTCCCTTGATGGGAGCCGATGATACAAGACCCGCATTGAACGGGGCGTTTGGGCTTAGGAATGTCCTTGCCCTGGACGGAATTAATCCGAAGAGAAAAGAAGCGAGCGAAAGTCTCGCGAGTGGGACGGAGGCCGATGTAGCCCTCCATGAAAGAAACGTAGCAAGAGAGATAGAAGATGGCATTGCCAGGAAGGTGGTGAGGCTGGAGTTGGTAAAAATCTAGAAAGCAGCGAAAGAAATCAGAGGCAGGAAGGCCGAAGCCGCGCTCGAAGTGAGCAAGAAAAACGACGAACTCACCGGGTTCAAGCACCGGCTCGATCTCGTCGCGCGAAAGCCGGCAGGATACTCCCTCCGGTATCCTTCTAGACCGGTACAACCAGTCGATTTCATGTTGTGTCACGTCGGAGCCCTTCCAGGCCCCATGCGTGACACCGGATAGATCTACTCCGGATGCTTGGCTAGAGCTGCCGGCTTCTTGACTTCTTCCGGTATCGGTTTCCATCCGGGCAAGCTCAGCTGAGAGTCCGTCGAAAGCTTCGCTCTGGTGGCTACTGGAGGAGGATTCGGAAAGACGATCCTCGCTAGACATACGAATTTGAGAGACGCCAGAATCTACCCGAAAAACTGATTTCCCAAGATCTAACCTTGCGCGAAGATCTACGAGTAAGAGAAAAAGCAAAAGAAAAGAAAGGGTAAATACGCTACCGGCCCAAGATCTGGAAGGCAAGAGAGAAGAGGGCGAAGAAGCATTGAGGCTAACCTGGGGCGGCGCGAAACGCTGAAGATGGTCGCCGGAGAAGCAGCGAACCTGCAGTCGCCGACGAGGTCCGGCGAGGAAGAGGAGAAGGAGTCGCTGGAGACCGCACGGTGCGGCAGCAGCAGACGTGCAGCGGTGAATCGCTGCGCGGCGAGGCTCGGCGAAGCTTGGCGGAGTCGCGGCGAAAGTTCACCGGGCGGCGGAGCTCTGACGACGAACAGCGGCAGCAAGGGCGCAGAAGGGCTGAGAGCTCTAAGTGCGCGAGGAAGTGGCGAATGCGGAGAAAAGGAGGAAGAAGGAACCGCTTCCCCTTATATAGGAATAAGAGATAGTGGGCTGGCAACCGCTGGGCCGCGGCGGTTCAGTTTGTGGGCCGCCACGTGGCACGATGATACACGCGCAGAAAATAAAATGCCACAGGGAGGCCGCACGGATCCGGAACGGCAGCGGGGATCCGGTGCGGCGTCATAAATGCAGGCGCAGAAGCCGAAGGGAAGTGACCCCTGGCACTGCGCGTCAGATACAGTGCGCATGTCTCTGACAGGCACTGTACCCGAGAAATTCTCGACTTCACCGAGGAGGAGTTTAATGTCATAAGGTACCGGAAGAATCCGGAAGGTAACAGAAAGAAGCTAAGGCAAAGACGCCGGAAGAGCTGAGCAGGGTGCCGGAATGACTAAACCGGTACCTTGTAATATGGGAAACTGCCATGGTCCGTCGGATAAGATCCATCGGACTATACCAGCTTCGGGGACTAATGTTGGGGGGATGACCCCCGGTATGCCAAAGGCATGCCAAACCGGATGGTTTGAGCCATCAAGATACCGGTCTGATATTCATTCCGGAGAGCAAAGTTAAACATTTGGCTAAGTAAATCTATACCGGTATCCCAAAGAGAGGCATACCGGTATGAGCTAAGAAGACACCGGACTGCCGGTAAGAAGTGCACTGTAGCACGTCGGCAGGACTGGTCAAAGATTCTCTCAAGAGCTAGAGGACAAGGGTGACCTAAGCAAAGTAGCTTTAAACGAAGCCCTGACGCCAAAGAAGAAGGTGACGCCAAAAGCAACCGGAGGACGTCAGCCTCCCTGATTAAAGAAGATACCGGCGTCACTTATGATTAAAGTAGCTTTGTAAAGTAGTTTGTCTGTTCAAAGATGCCATTAGGGTTTCTTCCCCTGTAAGCCACCCTCTCCCCTATATAAGGAGAGGGGGCACACCCCCATCGCGGGCATGTGCATGTATGTACGAATCTTGTATCCAGAAACCTGTAACTTGTTGAGATCAATGAAGAAAGAGATCTAGAGCAGAGTTCTTCCTTGTGTCTCTCTTCTTCTACCTCTGGCCTAGGCCAAGTTCTTGAGGAAAGCACCCGGAAGTTCATCCAATCTAATCAACAAACCCTCCCCCGAATCCTCTGGCGCCCATTCGGCCCCAACTTAAGCCATCCTATGGCATCTGTCTGTTCACCACGACGACAGACGGACAGGAGGAGTTGGACGCGGACGGTGGGAATCGAGCGCAGGATGCATGATTTGGAAAGCGGCGGGTCCGGTAATGGCGGGGCAGCGGTCGCAGGTGCCGACGGCGCTTCACCGGATGGAGAGAGGATATTGAGGGCAGGGAGTAGAATAGGCACGGATAGGATTGGACCCAGGGTGGCAGTCTACTCGTAAATTACCCCAAATGAAATGTCCCAACGCGAAAACGATTCGGCCACTGAAGAGAAAGCCGCGGGAAGCACCTCCGGAGGTGCTTTTCCTTGTCTGCCTATTCTGCTCGGTGGCTTCGGCAAAGCCCAAAGCCAAGTCACCCCGTTTGGTTGGTTTGCCTGGCTTATTTTAGTGGAAAGTTAGAAAAAGCCCAAACAAACACCGATTATTGCAATGCACCAAAAGAGTTCAAATTCAAAAGGAGAAACACATTTTATCAGGAAAATATAGGTTGAGTGACAATTTCATCAGTAAAGAAAGCCAAGTATAAGCCGGTAGATTATGTCCACCAAGTGATTTTAGGTCTTGCGAGATAGGTGGAGGTGCTTTATAGTGAGGCAAAAAAAAGCATATATGGAAACTAGTTACCATCGTTCCTTATATTATGTTGGAATTATCAGAATTAGACCATTAGGGAAAGTAGACAACACACTGAGATTTGTTAACGAGGTTCAACAAACATCGTCTACAGCCTCGCAATATGGCTACAAACACTACTCACATGTATTCAATCGCACATAAGGTAAAGATGATGCTATCAGAAAATACCACTATGTCACAGCCTTTTCGGTCACCCTTGCAATGACCGTCTGGGTCGCTATCTTCGTGATCGTATATCAAGCATAGCTTACGAGCTCCGTCTAGTATATTTTGACAATGATGCACTTTCATATTAGATTTAAGTTACACATGTTTCACTCAAACATGTAATCCTCCACATAATGCACGTCCAATTTAGGCATTCATAC
The DNA here is from genome assembly GCF_022539505.1 of Lolium rigidum. Lineage (NCBI taxonomy): Eukaryota > Viridiplantae > Streptophyta > Magnoliopsida > Poales > Poaceae > Lolium > Lolium rigidum. Next base: position 54,084,159 of record NC_061514.1, on the reverse strand, counting down.
ATATTCGACTCCAATTCCACAATTTCTCTCTCTCTCATTTTCTTTTCTTTTGCGAGTTTACAAAAAATGTGAAATAATAATGCATGGAGGTAATCCATGCATATCATATGTACATAGAAAATTCATCAAAACATATGACGACAAGATAGGATTGAAATCTGTTTTCTACATGTCACAACACGTCATATCTTTTTATGAGTTTTGAGGGTGCACAAAGATATCACATGACTTGAGTCCATGATTATTTCACATTTTCTGGAAAATAGTGAAATAGATTTCAGTGTATCCCACGTGTGTTAAAATATTTGCTGATTCAGGAAGAAATAACATAAATATATGTGCCATTGTTTTTTAACATAACTAAGCCTCATTATTATGTTACCAGACTGTTGCATATAAGCAGCGATTTCTCCGACCCGGACGTTTGGAACCTGGGTGCGCGCGCACCCATTTACGAAAAGTTCAAAAAAATGCTATTTAAAAGTTTCAAAAAAATGTGAAGTAAAATTTTGCATGTACATATTATGTTGATACGTACTCGTGTAAGTTTTCACGAAAAAATACCATTGTGTGTGGCCTGCATAAAAATGACAAAATGTCCAAATGAGAATAGTGAATAGGAATTTTACTATTCACAGGAATAGGAATTTGCATTTTGTCATTTTTGTGTAGGTCACACACAATGGTATTTTTCCGTGAAAACACACACGAGTAAGTATCAACATAATATATACATGCAAAAATTTACTTCACATTTTTTTGAAACTTTTTAATAGCATTTTTTGAACTTTTCGTAAATGGGTGCGCGCGCACCCAGGTTCCATTCACCATTACCACAATTAACATGCTGAGATCACAAGTGGGACTTTGAAGAGAGTTTATCTCGCTGCAAACCTTGCAAGCCACGTGAAATCCTGTTTGGCATTGCGATGATCCCTGCTGGTGATGAGTGAAGTTAATACATCATGTGAGAGTCCTGGTTTTATGCAGGACGATAGGTACGTAGTGGCCGAACATGGTGCAATTTGCAAAGAACATGCATCATAGGCAACACTTGACCTTAAATTTTCAGAGATCTAGTAGCAGCTAGCCCTTCAAACAAACCCTCCCGCACCCCATCTCCTCCCGCACCCGCGCGGCGGCGCCGCGCCGGGCGCCCCCCAGCGACTTCCCCCCTCCTCCTCCCGTTGTCGCCGCCTGAGATGCCGCCGGGCAAAGCCCTGGAGGCGTGGCGACGGCGGTGGACTTCCTCGGCCACGGCATCCGTGGGGGCGCGGGTTCGTGTCTCCGGCGGCGATGATCCGCATCGGACTATCGACGGCGATGCCATGGAGCGGCGGCAACCAGAGGAGGGAGAGGATCTCCATCGTTTTGCGGGCAGCGGCGGTGGTTCGGGTCCGATCTAGGTCCTGGCGGGCTCGGGTGCGCTGCGATCTTACTACTGCAGTCACAACGATGCCAGCTTCGTGCAGGTTTCTAGGTTCGTTCCGAGGCACGAGGACGCCATGGGCGACTGTCCTTGGCATGGTGGTGGCGGCCTCCTCCTTCGCCGGAGGTGGTCGGCTGGTTGCTGGGGTGGTAGATCACGAGATTCGTCTACTCCGGCGATGAAGATCTAGTCGACGATGAGCTAGCGGTGAAGGGGCCACCGGTGAAAACCGCGCCTTGACATCGTTCTTGGCGGATGATGGCGGCGGCTATTGCCGTCGTTCCCTTGCGAAGGCATCATCTTTGCTGGTCTCTACGCTGGCTCTTGCCGAGTTGGGGACTAGCGGCTATCGGTGAAAACCGTGCCACGATTGACAGGCGATGGCGGCATTAAGCGTCGCTTCCTTCTTGAAGGCATCGTCGTCGCAGTCTGCGGCTACTCACTCGTGCTGCTCCAAGGGAAACCCTAGATCCGGGTCTCCCGGATCGGATGATGAAAGCACTTCCTGCGTCGTTCTACCTCTTGGGGCATCATTTTTGGAGCAGCGGCTGGATGGATGTGGATCTTTGGTGGAGTGGTGTTCATCTACCACGTTGACGTTGATGATTCTCGGAGGCGTGGAGCTGCAGGTATCGAAGACGGGCGCGGACCGTAGGACGCGTGCAGGATGGTGGAGCTGTCTGGTGTCATGGTGATATCGATGGCAGGTCTGGCATGGTCAATGCGGTGATCCCTCTTGAAGATGGGTGCGAGGAAGACGGCGGTAGCGATTTCTGTGGCATGTGTTGGCGTGCGCTGAGAGTCTGCTTGACTGGATGTGCTTCTCACCTGCTATTGGACGGCTTGGAAGGCATTTGGTTGTTTGGATGATGTGAGTTGGTGTATTGTCACCCCCTTCATCCCTCTGTAGGTTTAGCGAGGTGGCTTCGAGTTTGATCTTTTGTATTGCTCTTGTAAGATGTTGCGAATAATCTAATAATAAAAAGCCGTGTGCATCCCTTGGATGCAGAAGCTGGGACAATTTTTTCCCCATTTCGAGAAAAAAAGACGAAGTAGTTCCTACCCGCATCAACTTGGTTCATCATTTATCAAGTAACTCGCAGAACCCCCACCTCGGACGGTAGGAAAACAAAATTCTTTTCTTCACGACCGACAGTAACAGATTTCAGTTACTAAGTTGTAATCTTTGTTTTGTCGATCTGCAAGAGAAATCATTTTAACGACTGAATTACTAATACACTTCACCCGCATCTCTGTACTGTCAGTGGTTAATTTGACGGGATTGGTATATACTGAAGAGATTCGCGGGAGGTCCAAGCAGTGTTTTGACCGAAGAACACCGCACGCTAGGGTTAGGCCGGTGCATCTGCAGCGTGCAGAAACGTCAGTAGCATCGGGAGTTCGAATCCTGCGCTGCTCAGAGCACTTCTGACGGTTAGTCGAAATTTTAGTTAGGCTTCCAGTCAAACCCTAGCTAGCCGCTACCGGCCACCTCGATCGTCCAGTCTTCTCTTCCGGTCTTCCCCATCGTGTGTGTGGCTCGTTTTGTCATGGACCAACGGTCATCGGTCAATGTTACTCGAGCAAAGGGTTAGAATTTGCTTCAAACGTAGTACCACGATACAGTACAACATATCCATATCGAATGATTATGACTTGGAGAAGTAGTGTCTTGGAAAAACGAGCACGAGTGCGTCTGTCTTGGCTAGCTTAATTTGATTGGATTGCACTGTCTGGTGATTCTTTCAGCTGATGGCATTCCGAGGGATGGACGCACTGCTTGCATCTGAAGTCGTTGCACGAAGGAGAGGGACAGCGAGAGTTGAAAGTCATGAAAGTAGCTACTCCGTCCACAAATAAATGAACATCCAGCTTTAAATTTGCAAAGAACATTTTTTTTTCGAAATGGAATTTGCAAAGAACATGCATCATAGGCAACGAGAGGGACAGCGAGAGTTTGACCAAATTTACAAGAAAAAGTGTTGATATCCATAATATTAAATACATATCTTTACTATTATACGGGGATAGGTGGTGCTAGTAGGTTAGAAAACCATTTGGTACACGTCAAATTGACCGGATCAATTGTCTTCTGTCAGCACGAGCGCTATAAAAAAACCCAGACATGAGTCGTTATCTTTTTTTTTTTTGAGATAAACTTGCTACGATATATTAAACGGCACACTCAGGTGCTAATACAGGTACAAGAAAGTCTGGGGGATCAATCTCCCATACCTCACAACTCTTATTCTCGCAGCCAAACCGAGCTAAAGTATGCGCCACTTTGTTACCAGTACGACGCACATGCCTAACCAAGTGTCCGGCGAAGTCCTTCAGCAACGACTTTATTTCCTCGACTAAAGGTCCGTGGATAGACCTGTCTATGTCATTGCCTCCAATCTTTGCCACCGCACTAAGGCAATCCGTCTCCAAGACCACCTTCGACAAACCATTTGCCCTTGCCAACACCAGCGCTTGCTTGCATGCCAGTAGCTCAGCTCTCTCCGGATCGGGTATAAGGTGGAAAAAATAGCTCGCTCCCGCCAGGAACCTGCCATCATGATCACGCATGACCACACCGCACCCGCCCGAACCGTCCTTCGCCAAAGCACCATCAGCATTAAGTTTTGTCCAGCCCTCATCAGGGGGAAGCCAGTGCTCCACCACCTGCGCTGAACCCGCAGTACGCGCCTGCCGCAGCCCTTGCCACTCCTCCAACAGATGTAGCGATTTTTGTATGATCGCATGTGGGGAAGAAACCTGACACTCGTCCCTGGCATCGTTTCGCGCCAACCACAGCTGATATAGAACCATGATGCACACACTGATCTCATCCTCCTTTAGACCAGACAGCCATTGGAGAAGCCACCCGTGCAAGTCCCGATGGCGACGCATAGGCCCCTCAGGCTGGCAGAGACGAAGCCCCGTCATCCTGTGGGCGAGCTCCCACGCCTCCCTCGAATGCCCACACTCCCAGAACCTGTGCAGCATCGTTTCAATCCCAAATAAAATCGTACGAGCAGCCGTACGGATAACATCTGCCTCGTAAGAGTTCATGCGCTGGACCGGGCCTTCTCGGAGCTGCGTGTGCCCGCTCCGCTAAAAAAAAGAAGCATGTCGAGGCAGAGGCAACACACAGGAGAAGGACTAGAGCGATGGGAACCAACTTAGTATTTGTGAGCTATTTTGTTTACACGTGTGATGCAACGAGGTTTTCTAAAGACTCGTGGCAACGCACGAGTATTCATCTAGTAATATTAAAGTACACATTACCACAACTGTAATACAACAACAACGATAACAACATCAAAGCGTTTTTTTAAGTAAGTTGGGGTAGACTAGATATGGAACCTAGCAGAAATAAAACAAAGCCAAAAACAAGAACAAGATGAAAAAAGAGAGTAAACAAAACGATTAAATTTGATTTAAAAAATTCAAAAAAATATCAACATCTACAATATAAAATCTATTGTATACAGTTTTTTCAAGAAAAAAGTGTTGATATTTTTCGTAAAATTTTGATATTTTTTGTAAATATTTAATCAAAGTTTATACAATTTGATTATGACCAAACTCAAACCGTGAAGTAATTGTAAAGTGAGGGAGAAGCTGGTACATATTTGATAATTTTCATAAGTATTTAATCAAATTTTATACAGTTTGATTTTGATCAAACTCAAAACGTGAAGTAATTGTAAAGTGAGGGAGAAGCTGGTACATGTTTCGACCGTCTCACCCACGCGTAAACTTATTGCATATGCTACCAGCCACCTAGGTTCATTAAATTGGTACATAATTCTTAGACAAGTATACGCAGTATTCCAATATTTACTCCATTTCTAACAACAGTCAGATAGGTTCATTTATTGCTCGGGGATTCACCTACGCCACACAAATGGCTGTGTGATTACGAGAGCAACCCAGCTCGGGCGGACATAGTCCGCGTTCAGACAAATACCACCAAACCCAGAGTTAAAAATTGGCAGGGCAGTGAAATGCATACGATCGATTAACTACTTGGAAAGAGAAAAAATTCCAGAAGAAGAACTAGGTGCATAATTTTGTGAACGAACTTTGCACTCTTAAGCTGTCTACCTAACCCCGCATCTCTTTAAATAGCATCGCACCCTCCCGTGCTGCCTTCAGAAGTTCAGAACCAAATTACAAGCTCCCTTGCTCTAGTCTTGGCTGTCTTGCGTATAACAAGAAACTCACACCATGGTGAAAGAAACCAACGAAGTTCACGGCGCCGAGGTGACAATCCTCACGTCTGCCACCACGACCGTGGCGCCGGCGCTGCCGATGCAAGAGCACCGTCTGCCTTTGTCGAACCTGGACCTCCTCCTGCCGCCCATCGATGTCGGCGTCTTCTTCTGCTACCTCCACCCCGCGCCAACAGCGGCCGCGCTCAAGGAGGCGCTGGCCAAAGTGTTGGTCACGTACTACCCGCTCGCCGGGGAGGTCGTGGCCAACGCGGACGGCGAGCCGGAGGTGCTGTGCAGCGGCCGAGGCGTCGACTTTACCGAGGCCAGCGCCGACGACGCGGAGCTGCGGGAGCTCCGGCTGGGCATGGTAGACGAGGGCGTGGAGAAACTTGTACCCGCCAAAAAAGCCGGCGTCATATGTGTTCAGGTAGTATGTTAAGAAACTACTAATACGTACTCCGTATATAACACTATACTCACCATAAAAGATCTACTCATTAATTTGTTTACAACTATAAAAAAATCAATTAACTGAATGAAAATAACTAATTGATGGTTAGATAGCTCATATTTCATTTTTGGAAGGGAGATGGTCCCAACCTAAGCCTATCACTACTAGGAAAATGGCTATAGCTGCAAATTATGCTGCCGGCGCACCAAAATTAGCGTGCTCTGCCGGCACGCCAGGAACTCGCCGCGGTGGAGAAGAGCGAACACTGCCGACGCACCATGCCGCAGCTGCACCGGCGATAAAAGTAGGACGTGGCTCCGCCCGCTCCGGGTCTCTGGCCCAGGATTTACTGCCGGCAGCAACAGAGCTACCGCTGGCGTACAAGCAGGTGCGCCGGTAGTAGTCGTTTACCACCAGCCCGTTTCCAACGGCGGGCTCTGGTGCGCCGGCAGTAGTGCTTTTCCTAGTAGTGTATACGTGTACATGTAATATAGTACTACTATGTTACATAAACGTGTACGTTACATATCATTGTTGCATATACTTCCTATGTACCAAATTGTACGACGTTCTAGTATATTATTATACTCTATAAAACGTCTTATAATTCGAGATTACCTTTTATATGTGGGCGACCATAATTAGAGAAGCAGATACTAATAGAAGTGTATTGTACATTTTTTAAAAATCATAGTAGTATTAAATGAACGTGAGAATTTTAGTCTTTCCTTGTTCTTCTTCATGACATGAAAACGTGAAATGCACGAGAGAAGACAGTCTTCTCAACATTTGCATATACCTTAATTGCGTCTCATATGGTTCTTGCATGCATGGCCATGCAGGTCACGAAGTTTAAGTGTGGTGGCGCTGTCGTCGGCTGCACTTTCGACCACCGTGTATGCGACGCCTACTCCTTCAACATGTTCCTCGTAGCGTGGGCCGCCGCCGCCCGCGGTGGCTCTGCAGCTCTAGCCCCGTCGTTTCGCCGCTCCCTAGTCGCTCCGCGCGACCCGTCGCCGCGCACACACTCCACCGACGCTCTCATCGATCGCCTCTTCTCCCCTCTTAGCTCCGCACCGCCGCCCCCTCCATCCTCCGTCACCGCAACCGCCGTCAACCGCATCTATCACATCTCCGCCGCCGACGTCAAGGAATTGCAGGCCAGGGCAGGGCCTACGCGCACAAAGCTCGAGGCGTTCACGGCCCACCTATGGCAGCTCTCCTCCAGGGCAGCCTCCGAGCGCCAGAGCCTATGCTGCATGGGTATGGTTGTCGACGGGCGCGGCCGCATGTTCCCAGATGGCGCCATGGAGGCCTACTTTGGTAATGTGCTGACCATAACATATGGCGTCATCGGTGTTGATGACCTCCGCCGGCGCATGGCCCTCGCCGACGTGGCGGACGACGTGCACCGGTGGGTGCGGGAGGCCGCGACGGGCGAGCACTTCCGTGGCCTGGTCGACTGGGTGGAGGCACTGCGGCCCAAGCCGGCCGCCGCCAGAGCGTACCTGGGTGGAACCGGCGGCGCCGAGGCGACGGCGTGCATCGTGTCGTCGGGGATGGGTTTCCCCGTCAGCGAGGCCAACTTCGGTACGGGCGTGCCGGCATTCGCGTCATACCATTTCCCATGGCCGGCCGGCGCAGCGTACGTGATGCCGATGCCGAGTGCGCGTGCGGACGGCGGCTGGGTGGTATACGTGCACGCGTCACCTGAGTTGGTCAAGGTGATGGAGGAAAAGCATTCTATTTTCAAAGCCCTGGATAACAGCTATGTGTTTGGATGAAGGGGTGACATGGTAATATATATACGGAAATAACATAGGGCTGGGTGGCTCGGTGTTCATTGCCAACTAATACTGTACATTTATTGCGTACCATTTGCATGTAAAACCACATTCTACAAGTATGTGGCCGTCTGACGTCTCGTGTATATATATGTCATGTCGGCCTGTTATTTTTTTAAATTGTACGGCAGAAGCTCCGCTTTTATTTACACTAAAGAAGGAAAAAAAAACAACGTTTGTCTTTAGAAAAGGCCTGTTATTTAGAATGTGTGTATGCACGTGGAGCACTCGTGAGACCACCAATTACATCGTTGGTGGTAACTTTTCTTTTCCGAACCGTCCAAAAATGCCATCTCTAGTAGTTAAGTGATAACAAAGCCTTATGTACGCAAGCACAATAGGAATCGGGCGCTGCACCGACGGCCCCGAGCTCTCGACGTAGCCGTAAAAGGCCGTTCGGCAAGACACGTGGGTCCTCGGCGTACACCGTGTACGCCGACGGTTAGGACTAGCACTCGGCGTACGGGCCCTTGACCCTGGCTGGTGGGGCGATGCCGTCCATTAACGGCCGTCTACGCTACGCAGACGGCCAGGCCCTCGGCATAGGAGGACGCGTGGCGCGAGCAGCTGGCACCTATGCAGGCGCTACGCCGACAGCCAGGCCCTCGACATAGGAGGATGCGTGGCGCGAGCAGCTAGCGCATGTGCAGGCGCTACGCCGACGGCCAAGCCCTCGACATATGAGGACGCGTGGCGCGAGCAGCTCGCGCCTAGGCTGGCGCTACGCCGACGGCAAGGCCCTCGGCATAGCTGCGGCCATTTGGCCGTAGCGAGGGCATACGCCGACGGCTGCCCTCGACGTACTGTCAACCGTTTGGTCCTAGCCACAACCGCCGGCATAGAGGTGACCCTTTTTTGGATTTGTTTCGTGCGCTCGTTTGGCAACAGCAAAATTCACAGAAGCAATATACACATAAAATGATGTGCAAGTAGATCATAGGAGTATAAATGATCAAATCATCATCCAAAATGTACATAGGAGTGTCATAGCACCATGTAGAGACACACATATGACTAGTAGTTATCCAAAATGTACATGCTACATGTCTATCTCGAGGCCAAAAGCCCTAATGCTTTGGAGACGGGGTCGGGTGAACCCGAGGTCTCCACTGGTGAAAATAGGCGACGGCCGGCGATATTATGCTCCAGTAGAAGCTGCAGAAGAATCACCAGTAGAAGTGCCAGGAAAAGTACCGGGAGTACCATCAACAGAAGTACGGAGAGAACCACCAAAAGAATGGCCAGGAGAAGGACCACCGTGATGAACCAGTGTGCTGTCATGCCCACCCTCCGAGGCATGACCAAAGTGTTGGTTCATGTAATGTCCCGTTCCCTACATGTTCCCTAGCTGTTAGCAACTTGGGAGGCAAAGGAAAGGCGCAACCAATGGTTTGGCAAAGAACTTACCGGTGTCAATGCGTAGTATATGTCCTAGCGAATCTTTCCCTCGATGGCATCAGACGCCTCCCCTGGAAAGGGAGGCTGCTCCCCTGAATACAAACTTTGTCCAGTTCGCATAGACATCATCATCGCGTGCAAGATAGTTTACATGGAATAAATAAAGCATCAAACTAGAGGAAATTGGAACTTGTCATCTTTTGCAAAAACAAAGGCTTAAACTTACATTTACATACGCCATGTAGGACGTCAATTCCTGCTGGTGCTGCCAAAAGGCCTCCTTATATTTTTCATATTCGGCATCGAATGCCACCTCAAAGTCAGGTTACAATTTCACAAACAATGAATCTCGTCAACATTTTGCCATGAAGGAACGAAAATTGGAAAGAGGATGAAAATGAGGAAAACTTACATCGTATGTGGATCAATGAGGCTGTCGATGAGGTGGGATAGGGAGGTTGTCTTTGGTGAGGCCCGCCTTGAGACGCGTGAAGGTCGGGGTGAGGGTATCACTAGTAGAAAATGGGTCATTCGTTTGGAGCTTCAAGGAGCATTAGTGATGGGATTCGTAGCATAGAAAACAAAAAAATTCCTACCGCAAGAACAAATAACAAGCCAAGATCCAATCTAGAAGATGGTAGCAACGAGAAGATCATGAGACTAACCCTCAAAGATTTCCAAAGCCTACGAGATTAGATCTCGTTGTTGCTGTAGTCGATCACTTGCCGCTTTCGAAAGCGCGTAGAAGATCTTGACGGTGCCACAATCGGGCAGCACCTCCGTACTCGGTCACACGTTCGGTGTTGATGACGACGTCCTTCTTCCCGTTCCAGCGGGCAGCGGATGTAGTAGATCCTCCTCGGATTCCCGCCAGCACGATGGCATGGTGACGGTGGTGGTGGAGATCTCCGGCATGGCTTCGCCGTAAGCGCTGCGGGAGAAGAAGGAGGAGGGAGAAGCTAGGGTTTGGGAGAGGGGGGGCTCTAGGGCGCCGGCCTCAAAGCCCCTTGGGTGGTGCGGCCAGCACTACTAGGGAAAAGCCTATAGGTGGAGGCAAGTGGTGCCGGCGCACCACCTTGGACGTGCGCCGGTGGAAACAGTTGTCGGCGCACCACTTTGCAGCCGCGCCGGCGATGCAGGACTATCGCCGGCGCACCTCCCGAAAAGACGCGCCGGGGAAAAATCCCGGCATGGCCGCGGCCGATTCGGGCCAGGCCCAAGAATCATTGCCGGCGCACCAGCCCGGGGTGCGCCGGCGGAAAATGCGCTATTGCCGGCGCACCCACGGGCTGGTGCGCCGGCAATGATTCTTGGGCCTGGCCCGGGGGTGATATAGCCGAAAGGGCTATGTGCTGCCGGCGCACCCATGCCCTGGTGCGCCGGCAGTAACCTGGTGATGTCTACGTTCCCCCTCCTTTCCTGTAGACAGTGTTGGGCCTCCAAGAGTAGAGGTTTGTAGAACAGCAGCAAGTTTCCCTTAAGTGGATACCCAAGGTTTATCGAACTCGGGGAGGAAGAGGTCAAAGATATCCCTCTCATGCAACCCCGCAACCACAAAGCAAGAAGTCTCTTGTGTCCCCAACACACCTAATAGGTGCACTAGTTCGGCGAAGAGATAGTGAAATACAGGTGGTATGAATAAGTATGAGCAGTAGCAACGGTGCCGGAAAAGTGCTTGGCGTGTAGTTGATGGTGGTGGTATTGCAGCAGTAGTAACGCGATAAAACAATGAAACAAGCGAGTAGTAACGCAGTAGTAGTAACGCAGCAGTAGTAAACAAGCAAGTAGTAACTCAGCAGTATTTAGGAACAAGGCCTAGGGAATAGACTTTCACTAGTGGACACTCTCAACATCGATCACATAACAGAACAGTATAAATGCATACTCTACACTTTTGTTGGATGATGAACATATTGCGTAGGATTACACGAACCCTCAATGCCGGAGTTAACAAGCTCCACAATAATGCTCATGTTTAAGTAACCTTTAGTGTAAGATAGATCAACGCTACTAAACCAAGTACTAGCATAGCATGCACACTGTCACCTTCATGCATATGTAGGAGGAATAGATCACATCAATATTATCATAGCAATAGTTAACTCCATAATCTACAAGAGATCACGATCATAGCATAAACCAAGTACTAACACGGTGCACCCACCGTCGCCTTTACACACGTGCGGGAGGAATAGAACTACTTTAATAACATCACTAGAGTAGCACATAGATAGTAGTGATACAAACTCATATGAATCTCAATGAGATCATTGTATTGAAGTACATGGAAGAGAGATGAACCACATAGCTACCGGTACAGCCCCGAGCCTCGATGGAGAACTACTCCCTCCTCATGGGAGCAGCAGCGGTGATGAAGATGGCGGTGGAGATGGCAGCGGTGTTGATGGAGATGGCAGCGGTGTCGATGGAGAAGCCTTCCGGGGGCACTTCCCCGCTCCGGCAGGTGCCGGAACGAGTTCTGTCCCCCGAATTGGAGTTTCGCGATGGCGGCGGCGCCACGGTAACTTTTCCGGAGTTTCGTCAATTGGTGTCGAGGTTTTAGGTCACGACGACTTAAATAGGCGAAGAGTCGGAGTCGGAGGGGGCCCGGGCTGCCCGGACCATAGGGGGCGCGCCCCCCTTGGGCCGCGCCGCCCACGGGTGTGGGGCCCCCCGGCACCCCTCCGACCTTTCTTCGGTGCTCCGGAAGCTTCGCGTATTTCTAAGACTTTCGGCGTTGATTTCGTCCGATTCCGAAAATATTTCCTTACTAGGATTTCTGAAACCAAAAACAGCAGAAAACAAGAACTCGTCCTTTCGGCATCTTGTTAATAGGTTAGTTCCGGAAAATGCACGAATATGACATAAAGTGTACATAAAACATGTAGATAACATCAATAATGTGGCATGGAACACAAGAAATTATCGATACGTTGGAGACGTATCAGCATCCCCAAGCTTAGTTCTCGCTCGTCCCGAGCAGGTAAAACGATAACAAAGATAATTTCCGGAGTGACATGCCATCATAAACTTGATCATACTATTTGTACAAGCATATGTAGAGAATGCAGCGATCAAAACAATGTGTATGACATGAGTAAACAAGTGAATCATAAAGCAAAGACTTTTCATGAATAGCACTTCAAGACAAGCATCAATAAGTCTTGCATAAGAGTTAACTCATAAAGCAATAATTCAAAGTAAAGGCATTGAAGCAACACAAAAGAAGATTAAGTTTCAGCGGTTGCTTTCAACTTATAACATGTATATCTCATGGATAATTGTCAATGCAAAGCAATATAACAAATGCAATATGCAAATATGTAAGAATCAATGCACAGTTCACACAAGTGTTTGCTTCTTGAGATGGAGAGAAATAGGTGAACGGACTCAACAATAAAAGTAAAAGAATGGTCCTCATAGAGGAAAAGCATCGATTGCTATATTTGTGCTAGAGCTTTGATTTTGAAAACATAAAGAGAGCATAAAAATAAAGTTTTGAGAGGTGTATGTTGTTGTCAACGAATGGTAGCGGGTACTCTAACCCCCTTGCCAGACAAACCTTCAAAGAGCGGCTCCCATTTTATTTTATTTCTGGATGGCACTCCTTCCAACCTTTCTTTCACAAACCATGGCTAACCGAATCCTCGGGTGCCTGCCAACAATCTCATACCATGAAGGAGTACCTTTTTATTTTAGTTTTATTATGATGACACTCCTCCCAACCTTTGCTTACACAAGCCATGGCTAACCAAATCCTTCGGGTGCCGTCCAACAATCACATACCATGGAGGAGTGTCTATTTTTGTTAATTAATTTGGGACTGGGGAATCCCATTGCCAGCTCTTTTTGCAAAATTATTGGATAAGCGGATGTAGCCACTAGTCCATTGGTGAAAGTTGCCCAACAAGATTGAAAGATAAACACCACATACTTCCTCATGAGCTATAAAACATTGACACAAATAAGAGGTAATAAATTTTGAATTGTTTAAAGGTAGCACTCAAGCAATTTACTTTGGAATGGCGGGAAATACCATGTAGTAAGTAGGTATGGTGGACACAAATGGCATAGTGTTGGCTCAAGTATTTGGATGCATGAGAAGTATTCCCTCTCGATACAAGGTTTAGGCTAGCAAGGTTTGTTTGAGGCAAACACAAGGATGAACTAGTACAGCAAAACTCACATAAAAGACATATTACAAGTATTATAAGACTATACATCGTCTTCCTTGTTGTTCAAACACCTTACTAGAAATTATCTAGACCTTAGAGAGACCAATTATGCAAACCAAATTTTAGCATGCTCTATGTATTTCTTCATTAATGGGTGCAAAGCATATGATGCAAGAGCTTAAACATGAGCACAACAATTGCCAAGTATCACATTACCCAAGACATTTATAGCAATTACTACATGTATCATTTTCCAATTCCAACCATATAACAATTTAACGAAGAGGAAACTTCGCCATGAATATTATAAGCTAAGAACACATGTGTTCATATGAACCAGCGGAGCGTGTCTCTCTCCCACACAAGCATGATGTAATCCAATTTATTCAAACACAAACAAAAACAAAAGCAAACAAACAGACGCTCCAAGAAAAAGCACATAAGATGTGATGGAATAAAAATATAGTTTCAGGGGAGGAACCTGATAATGTTGTCGATGAAGAAGGAGATGCCTTGGGCATCCCCAAGCTTAGACGCTTGAGTCTTCTTGATATATGCAGGGGTGAACCACCGGGTGCATCCCCAAGCTTAGAGCTTTCACTCTCCTTGATCATAGTATATCATCCTCCTCTCTTGACCCTTGAAAACTTCCTCCACACCAAACTCGAAACAACTCATTAGAGGGTTAGTGGACAATAAAAATTAACATGTTCAGAGGTGACACAATCATTCTTAACACATCTGTACATTGCATAAAGCTACTGGACATTAATGGATCAAAGAAATTCATCCAACATAGCAAAAGAGGCAATGCGAAATAAAAGGCAGAATCTGTCAAAACAGAACAGTCCGTAAAGATGGATTTTATTAGGCCACCAGACTTGCTCAAATGAAAATGCTCAAATTGAATGAAAGTTGCGTACATATCTGAGGATCATGCTCGTAAATTGGCATAATTTTCTGAGCTTCCTGCAGGGCAGTGGGCTCAGATTCGTGACAGCAAAGAAATCTGGAACTGCGCAGTAATCCAAATCTAGTACTTACTTTTCTATCAACGGCTTAACTTGGCACAACAAAACTCAAAACTAAGATAAGGAGAGGTTGCTACAGTAGTAAACAACTTCCAAGACACAAATATAAAACAAAGTACTGTAGCAAAATAACACATGGGTTATCTCCCAAGAAGTTCTTTCTTTTTAGCCATTAAGATGGGCTCAGCAGTTTTAATGATGCACTCGCAAAAGATAGTATGTGAAGCAAAAGAGAGCATCAAGAGGCAAATTCAAAACACATTTAAGTCTAACATGCTTCCTATGCATAGGAATCTTGTAAATAAACAAGTTCATGAAGAGCAAAGTAACAAGCATAGGAAGATAAAACAAGTGTAGCATCAAAAATTTCAGCACATAGAGAGGCATTTTAGTAACATGAAAATTTCTACAACCATATTTTCCTCTCTCATAATAACTTTCAGTAGTATCATGAGCAAACTCAACAATATAACTATCACATAAAGCATTCTTATCATGAGTCTCATGCATAAAATTATTACTCTCCACATAAGCATAATCATTATTAGTAATAGCGGGAGCAAATTCAACAAAGTAGCTATCATTATTATTCTCATCAAGTGTAGGAGGCATAGTATAATCACAACAAAATTTACTCTCAGCAGTAAGTGGCATCAAAAGACCACTATCATTATAATCATCATACATAGGAGGCAAAGTATCATCAAAGAAAATTTTCTCCTCAATGCTTGGGGGACTAAAAATATCATGAAAACCAGCTTCCCCAAGCTTAGAACTTTCTATATCATTGTCAACAATGGTGTTCAAAGCGTTCATACTAATATTACTACCAGCATGCAAAGAAGATTTCATAGGTTTTTTAATTTTCGCATCAAACAATCCATGTTTTAAATCAGGAAATAGAATAAGAAGCTCACTCTTGTACATTATGCCAAACTAGTGTAAACAAGAAACAACAAGATGCAATTGCAGGATCTAAAGGAAATAGCTTTGAGCACACACACAACGGCGCCAGAAAAATACTTTACCTGGGACCGTAGTATGAGAGCCTTTTACCTTTCCTCCCCGGCAACGGCGCCAGAAAAGTGCTTAGTTGCCGGGGTTGCCGGTGTGTGTGTGCCGTTTACCTTTCCTCCCCGACAACGGCGCCAGAAAAGTGCTTGATGTCTACGTTCCCCCTCCTTTCCCGTAGACGGTGTTGGGCCTCCAAGAGTAGAGGTTTGTAGAACAGCAGCAAGTTTCCCTTAAGTGGATACCCAAGGTTTATCGAACTCGGGGAGGAAGAGGTCAAAGATATCCCTCTCATGCAACCCCGCAACCACAAAGCAAGAAGTCTCTTGTGTCCCCAACACACCTAATAGGTGCACTAGTTCGGCGAAGAGATAGTGAAATACAGGTGGTATGAATAAGTATGAGCAGTAGCAACGGTGCCGGAAAAGTGCTTGGCGTGTAGTTGATGGTGGTGGTATTGCGAGCAGTAGTAACGCGATAGAAACAAGTAAACAAGCGGTAGTAACGCAGTAGTAGTAACGCAGCAGTAGTAAACAAGCAGTAGTAACTCAGCAGTATTTAGGAACAAGGCCTAGGGAATAGACTTTCACTAGTGGACACTCTCAACATCGATCACATAACGGAACGGATAAATGCATACTCTACACTTTTGTTGGATGATGAACATATTGCGTAGGATTACACGAACCCTCAATGCCGGAGTTAACAAGCTCCACAATAATGCTCATGTTTAAGTAACCTTTAGTGTAAGATAGATCAACGCTACTAAACCAAGTACTAGCATAGCATGCACACTCGTCACCTTCATGCATATGTAGGAGGAATAGATCACATCAATATTATCATAGCAATAGTTAACTCCATAATCTACAAGAGATCACGATCATAGCATAAACCAAGTACTAACACGGTGCACCCACTGTCGCCTTTACACACGTGCAGGAGGAATAGAACTACTTTAATAACATCACTAGAGTAGCACATAGATAGTAGTGATACAAACTCATATGAATCTCAATGAGATCATTGTATTGAAGTACATGGAAGAGAGATGAACCACATAGCTACCGGTACAGCCCCGAGCCTCGATGGAGAACTACTCCCTCCTCATGGGAGCAGCAGCGGTGATGAAGATGGCGGTGGAGATGGCAGCGGTGTTGATGGAGATGGCAGCGGTGTCGATGGAGAAGCCTTCCGGGGGCACTTCCCCGCTCCGGCAGGGTGCCGGAACAGAGTTCTGTCCCCGAATTGGAGTTTCGCGATGGCGGCGGCGCCACAGTAACTTTTCCGGAGTTTCGTCAATTGGTGTCGAGGTTTTAGGTCACGACGACTTAAATAGGCGAAGAGTCGGAGTCGGAGGGGGCCTCGGGCTGCCCGGACCATAGGGGCGCGCCCCCCCTTGGGCCGCGCCGCCCACAGGTGTGGGGCCCCCACGGCACCCCTCCCGACCTTTCTTCGGTGCTCCGGAAGCTTCGCGTATTTCTAAGACTTTCGGCGTTGATTTCGTCCGATTCCGAAAATATTTCCTTACTAGGATTTCGAAACCAAAAACAGCGAGAAAACAAGAATCGTCCTTTCGGCATCTTGTTAATAGGTTAGTTCCAGAAAATGCACGAATATGACATAAAGTGTACATAAAACATGTAGATAACATCAATAATGTGGCATGGAACACAAGAAATTATCGATACGTTGGAGACGTATCACCCGGGTAGTTATTTCTGCTCAACAACCACTCCCCCCACTACTACCACTCCACTCCTCCACACAAGCCCGAGCCTTCTCCCAACCCAGCTCATTTTTTCCCATTTCTTTCCCCAATTTCACCAATTTGACCAAACAAAATCATATTTTTTGAGCAAATCTTTCCTTCCTACATGCATCTCCCACATCTCCATATGTAGATCTAGATCTACTATCCCGCATTGACCGCTCAATCTAGATCTAGATCTAGAAAGTCGGCTTCCATACGCCGTGGTAGCGGCGCGACGTCTCGATCTCGTTGACGAATATATCAAACAAATAGGTGATTAATGAACAAATTGAGGAATGAAATCGACGTATGTTGGACATTTGAAGCAAAGCTCTCGTGTGTGGCATATATATATATGTTGTGCTTGTGCTTGTGTGTGTTAGCGTTGAAAATGAGTTGCCAACGTTGCGCCGAAATGTTGATTCTTTAAGTTTCCGTTTCGGCACATTTCTGGCGCTCCTATGTCCTACCGTGTAGGAAGGTCATGCCGAAATTTTCCGTGAAAACTACCGACGGATGCATGGTTCTAATCAATTATGTAATCTTACCATGCAGGCGATAATGGTTATCGAGATGAGTGAAAGCATCGTGATGAGATATCTGAAACACGCGATCATCGACATGTATAAAAATAACCGCACGGAGGTATTGTGTCCGTGCCGGAGATGCAAACGAGGGAAATGGTTTGACCCGTATTCAGGCAAATTGCAGGGGCACCTGCTCACTAATGGTTTCATGCATGGACACACTCAATGGATGAGTGATGATGGCGCAGAGGTCAATGGGGCGACGGCGGCAGGTGGTAAAAATGGCCGGCAAGAAGGAGGGCATCATGATATTGATGACGATGAAGAGTTTGTCGCACATGACGATAACCTTGACGACGACAATAACCTTGACGACGACAATAACCTTGACGACGACGAAGAGGTGCCGCTAGCTTCAGTCGTGCGGGACCCTCATCTTCAAGATCTGCTTCTCGAAAATAAGAAAGGCGCCAAGCGGAAATCAAAGCTTGAGCAACTCGAGATAGACTCGAATACTCCGTTGTATGACTCAGGTCGCGGGTTGGGGGAGTCTCGCTTGAGAGTAGCTCTCGATGTGCTGCAGATGAAGGCGAAACACGGATGGACGGACACAAGCGTCGACGACATCCCGGAATACGTGAAAGATCTCCTTCCTGCCGGGAACACGTGTCCCGGTAGTCTAGCCGAGGCCAAGAGAATCACGTGCCCTCTCGACTTACCCCACGAAAAGTATCACGCCCGCATCAACGACCGTATCATGTATCGCAAGGAGCACATGGACAAGACCAAATGTCCCGTGTGTGAAGCTGAACGGTACAAGAAAGGGAAGAAGAAAGCTCCTCGGAAAGTTGTGTTGTACTTCCCGCTCGCCCCCGGCTTCAACGGTTCTACGCGGACCGCAAGGAAGCAAAGCTCATGCGCGCGGCACGCGAAAAGAAAGGAGGCGGTGTTGAATGATGAAGAGCGGATTGAGCACCCGGTCGTTGACACACCCTTCGGATGCAAGCCGGTGGAAAGCATTAGACAATGAATTCGGAAGTTTTGGGGCAGATCCCGTAAACATCGGGTTGGGTGCGAGCACGGACGGATTCAATCCGTTCGGAAACCAGAGCAGCACACATAGCACATGGCCCGTGTTTGTATGGATCTACAACCTCCCGCCCGGCTGTGCATGAAGAGGAAGTACATACGGATGAGTATGCTAATTCAAGGGCCGACACAGCCAGGAAACGATATCAACATGTATCTCGAACTATTAAAGGAGGAGCTTGAAACGTTGTGGGCGGAGGAAGGGGTAGATACATGGGACGCCGTCGCGGAAGAATATTTCCCTTTGAGAGCCGCGTTGATCACGACGGTGCAGGACTACCTCGGATACGGTTACATTTCGTGCCAGGTGTGCCATGGACACAAGGCATGTGTCAGGTGCATGGAAGAGACGATGTTTTTGCAGCTTGGTAAGGATCCCGACTCTTCGAAAACAGTTTACATGGGGCATCGAAGGTGGCTACGTAAGACTGACCCGTGGAGAAAGCGTGGAGATCCGTTCGATGGTACAAATGAACCCCGAGGACCTCCACGTAAGAAGAGCGGCGAAGAGATCGATACATTACTCGAAAGGTTGGAAGGAGTGCCCTGCGCCGGGAAAGATTCGTCAAAAGCCTCGGAGAGAAGAAGAAGAAAAAGGAAACGACGCCGCTCATTGGTGTATGGAAAAGGAGGTCCGTGTTTTGGGACTTGCCGTACTCGGAAAATTCTCGATACACCTCACCGCCTTGATGTCATGCATATTACAAAGAACGTGTGCGAGAGCTTGCTTGGCACTCTTCTCAACATGCCGGACCGGACCAAAGATGGGCCGAAAGCAAGACATGACCTGAAAGTTTTGGGCATCGGGGAAGAGCTTCGGATCCCGGCGGCCCAAGAGGGACATTCGGAGGAGGAGGCGGACGGCGGTCGAAGCGCAAAAGGATTAAGCAGCCAGACTATTACTCGTCCCCCTCCTCGCTTCACTTATAGTCCGGCCGAGGTCGATCAATTTTTCAATTGCCTTCTAGGAGTCGAGTGCCCTTCGGTTACTCCGGCTAATAAGCGTATACATGGACCCCAAGAAACGAAACTTCAGCGGCATGAAGTCTCATGACTGTCACGTGATGATGACGCAGATTCTTCCGGTTGCAATCCGAGGTATAATGGATGACCATGTCCGTGCAACGCTGATCGGGCTCGTAACTTCTTCGACGTCATAACTCGGAAGTCGATAAGCGTGAAGAAACTCGCAAGGCTCCAGGAAGAGATCGTGGTGATCCTATGTGAGCTTGAGATGTACTTCCCGCCTGCATTCTTTGACGTGATGGTCCATCTGTTGGTCCATATCATGGATGATATCGTCGGTCTAGGGCCGGCATTCTTACACAACATGATGCCGTTTGAAAGAATGAATGGGGTCATTAAAGGATACGTTCGTAACAGGTCACATCCGGATGGAAGCATCGTACAGTGGCTGGCTCACCGAAGAGTGCATCTCTTTTCGCACGAATTATCTAGACATCGAGGACCCTGTTGGTTTGCCTCAAAACAAGCACCTCCGCAGGTTCGAGGGAGTAGGCCACAAAAATGGAAGGAAGGAACCGCACGTGCACATGTCCGGTCGGACTTCCGACTTTGACAGTGGCCAACTTAGTAGCGCTACAACACATTGACTTGATCGATCCTTGGTTGAAAGAGCACAAAACCATGATAGAGAACAGTGGCAAGCCGATGATGACGGAAGCAGTAAATATACAGAGAGCACAACTCCTCTTTCGCGCGCTGGTTCAAAGACCACATTGATGCTAATCCCCCACCAATGGATTCCGACAAGGATAAACTAGTATTGGCCTTGTCACATGGCCCCGCGCCCAACATCATGACTTACCAAGCGTACGATATCAACGGGTACACATTCTACACGGAAGAAAAAGACAAGAACAGTGTTTACCGAACTCGGGGGTAACGATGGATTCCTGGACGGGTGACGTAAAGACTAGATACTACGGAAGAATCGAGGAAATCTGGGAGCTTAGCTACGTCTGGGGAGAAAGTGCCGATGTTCCGTATCAAATGGGCTAAGAGCGTCACAAAAGAAGACCGGTATTTCACCACCATGTTTCTACCCGAAGCCAACAAATCAAAGTCCACGAACGCCACCGCGCAGAATGAGCCATGGGTACTGGCAGAACACGTGCACCGATGCTTCTTCATAACCGACCCATCCGAGGCCTAGCCGTGTTATCGTGAGGAGAGGCAAGAGGACCATCGTCGGAATGGATGGAGTCGCCAACGAGGAAGACTTCGAAGGACAAGTCGGAGACCCAATGATGGAAGAATTCGAGGACGAAGACACAACATACACCACAAGAAGAAGCAGGACCACGCTACCGAGGTCAGGTCGACCCTTCAAAAGAAGAAGTCACGACACGGGGCTAAATTATTCAACGACGAGCAAGAAAAGCAAGAAGAAAGCGAAACACTCTTCTCAATCGATGATGTAAAACTTTATTTGCAATCTATAACTCATATTTTGTGTAATTCATAACTACTCATATGGTCATGGCCAATATTTTATGTATGACTAATTAATATTGTGTTGGTCAATATTTTGTGTATGTATAACTCATTTTTTTTGTAATGCATAATTAACTCATATTGCTTTGTTATTATCTTGAAAAGAGAAGGAAAAAAATAGTATAGGATTTGTGGGAAAAGAAAAGAAACATAAAAGAAAGTGAAAATAAATAAAGAAAAGAATAAAAATAAAATAAAATAGAAAAGGAAAGGAAATGGCCAGCCAGGGTTGGGGGACAAGTCCCAGGTATAGCCGGGCTCACCTTATTGCCGGCGCACCACCTGTTTGGTTCGCCGGGGGTATAATTGTCCCCGGCGAACCAATCATGTGGTGCGCCGGCAATAAGGTGGGTCCGGCTATAGCTGGGACTTAACCGCTGCGCGACCCTCTTCTCCCTCCCCATTCCCAATCGAGCGCCACCGCCACCGTGCCGATCTCGAGCGCCGCCGCCACCGTCGATCTCGAGCGCCGTCGCGCGGAAGCCCTGGACCAAGAGACCTCGCTGCACGCCGGAGCTGCCGCGCAAGGAGGAGCAGGGCATCGCCGCGGATAGGAGGGGGAGCGCGTCACGCGCCAGCCACCGTCGCCACTGTCGCCGAGAGGAGGAGGGCGTTGCGCGCCGGCCACCGTCCCGAAGAGGAGCAGCAGGGCGTCGCCACCATCGCCGTTGGTAAGAACCCCTCTCCCTTCCCCTCTTCCTTCCCCTATCCATCCCCCTCTTCCTTCCCTCTCTCTGCCTCCGATTCTTGCTTTAGTTCTTGCAGTAGGTCTTGCAGTAGCCGATTGAATTTGTACATTGAATTGGCTGGTTGATATAGCAATATGGTTGATATAGCAATAATGCTCTCTGGTTCATTTAAAAAATGATGAAATGAACACTTTAGGGTTCAATTCATTCTATGTTTCATTTAAAACAAAATGAAAATGATGTACATGGTTCTCTGGTTCATTTAGTTTAGGAGTAGCTATAGTAGTAGGGTGTTTTTATGCTATGGTTTATGATGAAAATAAAAACTAGACACTAAGCGGTATGTTAGTTCTTCATTAAACAAAAATGAAAATGAAAATGAAAATGGTTTTGCTAGATGCCACTGTGACTTCTTACGGTTCAATTCATTCTTTTAAAATGAAATGCAAGATGCAATGCTTATGCTACTACCATATATATAAAATGCTCATGCTTATGCTATCTGCAATCAAGTTGAAAATGAACTTTATATATGTTGGTTTAGTTGGTTTAGATGAAATGCAAATGAAGATGCTAGCTAGGTTCATGTTTCTTAGGTATGTTCATAATAATATGATGGTTCTCTGGTTAAAATAATTTAGTAGGTTTAGTTAATAAAATTTGCTAGCGAGTACATGGTTCATTTAAATGAAATGAACACTAGTTAGCGATAGCAAATGCTACTACTGGTTTAGCTACTGGTTTAAAATTAAAATGTTGCTTAGGTATTTAGTTCATTAGGTGGAGTTCATTGCTGGTTAGTATTTAGGGTTTCAATTTATATTTACTAAATGCTTTATATACTAAATGCTTCGGTTTGCTTCTGGTTGAGATGGAAATGCAAAATGCGGTAGCTAGCTAGGTTCATTTAGTTGATTTATGTTGGTTTACACATTCTTGATTCATGTTTATTAAATTTTTAGGGTTCATATATAGCAAGAATGCATTCTCTGGTTCATTTAAATGCCTAATGAAATGCATTCTCTGGTTCATGCTAATAACAAAAATGAAATGCTAATATACAAAATGCAGTAGTCCTGCATCGCCGGCGCGGCTGCTAACTCATATTTTGTGTATTTCTTGGAAAATGCAGTACTATGAGTTCCTATTTATTGTTTTGCACATGTTTATTTAAGTCTGCTATATAATCTGTGACCTATTTTTAAACTTGAGAGCATTGTACAATTTTGGGTGTTCTCATGTTGCTCTCTGGTTAAGAAAATGAAATTAAGCTCATGTTGCTCTCTTGCTGCTGGTTTAGTTAATAGTGGATAAATTGGTAGAGACTAATAGTGAATAAATTGACAGAGACTAAATGCTACTACTGGTTTAGCTACTGGTTTAAAATTAAAATGTTGCTTAGTTCATGTTGCTTAGGTATTTAGTTCATTTGGTTAAGTTCATTGCTGAAATATTTGAAGTGCAGTGCTACTGCTACTAATTTCTGAAATATTTGAAATTAAATGATGAAATGCAGTAGCAAATGATGAAATGCAGTAGCAAATGCCTCTCCGGTCATGCTACTGCTCACGCTCTTGTTCTTTGAGAAAAAAATGGGGATTTTACGCTACCATATTCCAGGATTTGAATAGTCCAACCGGTGATATCGACGGAGTTACGGTGATGCATTCAGGTTGCCTAATTATTGTACTACACGAGGTTCTCGGTAGGTGCCAAGGATTTAAAATGCTATAGAAGTAGAGGTTGCGGTATGTGCTATTCTCTGGTTTGAAAAAAGAACAAGTGCTATTAGCTGGTTTGAAAAAATGTGCTATATCAATTGATCGTTGTCAAGTGTTCACAAATGCTATATCAATTGAAATTTTGCTATGTATCATATATGTGAATTGCATTTACGTTACAGGGATTGAGTTGCTATTGAGTGCCGGAATGTCGATTCATTTCCGTTCCGGCAATTCTAGCACTCGGCATGACCAATTTTTAGCAAAGGTCATGCCGAATTTTTCCATGAATTCTAACTCTTTTTCATCTTCTATTAGTGCAAGCCACCATGGCGTCTCAAGAAGAATTAGAGGAGCACTACAATAGGCACTTCTTTAGGACGGAGGAGGATGCCGAGGCCGCTGGTGTTGGCGGCGACGAGGACCATGAGATGGAGCATGACGCTGGGGGTAGTGGCGAGGAGCCAAGCGGCAACGAGGCAAGCGATGCCGCCGGGGGTAGTACCTACGCGCCAAGCGGCGACGAGGCAACCGGCGCCGCCGGGGTGGCGGCGAGACAAGCGGCGACGATCCTAGCGGCGCCGCCGGGAGTAGTGGCACCGGGACAAGTGGTTCCAAGAGGCCGCGGAAGGCAAGGCGCCAAAACACGGTCGGCACCGGCAGAGACACGATCAAAGAGGTGGACCCCGCCGGTGGTTTGCCGGTGGAGCCTAAGGATGTTGCCAAGGGGTACGGCAACCAACTGGCATGTATCCTCCGAGAGGTCGTCAATCTCAACGAGACGGACCTCCGAGCTGAGAGCAAAGCGCCTTTGCGAGCCCAGCTCATTGCAAGGTTGCACGCACGATACAAGTTCCTAGGCGACTACGCCTCCAGTCATCAAACCAACAACATTGTGAACTCACAAGCCCTCCTGAAGTTCACCAAACACCTCAGCGGCTATAAGTACATGGTGCGGAAGCTGATTGCTGAGGGCAAAGGTTTCGAAGAGGTCCACTCCGCCTTTCCGCATGTCTCCCAGGCGGACTTTGATGCTTTTGTGGCCAATGAAGAGCTACACGCAACCAAGAATCGCAAGTTGTGGGGGAAGGAAATGCGGGAGCTTAACATCGGCAACCACAACCTTTGGAGCCGTGGGTACGAGGGAAAGGAGCCCTATTGGGCGAAGGAGGACAAGGCGTATGTAAATGCCGGCATTGAGAACCCCTGGCTCAAGTACAAGGACCCGCTTGAAAGAAGATTCATCAGGTCCCGGTACCATAAGAAGAAACTAACCGGGGAACTTGTCACGGACCCGAAGGTCGTAACCGACATAATTTGGTTCACGAACGACAAGAAGGTCCTGGCGTTGGAGAAAAAACTGGTAAGCAATTTACCGATTTTAATTAGATCAAGTATCGTTCATATAATAGTAGCAACATTTCTAAATGGTTCGCGTTTCTTCCACGGGAAGAAGAAACACAAAGACTTTCTCAATGTGACGAAGGCTCCTCCTCCCCAGGCGTCGACGGGCAGGGTAGCCTAGGACAAGCCTCTCGTACGGGCGCTAAACATCGTTAATGAGCATTCACCGACGAGAAGGCCGCATAGAGGCCGTGTGGCTGGCGCCGGTACAGGCTACAAGCATGGTCACTACGGCTTGCCGTCTGCGGCCGATAAAAATGCGCGCAGTGAGAGGAAGCAGCGGGAGGCGGAGGAAATGAGGGAGTCAATCCTAGCCCAAGTCCAAGCTGGTTTGGTACCGCAACTGGTACCGCAACTCAAAGCTACGCTCGTACACTGAAGTCAAAGCTGAAGTCGCCGCTTAAGTCCAAGCAGATTTCGACGCTCTACACGCGTGGTATGAGGGTGGCAAACAAGCCCCCCCCCGAAAATGCAAGTGGTTAGCTTCGACGGCAGCAACTCGATGGCGCCGCCGTCCGCCGGCAATGACAATGTTATAATGGAAACTCCTCCGGCCGCCGGCAATGTCGCTGGTGCTAGGGATTCACCGTCCATGCCGGGTAGCAGCCCCTCCGTCACTTGCACGCCCGCCGCCGCATGTGTCGGCCCGTCGACATTAGCCGAGCTCAATGCCCTCACGGTAATTAACTAATGTGTACATCAAGTTAATATATTAGTTTCGTCATCCTTGCCCTCTCTCTAACGCCATACACATGTTCTCGCAGGCTAACTCAATGCCATGCACCTTCCTGATGAGAGTAAACGACGAACTCAAAGACGTCGCGAGGGGTCCATCCTTCGGCCCCTGGATAAGAAGTGGCACACACGAGATATGGCGGATGACGTTTACCGGGTTGAAGTGGATCGGGCGTTACCGGGCTATGAGGATTTGTTTCCTCCTAATCAACCGCATGGTGCCGATGACGATAGCCCGTTGAATCCGGCCTCACCGAAGGGTTGGGTACAGCTATGGCCGAAGACCCTAATTCGGATCAACACCTACTCGGGGTCGACGGCAAGCAAAGACAAGCACCTTGCGGCGCCACATGTCAGCGTCCCTCCACGACAGCCAGCGGCGCCGGTGGTCATCGCCCCACCAGAACGGCCAGCTGCGCCAGAGGTCAGCGCCCCACCACAACAGCCAGCTGCGCCAGAGACCGAGGAATACGAACGTGAGAACTTCCAATGGGATATTCCAACGTCTTCACAAGTTGTCCATGAGGATGCGCCGGCATCGAAATATGTGTGCTCCAAGAAGCTGTTTGATTCTCAAGAAACGGCTGAGGAGGAAAATCCTGAGGAGGTCGCCACCGCCGCCGTCAAAAATATGCTGAGCCCAAACACACTCCATGCTACGGCCACTACGGCGATGGATGGTCCAACACTACAACCCAAGAAGAGGAAGAGGGCAAATAAGAAGGACGTCAAAGACAAGGCGGCGGCCAAATCCAAGGACAAGGTCCCACT
This sequence comes from Lolium rigidum, assembly GCF_022539505.1. Classification (NCBI taxonomy): domain Eukaryota; kingdom Viridiplantae; phylum Streptophyta; class Magnoliopsida; order Poales; family Poaceae; genus Lolium; species Lolium rigidum. The sequence goes on along the minus strand of NC_061514.1, from coordinate 54,057,409 downwards.
CCTTGACAAGTTGCCAAACAATTGGCGACCTCTGCATCACTTGGGTGAACCGATGCTGCCGGAGCATGTCCTGAATAAACTCACCCCGGATATGAGGAGCTTGCATGAGACCTGTCGGGCATGTGGAGAACATTCTTCTCAAATCAAAAGATCCTGCTTACCCTCTCTTCATGGCGAAGGTGCCAACTGGCATGAACTTCGTCGAGAAGTACCCCGCGGACTTGTGCTTCATCCGGTTCAACGACATCTTCAGCATCTATCGCATGCAAGCGCTCCACTTTAGTGTGGTTTGCCTAGTTGCTCTTAGCTTGTCTTCCCAGATTGTTAAGGAGGGGACGCCGACCATCGCGATAATGGACCCCTTCTATATGCGGGAGAGCATCATCTGCAACGCTGGGGATCGCGCGATTGCCACCCAGCAGGTCGAGGATTTCTGCTGGCGAACATTAAAAAGGGCGCCATTCTCATCCCTTACTTCCCCGAGTAAGTAATCACTCGCTAGTCCCCCATCACCATTCTATCCTATATCTCCATTTGCATTTCCAAAGGTTAATCCGTGTGTTTTCCGCAGAGACAAGTTCCGCACCCTCATCGTCGTGCACCCGCAACACTCGCATGCAGTCTATCTCGACTCGGGTAGGGACCGCAAGAAAGACTACACCCACATCAGGGCCCTTCTCAATGATGCTCTCACCGGCTTCGCCAACAAGGTAGGCCCCCTCAAAGTAGAGAGGAAATCCCGAGGAGGCTTGGTCTTAACCCACACAACCAACTTCCCCCGCCTCGGGCGATCGACGCAAGACAATGGGATGGACGCGTGGTACGCCATCCTTCGGATGCGGAGTACATAAAGTACGCAGATGACATGTTGCTGCCGGAGAATCTCAGAAACAGGTTTGCAAACATGGCGGATGTCCCCGATAGAGAGATTAGAAAGAACCGGGGTCGCATCCGGCAGTTCATTTGCACGGTAATCCTGCGAGGATGTCAACGCTAGGTCCGGCGAGTTCTTCTACGGCTACGGTCTACCACCTAATGACGAGATAGAACTCCGCTTGGAGATGTCGCGTGATGAGAGGCCGTTCAACTCGCTTGAGGGCTGCCGTCCATTCCCCCTAGGCGTACAACCTGATCCTACGACGGGAACACTTGCTAAAGCTTGAACGATATGTCCTTGAACTTCCGTATTGTAATAATTGCTATATATTCCAATAGAATCGACTTGTTGCTTTTATTTAGTTGTATGAATGTGCATGTGAACATGTGTCTATTGTTTCATTTACTTTGCTATATATTTCAAGATTATGGCGTAGATAGCTTAATAATTATTTGCATTACTTGCCTCGTATTTGGAGTTCGCCGATGATTAGAATGTTCGGTCACTCGTACACTCGGGGGTGGAGCTAGTGAGCCTTGGTGCGACGGCCACAAGTATCAATCTCTTGTGCATCCTACCTAGCCTCACTGACTCCATCCCTGGATGTTAATATTTGTTTCGACCGACAAAGTATGAGGCACGCTATTTAATTCGTACTACTTGTCTTTTATTTGAGTTCGCACTTCTTAATTGCATTGGCTGATGATTAAAATGTTCGGTCACTTGTACACTCCGGGGTGGGGCCAGTGAGGCTTGGTGTGATGGCCACAAATATCAATCTATTGTGCATCCTACCTAGCCTCACTGACCCCATCCCTGTATGTTATTATTTATTTCGACCAACAAAGTATGAGGCACATGCTATTTAGTTCATACTACTTGTCTCTTATTTGAGTTGGCACTTGTTCATTGCATTGGTACTAACGTTTTACTTGTCTTGTGCATGGAGATGCCGACGACATATGTCGTGTACAAGGGAGGGTTCCTGGAGTCTACGACGATCTGGGAGGACTCGTCGGAGACAGTGCACCGCTTCAGCGGCAACAGCTACAAGGGATACCCCACTAGGGTGGAGGTGGAAGGAAGATACGCCCGTTATCTAGCGGGAGAGATGAGGGACATGAGGAGGAACCGGATGAAGACCATGGCCTTCGTGATGATGGTCATCGTGACCATGTTGTTCATGTTCTATGTGATTGTAGTTTAGGTTAGGAGCTACATTGTGAGGTGTATGACGACACATGTGATGACTACCGAGACTTCTAACTTTATGAAACTTAGTCCTTTGGTGTTGCATATGCACATGTTGTATGAATCACCATTCCGAAACGAGACTAGCGTATTTGTGTATGGATACCGAAATGAGACTTGGCTCTCTATGTGCTTCTCATATTGCATGTTCTGCTGTATAAATATGAACCGTGTTGTAAATATATACTGCTGTCAAATATGTATTCTAATATGCTGGAAAAAAGCTGAAAAAAAGAATTTTCGAATTTATTGCCGGCGCACCTAAATGACCTACTGCCGGCGCATGAGGCATGCGCCATTGCTCGACGCACTACTGCCGGCGCAGCTGCTGGCGCGCCGGTGGAACGTGTCCTTTGCCGGCGAATCATCGATGGCGGCCGGCAGTATCCATACTATCGCTGGCGAACAGCCTGGTGCGCCGGCAATGGCCAGTTATCACCGGCCCGTTCGCACCGGCGGGCTCTTGGTGCGCCGGCAATGGGCCTTTTAGGTTCGCCGGCGGTAGGCCTTTTCCTTGTAGTGCAGCTTGGTGTTTGTGTAGCCGGCCCCCTCCCTCTCCTCCTCTTTATATAGGTGGAATCCTTAGGGTTTGCCCAAAGTCTTCGAATAAGACCCCAATTCAAAAACTGCCATATGGACGAAACCTAGAGGGACAGGGACTCTCCCCTTGTCCCCTTTGTTGGCTGGCCAAGGAGGTGGAGTCCACCATGGACTCCACCCTCCCACTTGGTTGGCTGGTTAGGGTTGGTGGAGTCCAACCGGGACTCCACCTTCCATGGTGATTTCTTCCGGAAGATTGTAGAACATTCTAGCGCCTTCCATAAATGCACCGGATCATTTCCAAACTTTGAAAGTGACTTCCTATATATGAATCTTATTCTCCGGACCATTCCGGATCTCCTCGTGATGTCCTGGATCCCATCCGAGACTCCAAACAAAATTCGAACTCCATTCCATATTCCATATCTACTTAAAACGACATCAAACCTTAAGTGTGTCACCCTACGGTTCGTGAACTATGCAGACATGGTTGAGACTTCTCTCCGACCAATAACCAATAGCGGGATCTGGAGATCCATAATGGCTCCCACATATTCAATGATAACTTAGTGATCGATTGAACCATTTACATACGATACCGATTCCCTTTGTCTCGCGATATTTTACTTGTCCGAGGTTTGATCATCGGTATCTCCATACCTTGTTCAACCTCGTCTCCGACAAGTACTCTTTACTCGTACCGTGGCATGTCATCTCTTGTGAACCAGTCACATGCTTACAAGCTAATTAGACGATATTCCACCGAGAGGGCCCAGAGTATATCTATTCATCATCGGGATGGACAAATCCCACTCTTGATCCATATGCCTCAACTCATACTTCCTGAATACTTAATCCCACCTTTATAACCACCCATTTACGCAGTGGCGTTTGATGTAATAAAAGTACCCTTCCGGTATAAGTGATTTACATGATCTCATGGTCGAAGGACTAGGTAACTATGTATCGAAAGCTTATAGCAAACTGAACTTAATGACGTGATCTTATGCTACGCTTATTTGGGTGTGTGTCCATTATATCATTCACCTAATGACATAACCTTGTTATTAATAACATCCAATGTTCATGATCACGAAACCATGATCATCTATTAATCAACGAAGCTAGTTATACAAGAGGCTTACTAGGGACTCCTTGTTATTTACATAACACACATGTATCAATGTTTCGGTTAACACAATTATAGCATGGTATGCAAACATTTATCATAAACACAAAGATATATTATAATAACCATTTTATTATTGCCTCTTGGGCATATCTCCAACAATTAGTCCCAGTCATGATTTGATTCGGGACTATTGCTAGTAATAGTCCCGGTTCCAACGGCTAGAACGCGAGGCAACATATAGTCCCGGTTCGTTAGGGACCTTTAGTCCCGGTCAGTGACAATAACTAGGACTAAAGGTTCTGCGTGGGGTGCGGCAGGTCGCGAGCACCTTTAGTCCCGGTTGGTATCCCCAACCGGGACTGAAGACCTTTTATTTGCGCCAAAACTAAGTTTTTATATCTGGTGAATATTCGATAAGTGTTTTAATATGAATTTGATTAATTGTTGCATACTTTCAAATGTGAACAAACTTTGAACATGGAAAGTATTTGAATTTGGAGAAGCAATCGAAAACCATTTTCGGTTTTGTAGAGTAATTATTCAAACTATTGAAACCATTAACGAAACCCACGCTCCGGTTTCCATTTCACGACTTGACTGACATGAAAACACCTCTAGTGTGAGGTCGATCACTGTCCATTAACTTCATCGTGGAGGCGTTCACGGGCTTGCGGGGAAATTTTCCCGGGGCGGAACTTCCGAAGATGTCCTAGGGCATGTGCCGCAACAACATCTTCGGGAATTTCCCCCACGGGAGATTTCCCAACCCTTTCCTCGAAGATGTAAGATATTAACACTAGAGATGTATGGCTTGTTTTTGCTAGTTATATAGAGGTTGTGACGTACCATAGGGAGATTCCTCAACACTACTAGAGGGCATGGAGGCTTTAACGGGCTTGAAATTTTCCCGAGGTTGAACTTCCGAAGATGTCCTAGCAGGGCGTGTGCACCAACGATATCTTCGAGAAGTTCCGTCACGGAAGATTTCCCAATCCTTTCCTCTAAGATGTAAGATATTAACACTAGAGATGGTTAGCTTGTTTTTGCTAGTTATATAGAGGTTGTGACGTACCATAGGGAGATTCCTCAACACTATTAGAGGAGATGGAGGCTTTCACGGGCTTGCGGGAAAAATTTCCTGAGGCAGAACTTCCAAAGATGTCCTAGAGCGTGTGCACCAACGACATCTTCGGGAAGCTCCGCCACGAGAGATTTCCCAACCCTTTCCTCCGGCCATGGGGACGAAGCTCCCTACCTTTTGGTTGGCTTATTGAGCTGCCTGCGATTAGCGACACTCCTTTTATAAACCTGGCACCGCTTCCTCCTTCGTCTTGTTCCTGCCAAAAAACTCTTTAGTCCCGGTTGGTTCCTCCGACAGGACATCGTGCGCTGCATACCTTATCTCATAGAGCAGTGTGCCCATCCACGCGTCCTTATCCCAGTGACATTTTTGTTAGATGACACTAAAAATCCACCTTTAGTCCCGGTTGTATCCACCAAATGGGATTAAAGGTTGGCTTGCCGAAAAACTCTTTAGTACCGGTTGGTTCCTCCGACAGGATGTCATGCGCTACATACGTTATCTCGCCGAGCAGTGTGTCCACTCACGCGGCATTATCCCACCGACAGTTTTTATGTTGAAAGTTTTGCTAGATTTTAAATTATGCAAAACATATGATTTAATGCATTTTTAATTGAAAAATAGAAAAAGGTTAATATTTGGCTAGTTAGAACATTTATTTTAGAAAACGGAAAATTATTTTGGATTATTTTTCTCAATTAAAATATTTTTCATGTTTAAAGTTTTGGCAGATTTTAAATTATGCAAAACATTTGAGTTAATGCATTTTAATTGAAAAATGGCAAAAAGGTTAATAGTTTGGCTAGTTAGGACATTTTTTTAGGAAACATAAAATTATTTTGGATAATTTTCCTAATTTAAAATATTTTTCATGTTTAAAGTTTTGCCAGATTTTAAATTATGCAAAACATTTGAGTTAATGCATTTTTAACTGAGAAATGGCAAAAAGGTTAATAGTTTGGCTAGTTAGGACATTTATTTTAGGAAACATAAAATTATTTTGGATTATTTTCCTAATTTAAAATATTTTTCATGTTTAAAGTTATGCCATATTTTAAATTATGCAAAAGTTTTTTTAAACACATTGCAAAATGTGAAAAAGGTGGGAAATTGAAAATCCCCCAAAAGGAGCTTTTATTCTGGAACCAACCGAGACTACTTTTATGCTGCTTCCTTTTGGTATGAATTTTAGTATTGATCCCAAGTTACAGATCATAGACGGTGAAGTACTTTCCTGCTCTTTCGAATTTTTTTGGCTACAGAGTAACACATTTGGCATTTTCTCTGTCATGTTCAAACATATGGGGTCATGGCTCTTTACTTTCTGTCATCTGCTTAGGATATACTATGTGAATTCTTAACCATGAGGGGCTTAAGTGTCTCTCTTTTAAATTTTTATCTGTTCTCAGATCATTACTCAAGGAGAAAACTTACTGATGAGGTTAATCTAGCATTGGATGAGGCCGAAGAGGCTTTTCTTGTCAAACAACTATTGCTAAGCCCAAATTTCATACCAAATCTAAAGTGTTATGATGATTGTGCCGATCTATCAAATTTGCGTAAACAATCTGATTTCAATCAGAACAATCTACCAATGATCAAATCTTCAATCATTGCCTTTAAGAGTGTGTTCAGTGATCTTCTTAACATGGTTCAACAACACACGAGTAAAGAGAATTCATTGATAGTGATGATGAATGCATGAAGTAAGGGAAGAATGTTGAAGTTTGTGCAACAAACTTCGTGTGTCGGTCTTCAACTTCCTGCATTCAATTGTTGGCAGGGAAAATTGCTTCAGTGAGAACGCAGATGTTCCCGGGACATTAACGAGAAACCTAATGTATCACTTGAGAGATACATATGTTTCTTATGACAGAACTATTAGGAGTTCTTATGGGCAGCAAATAACCCAATTCACTTATGATACTGCTGAAGACATATACAGTGATGGCAGTCTGGAAGGTGAACTTGGTGCTCCTGTTGGTTCGTGGGCTGCTGGCTCCATTTCGAAAGCTGCATATGGAGCTTTGGATCACGGAGTGAACATCATAGAGGACTCTCCTCTCTTAAGTTTGCAGGTTACATTCTTTTATTCTCTTCTTTGATGGCCCATGATTATTGTGCGGTCTCTTTTCTTTTTTTCTTATACTATTTTAATTTTACTGTCAGGATGTATTAAAGTGCTAGAAGGGTGCTAATTCTCTGGATCATTTCGGTTTTCTGTTCCTATCAAATAATCTTAAAAGGTATAGATATAGTCCGGAGTATGGATCGCTAGAAGTTAAGGATCATCTTGAACCAGTGAAGTTTTCTGATTTTGTAGACACCGTCGTGATTATGTGTGTACATTTGGATCATCTTTTTTTCTTATCACTTGACGTGTAATGGCTTTTATTTTATTTTCAAATGTCAAATTTGTTTTGCAGATATAAAGTACGAGGTATACAGACAAGGAAAGAGAGCACATGGATTACTCATTTTCATATAAGCCATGTACTGTTTTTTTGAAAGAAAAAATTGCAAAAAATATTTTTTTTTGAAATTAAATGATCACATTTTCTGTTTCTATTCACTTAAACTTGTACCTTTGCTGCAGGAAATAATGTAGAGAAAAACTGGGATTAAGATCTCTTATTGATGAGCTTATAGAACAATGGCAAAAAGGTTAATAGTTTGGCTAGTTAAAACAGTTATTTTAGAAAACAGAAAACGATTTTGGATTATCTTTTCTAAATTAAAATATTTTTCATGTTTAAAGTTTCGACAGATTTTAAATTATGTAAAACATATGATTTAATGCATTTTTAATTGAAAAATGGCAAAAAGGTTAATAGTTTGGCTAGTTAAAACATTTATTTAGAAAACATAAAATGATTTTGGATTATTTTGGTAAATTAAAATATTTTTTATATTTAAAGTTTTGCCAGATTTTAAATTATGCAAAAGTTATTTTAATTCATATTCTAAGACTTTGCAAAATGTGAAAAAGGTGGGAACTTTGAAAATCCCCCAAAAAGGACCTTTTATTCCGGTTGGTTCCTCCAACCGGGACTAAAGGTCATTTTGCGCACGCGAACGAAGCGGCTACCGAAAATTACCTTTAGTCTCGGTTGGTGTCACCAACCGAGACTAAAGGGTTGGAGATACCAACCGGAATATTAGACCCTTTAGTCCTGGGACTAAAGGTCCTTAGGTATATAATGGACTCTTCATCCTCCCGGTTCGTTACACCATCGCTCTGATCGCTGGAGAAGAGAAGCTGCACCATCCGCCGCCGTTGTTTTCTCGCGCAGGTATGCCCAATCCACCGCCTCCGTTCACCGACGCACCCAATCCACCATCTAATCTCGCGTTGTGTGGATTTGCAGCAGAGCGCGTGTGGAGGAGAAGTCGCTGCCACCGCTGGCCATCCGTAGAGGAGAAGCCCACGCGTGTGGACGAGAAGCTTCCGTTCACCTCGCCTACCGCCGCCGCCGGCTGGTGTGGAGGAGAAACAGAGAGAGAAATAAAGAAGAGAGAGAAAAAAAGAAGAAAAAGGAGAAATAGAAAATAAAATAGGAGAATAAAATAGAAATAAGATTGTTGCTACATTTGGCACATGGAACATTATTATGTGAAATAGGATGTAGAAATAAAAAAAGGAGAAATAAAAATTCTATTATTGCATTGAAAATATGAATTAGAAATTAGAAATGTGATTATTGCTTAGAAATAGAAATGTGATTATTTCATACTCCATTTTATATACTATTATCAAGATTATTTAGCACATTCTCCTATTTGGATTCTATAGTCCATTTGGAATAATAGAACATGGCACATGGAAATATAATTTCTTCTATTTGTATTTAATACTCCATTTTGTATTGCTTTAAAATAATAGGGCGGACGGTACGGGCGGGTCATGTTTGTACCGATGCCCGTTAAATTCCCTAGAATCTGTCCTTGCATTGTCCTTTCGTCCAGGTGCATTATTAAGTGCAAAAATGATTTCTATCACGTCAAAATGCCAGAAAATCAATGTTTTCATTGATATTTCATTATTTCATTCTTATTTTAGGATCATGTGTAGACAAGCATAAAAGGGTGCGGTAGCGTGGTGAAGAACAAAAATCATACCACTACTTGATGATAACTTGATAAAATAGTAATGCAAAAACGTGCTAAAATGCACTAATCAGGTATGTTGGAGATAGTGCCCTAGAGGCTAATAATAATGAATATTTATTATTATATCTCGATTGTTCATAATATTTTTGTGTCATGCTATAACTGTATTAAGCGAAAATATTAATACACGTGTGAATTTGAAAACAAACAAGAAGGTCCCTGGTAAAGCACACATGTGCATAACTCGTTCATTGTGGTCAATCGTTGGTCGACGTTTCCCGATCATGGACACACACGTCATTGACAATGATATCATATCGTTTGGATAAATTATATGATGAACATACCCAAACCATAAGTATTGTAACACGATAGTAACATCAAGTTCAATGTTATGATATTTATAAAAAGTGTACTGATCTTATCCTTAGACCATGAGATCATATCTACTCACTGTCAACGGGGGCTACTTTGATTGCATCAATCGTCACACCATAACATGGTGATCATAATGGTGTAGTTGGTTATTCCAATGTGATGGGTTGAGGCGTATGTATCAAGAGCAAAATTTGTTCGTCTGCGTGACAGAGAGATACAAAGGGCCCACTCGGTAAGATTACATCCATAAAGATGTGCAGCGTATGACTAGATCATGTGGATGGAATCACACATAACGAGTTGAATAGTCTTGTCGGTAGTATGATGATACCAACGATCATGTCTTGGACAAGTGCCGGTATCAAATGAACAAAAGAAATAGGACTCAACGTAATGGTTCAAACGACGATCATAACTTCGTGGAATGCATAGGGGTCACTATGGTTCTCCAGACCCCCTAGTGATCATTTACCGGAGAATTTGTCTTGGTCATGTCTGCGTTATTCCCGAACCAAAGGGTAACACACTTAAGGGTTCAATGAAACTAAAGATAGTTTTGGATTCATCGGAACTGAGAGAGCTGAATAAGGTTCCGGTGTTGTCCGAAAGGTGTTCGGATTAGTTCGGGAGGTATCTCAGACAAAAGACAATTAAAGGATATGTTTAATATGTTAATTATATGAATTAATTTAATAAAATATCTTCTATTTAATCAAAAAGGGCCTCCCTACCTTTATTGGGCCTCATATCGAAGGCCCATGAGGGAGAGGAGAGGGGGTAGCCGCCCGAGCCAAGTGGGTCGGCCCACCCGAGCCAATCGGGGGGGAGGGGCGTGCGCGGCCAAGCCTAGGGCCGGTTGGCCCCAACCTCCTCCTCTCCTTTTGTCCCACCTTGCCCCCTTATGAAACATTGCTCCCCTTTGCCCCTATATAAAGAGCCCCATATGGGGAAAATTAAATACATAATGAAAATCGTGCCACGATTGGCGGGCGATGGCGGCGTTAAGCATCGCTTCCTTCTTGAAGGCATCGTCGTCGCAGTCTGCGGCTACTCACTCGTGTTGCTCCGGGGGAAACCTTAGACCGGGTCTCCCGGATCGGATGATGATGACGCTTTCTGCGTCGTTCTACCTCTTGAGGCATCATTTTTTGGAGCAGCGGCTAGATGAAGGTGGATCTTGGTGGAGTGGTGTTCATCTACCACGTTGATGTTGACGATTCTCGGGGGCGTGGAGCTGCAGGGTATCGAAGACGGGCACGGACTGCTGGCCGCGTGCAAGATGGTGGAGCTCTCTGGCGTCATGGTGACATCGACGGCAGGTCTGGCAAGGTCAATACGGTGATCCCTCTTGAAGATGGGTGCGAGGAAGACGGCGGTAGCGATTTCTGTGGCATGTGTAATGGCGTGCGCTCAGGGTCCGCTTGACTGGTTGTGCTTCTCACCCGCCAATGGGCGGCTTGGGAAGGCATTCAGTTTTAGATGATGTGCGTTGGTGTATTTTCAGGGTAATGGCTCTGTTCATGGTCACCCCCTTCGTCGCTCTTGCAGGTATAACGAGTTGTCGCTGGAAAGGTGGCTTTGAGTTGATCTTTGTATCTCCCTTGTAAGGCTTTGCGAATAATTTAATAAAGAAAATATGTGTGCATCCTTTGGATGCAGAGGCTAAGGCGATGCTCCCATTAAAAAAACATAATAAATTGGAGACAATATCGCTCTCCAGTTTTTTTCTTTGTGCGATTTCCCAAAGAACTGCACAGGGAGGGAGACAAGTCCACCTAGTACTCGGGAGCTCTGCTGGGATCCGGATCCGGAAGATCTACTTCCGCAACTTCGCTGGATCGGAGCCGAGAACATCGTTAGCACTGTACGTGTGTGAAACTACGAGGTGATGCACCTGCGGCACTCGACGTCGTGGGAGAGGACTTCTACATGACCTTGAGGACGGCGATGACAGTACGTCTACAACAACCACGCTCCAGCGGAATGTTAACCGCTATCGTCTACGAGGGTACGTCACCGATATCATCTCCGTTACTGCATTACTACATGGATAGATCTTGAGCATATTAGGTGTTGCTGACGTGGGCATTACCCTTCGGGTAACCGACATTACCCTATCCCGTATTGTCTAGTTGGAGGCCCATGAAGGCACTTGGAGGCAAGACGGGCTACTTGGATGGCGCACCAGAAGATTCCTTGACGAGCAAGACAAAGAGGCGGTCGAACAAGGAAAGATTAGATTTAAAACTACTGTAAACCTAGTCGTACTCGGTTAGACCTCTTGAGACCTGGCCTCCTATATAAAGGCCAGGAGAGGGGATGCCGAGGGACACAATCAATCTTAGCAGCCTTAGCCATCAAAAAGTCCAGAGCTAGGTCGCCGCAACGCTTAGCCTCTCGACGAGATCTCAGCCGAACTATTCGGCACCCCATTGTAACCCAATATCTTTATAATCAAGAACAGACAGGCAGGACATAAGGGTTTTACCTCATCGAGGGTCCCGAACCTGGGTAAATCGCTCTCCCCGCTTGTCTGTGAACCGATGTCTCGTGTCAGCTTGCAGGATTCCGTCAACCCTCAGCCCCAATCGGAGGGCATTGCCGAGGAGTACTCTCGACAATTGGCGCCGTCTGTGGGAACCCTGTCGGCACAAGATCGGACATCGGCAGAGCCCGTCATGTCATCAGCAACTTCGTCAACACCATCATCGCCAAAACTGGGAAGCCCGATTCGCTTCGGCTCCTATGAATTCACTCCCCACAGCGACTCGTCTCGCTCGACCTTCTCCGATCTGCAAGGCAACATGGAGATGACCTTCGGGAGCGTCCACTACAACGTCAACTCAGAAGGAATCCTTCGGCTGCTAGAATCGCCCACTTCCAGATCAACGAGTTCAAGCGCGTCATCATCACTCGACCTTTCGGCTGGCCTGACAGGATCGACGAGTTCGCCTGCGCCCTCGACTCCCCGTTCGGCATCATCCATGTCGGTTGGATCCGACAATCCCGCATCTTCGGAGTTAACCTCATACTACTGCTTGAACTGCGACACCAGGCACGGGCTGGGATCGAACGACACACCGTTCATCTGCAATGCCCAGTATTCATCGGGAGAGGACAGTATCGACAGCATCGTCCAAGGTGTCACCCGAGGAGCGGCGCATCACCAAGTTTATGTTGCTAACAGGGGAGACGGAAATCGCACCCCCCGTTCCAGCAGGCGAGCTAGCTTTGAGAACAGCGCCAGCAACAACAATAGCGACCACACCATCGCAGAGGAGGAGTTGGCAGCTGCCAAAGCAGCCGTGCTTAACAACACACCGCTCCCGGCAGGAACCACGGTTGGCACCCTCAATGCTTACCGCTCTATATTGGAGAAAAACCGGGAACGACTATTCAAGGAGCAAACCACCCTCGAGAGACGCCTATCTGCGGCAGACCGATCTAGTGAACGACGAAGAGGCTCGCAAGGAAGCGCCTCTCGAAGTAATCAAGGGGCAGGCAAGCATCGTTCGAGACTATCTATGCTATCGGAAGATGATGCTAGAGAAATAACATCAAATCTGACCAAGTCCTTTATGACCACGGACACCGCGGGCATGCCACGGCCAAAAACCGTCGCAGGAGCGACCGCTAACCTCGCTGCATACCTCATCAACCAGCGCCCTGAAGGTTCCATGGCTCAAGCCCATCGAGGTGCCCTAGAAAGTCTCGCGATATTGGGAGATAATCTAGTTCCACGAAAGGAAAAAACCACGCTACAGGCTAGTGGCTCAAAGCATCATGCGAGAGATGCTCGGGACGAAATCACCCAGAGCAGGATCGACAAAGCAAGGCGACGACGCGCCGCTAGGGAGGAGTATGCCATTGATTCTTCGGATGAAAGTCAGGAGAATGATGGCGAGCTCAGGGGAGCCGATTGTTTAAGCTACAAAATCCGTAAGGCGATGCCACCCAGAAAGTTCAAACCCACCCCAACCGACGCTGCCAAATACGATGGGCAGCAGGAGCCAAGGTCCTGGATAGACGACTATCCGCAGACTCGTGATTCCGCATAAGGGGAACCAGATAGCAGCGATGCAATGCTTGCAGCTTTACTTAAAGGACTCTGCGCGAGCCTGGCTAAGGGGCCTGCCGAAGGGTTCCATCAAGTCATGGGACGACCTAGTAGATGCTTTCGTCGCCAATTTCCAAGCAACATACAAAAGGCCGGTCGGAATTGAAGAGTTACGACATTGCCAGCAAAAGCAGAAGGAATCGATGCGCTCATACATCGGGAGATTCACCAAACTCCTAAACGCTGCCGAAGATGTATCTGTCGACAGAGCAATCGACGCCTTTGATGTCTACGGGTGCTTCTATTCTTGTAGACAGTGTTGGGCCTCCAAGAGCAGAGGTTTGTAGAACAGCAGCAAGTTTCTCTTAAGTGGATCACCCAAGGTTTATCGAACTCAGGGAGGAAGAGGTCAAAGATATCCCTCTCAAGCAACCCCGCAATCACGATACAAGAAGTCTCTTGTGTCCCCAACACACCTAATACACTTGTCGGATGTATAGGTGCACTAGTTCGGCGAAGAGATAGTGAAATACAAGTAGTATGGATGTATATGAGTGGTAATAGCAATCTGAATAAAATATGGCAGCGAGTAAACATGCAACAGAACAGTAAATAAACGGAGTTTCAGTGTTTGGAAACAAGGCCTAGGGATCATACTTTCACTAGTGGACACTCTCAACATTGATCACATAATAAAACCACTCTACACTCTCTTGTTGGATGATGAACACCACTAATTGTGTAGGGCTACAAGAGCACCTCAATGCCGGAGTTAACAAGCTACACAACATTCAATGTTCATATTTAAATAACCTTAGAGTGCATGATAGATCATTGCAATTACACCAAGTACTAACATAGCATGCACACTGTCACCATCACACTATGAAGGAGGAATAGATCGCATCAATACTATCATAGCAATAATTAACTTCATAATCTACAAGAGATTACGTACAATCATAACCTACGCCAAGTACTTACATGATGCACACACTGTCACCGTTACACCATGAAGGAGGAATAGAGTACTTTAATAACATCACTAGAGTAACACATAGATGAATAGTGATACAAAACTCATATGAATCTCAATCATGTAAGGCAGCTCATGAGATCATTGTATTGAAGTACATAGGAGAGAGAATAACCACATAGCTACCGGTACAGCCCTTAGACTCGATGGAGAACTACTCCCTCCTCATGGGAGACAAGCAGCGGTGATGAAGATGGCGGTGGTGTCGATGGAGATGCCTTCCGGGGCACTTCCCCGTCCCGGCGGCGTGCCGGAACAGAGACTCCGTCCCCGCGATCTTGGCTTCGCGATGGCGGCGGCTCTGGAAGGTTTCTCGTACCGTGGCTTTTCCGTATCGAAGATTTAGGTCAGGGACCTTTAAATAGGCGAAGAGGCGGAGTCGGAAGGCTGACGAGGCAGCCATGCAATAGGGGGGCGTGGCCCCCCTCTTGGCCGCGCCGGCCTGACGTTTGGTGGCCCTGTGGCCCCCCTCTGGTTCCTCTCGGGTGTTCTGGAAGCTTCGTGGAATTCTAAGATGCTGGGCGTTGATTTCGTCCGATTCCGGGAATATTTCCTTACTAGGATTTCTGAAACCAAAAACAGCAGAAAACAGCAACTGGCCCTTCGGCATCTCGTCAATAGGTTAGTAGCATCCCCAAGCTTAGTTCCTACTCGCCCTCGAGTAGGTAAACGATAACAAGGATAATTTCTTAAGTGACATGCTATCATAATCTTGATCAATACTATTGTAAAGCATATGAGATGAATGCAGCGATTCGAAGCAATGATGAAGATAATGAGTAAACAAATGAATCATATATCAAAGACTTTTCATGAATAATACTTTCAAGACAAGCATCAATAAGACTTGCATAAGAGTTACTCATAAAGCAATAAGTTCAAAGTAGAGGCATTGAAGCAACACAAAGGATGATTAAGTTTCAGCAGTTGCTTTCAACTTGTAACATGTATATCTCATGGATAGTTGTCAACATAAAGCAATATAACAAGTGCAATAGGTAAACATGTAAGAATCAATGCATAGTTGACACAAGTGTTTGCTTCTGAGATAGAAAGAATAGGTAAACTGACTCAACAATAAAGTAAAAGATAGGCCCTTCGCAGAGGGAAGCATGGATTACTATATTTGTGCTAGAGCTTTTCATTTTGAAAACAAGAAACAATTTTGTCAACGGTAGTAATAAAGCATATGTGTTATGTATAAGATATCTTATAAGTTGCAAGCCTCATGCATAGATTACCAATAGTGCTCGCACCTTGTCCTAATTAGCTTGGATTAACATGGATTATCATTGCATAGCATATGTTTCAACCAAGTATCACAAAGGGGTACCTCTATGCCGCCTGTACAAAGGTCTAAGGAGAAAGCTCGCATTGGATTTCTCGCTTTCGATTATTCTCAACTTAGACATCCATACCGGGACAACATAGACAACAGATAATGGACTCTTCTTTAATGCATAAGCATTCAACAACAATTAATATTCTCATAAGAGATTGAGGATTAGTTGTCCAAACTGAAACTTCCACCATGAATCATGGCTTTAGTTAGCGGCCCAATGTTCTTCTCTAACAATGTGCACACTCAAACCATTTGATCATGAAAATCGCCCTTACTTCAGACAAGATGAACATGCATAGCAACTCACATGATATTCAACAAAGGTAAAAGTTGATGGCGTCCCCAGAAACATGGTTACCGCTCAACAAGCAACTTATTAAGAGATAAGACACATAAGTACATATTCTTCACCACAATAGTTTTTAAGGCTACTTTCCCATGAGCTATATATTGTAAAGACAAGGAATATAATTTTTAAAGGTAGCACTCAAGTAATTTACTTTGGAATGGCGGAGAAATACCATGTGGTAGGTAGGTATGGTGGACACAAATGGCATAGTATTTGGCTCAAGGATTTGGATGCACGAGAAGAATTCCCTCTCAATACAAGGCTAGGCTAGCAAGGTTGTTTGAAGCAAACTTAAGTATAAAACAGTGCAGCAAATCTCACATATGAACATATTGTAGGTATTATAAGACTTTACATTGTCTCCTTGTTGCTCAAACACCTTAACCAGAAAATATCTAGACTCAGAGAAACTAATCATGCAAACCAAATTTTAACAAGCTCTATGTAGTTCTTCATTAATAGGTGCAAAGCACATGATACAAGAGCTTAAACATGATCTATATGAGCACAACAATTGCCAAGTATCAAATTATTCAAGACATTATACCAATTACCACATGCAGCATTTTCTGTTTCCAACCATATAGCAATTAACGAAGCGGTTTTCAACTCCGCAATGAATATTAAGATAAAGCTAAGAACACATGTGTTCATATGCAACAGCGGAGCGTGTCTCTCTCCCACACAAGCATGAATTTATTCAAACAAAACAAAAACAAGCAGACGCTCCAAGTAAAGTACATAAGATGTGACCGAATAAAAATATAGTTTCAAGAGAAGAAACCTGATAAATTGTTGATGAAGAAGGGGATGCCTTGGGCATCCCCAAGCTTAGATGCTTGAGTCTTCTTGAAATATGCAGGGATGAACCACGGGGGCATCCCCAAGCTTAGGCTTTTCACTCTTCTTGATCATAGTATATCATCCTCCTCTCTTGACCCTTGAAAACTTCCTCCACACCAAACTCGAAACAAACTCATTAGAGGGTTAGTGCATAATCAAAAATTCACATGTTCAGAGGTGACACAATCATTCTTAACACTTCTGGACATTGCCCAAAGCTACTGGAAGTCAATGGAACAAACAAGTCCATCCAACACAGCAAAAGAGGCAATGCGAAATAAAAGGCAGAATCTGTCAAAACAGAACAGTCCGTAAAGACGAATTTTTTTGAGGCACTGGACTTTCTCAGATGAAAATGCTCAAATTGAATGAAAGTTGCGTACATATCTGAGGATCACGCACGTAAATTGGCAGATTTTTCTGAGTTACCTACGGAGAACCCTGCCCAAATTCGTGACGGACGCAAATCTGTTGCTGCGCAGTAATCCAAATCTAGTATTGACTTTACTATCAAAGACTTTACTTGGCACAACAATGCAATAAAATAAAGATAAGGAGAGGTTGCTACAGTAGTAACAACTTCCAAGACACAACAAAACAGTACCAAAATAAAGACATGGGTTATCTCCCAAGAAGTTCTTTCTTTATAGCCATTAAGATGGGCTCAGCAATTTTAACGATGCTCGCACAAGGATGAGAGTTGAAGCAAAAGAGAGCATCAAAAAGCAAGTTCAAAACATATTTAAGTCTAACCCACTTCCTATGAAAAGGAATCTTATACACAAATAAATTCATGAAGAACAAAGTGACAAGCATAAGAAGGCAATACAAGCGCAACTTCAAAATTCTCAACATAAAGAGGGGAAACTTAATATTATTAAGATGCATATAACCATGTTTCCCTCTCTCATAATAACTTTCAGTAGCATCATTGATGAAATCCGCAATATATCCATCACTTAAAACATTCTTATCATGGTTCATATGTATAAAAGTATCATTATTTTTGGCATAAGAAAAATTCTTCTCATTAATAGTAATTGGAGCAGGATTATTATCAAGAATTTGAACATGGTAAACAAGTTGCATACTAAAGGAATTGTTTTTGGCAATCCAATCATGACTATGACAAGTTTCATAAGGATAGTTATAACCTCAACCATCGTGTCGCCCACGTCCCTGTAGCCGCCGCCTCTTGAGAAAAGCCCTAGCCGCCCCTACTCAGCCTCCTCCATAGATCGGTTCCCCCTCCTCCGGCCGGCTTCGCTGGCGTCGGGAGGAGTGGGGAACCCGATCTATGAGTGGAGTTTTCAATAAAAGTAGTCTTTTCAGTAGTCTATGTTAGGTTTTTGGTCGCCGTTTTCTTGTTGGTTTCCCGCAATGGAGATGGCATCGTCTGCAATAAGT
The DNA here is from genome assembly GCF_022539505.1 of Lolium rigidum. Lineage (NCBI taxonomy): Eukaryota > Viridiplantae > Streptophyta > Magnoliopsida > Poales > Poaceae > Lolium > Lolium rigidum. The sequence goes on along the minus strand of NC_061514.1, from coordinate 54,039,006 downwards.
GATCTTCGGCCTTTCGTTCGACGACGAGATCTCCTTCCCGACGTCAATGGTGGTGCTCGAAAGATTACAATTATCTAGGTATGGGTGTTCAGATCTTACTTCGCCAGATCGATCTTGGATCTTTTCTCATGGTTGCCGCGAGGAGGATTATCCTCGCAGTTCTTGTCCCGGTTGCTACATCCTCGACAATGGTGACTCGTATGCTCGGCTCTCCATCAATGTCGACAAGGCAGATCGGTTTTTATTCCCTGACATACTAGTGTTGGTACTCTTGCCGATGTTGATTGACTACTTTAATGGTTGCGCGCGTGCACGCAGCCTTGGCATTGCGGCTCAAATTAAAATTATGGGAGAACCTTCGTTGGTATTTACAGGTCTATGGTTTGTTATCTATCTTTGGCTGCCTTCGAGAAAAGTACAAGATTATGTCTTGGAAGAAGAAAGAGTTTGAAGACCTCGAAGATTTGCTAGTATCTTTTAGACTTTATTTTGTAATCGCTGGAGACAGCTCGTGTATCTCTACCATGTACTATTTGTTATTATGAATATATGTGGTATTGATTGTCAAAAAAAAGGATAGTTATAACCTATATCATAGCATTCTTTATAATAATTATCAAAGGTTGGAGGCATAGTGTCATCATAAGAAATAGAATAGTTATCTTTCACAGTATGTTCATCTGTGACCATACCATCATTGTTACTAGAAGGAGATGTATCAAACATATAATGATCAGTAGCAAAAGGATTTTGAAACACCTCATCCCCAAGCTTAGAGCTTTCTCTATCATTATGGGAGGAAGCATGGATAGTACTGATACTATGGCAATTATTAACATCATCGTTTTCAGAATTAGTTTCCGAGAGATTTTCAATATCAAAAGTAGTGTGCTCTTCCAAATCATGATCACTAATGTATGTAAAGGGCATAGGAAGATCATTGTATTCAGATTCATTATCATAATAATCATTAGGAGCAACATACTTACGGTTACCCATCGTTATCTCTTTCTCTTTATTCCCCTTCTTCTTCTTCTTCTTCTTCTTCGTTCCCTTCTTCTTCTTCTTCTTCTTCTCTTCCTTCTCCTCGTTCCCTTCTTTAGGAGGAAGAGGCTTGAAGGGGGGCTTCTCCACATAACCTGATTTATTTCCAGAAACAATAGAAGAAACTTGGGAGGATTCCTCCTTTTCATTAATAAGTTCAAAACACACAGCGGTCCTATCATATCTTGGCAAAGTGTCATCTTCTAAAATATTTTGTATGTAAGTATTTGTATGGCAATTATCAATGCAATAAGAAAAACACCCATGCAGGACATCATCAATATCAAGATCACTCATATGTAACAAAGAGATTTTTCTTGATAACTCTTCACACCACAAAAATAAAGTAAGTTCATCATGCTGATTAGGAGTAATTTCATCATCACAATTCAAATTTGCAGCACTCATGGGGTTCAAATTATCATTGGAAGAGCATTGAAAATTAAAATGACCCACTCTATGGCAAAGTTCACAAATAAAAGGATAGAGGGCACAAACTTTTTTACCAAGATCATCTAGAGCCCTAAACCACTTTCTAGTTTTCTCATTAATATGATGGATACAATATTCATCTTTGATTTGATTAATTCCACAAGGTCTATGCATTCCACAAAAATTAACATGCTTATAGGGAATAGCATTCTTAGAAGTTTGAGCATGTTTATTGCAATCATTAACAACAATTTCATCCTTCATGCAAGCCTCTTTAAAAGGTTCATGATACTTATCAAAATTCTTCCTAGGCAATTCAAAATGAGAGGCAAAAGCTTTATAAAGATTTGCAGCAACTTGAGAGTCAAGACCATAGGTAGCACTCATATTTCAAAATTTACCAGTATCCATAAAAGTTTCAATGCATTCATAATCATAATTTATACCTGACTCTCTACCTTTTTCGTTCTCCCAATCTTCAGCGTTCTCCTCAATCTGATCAAGAAGGTCCCTTTTAAACTCTTCTTCATTGCGTGTAAATGATCCAGAACAAGTAGTATCCAGCAAGGTTTATCCTGAAAAGAAAGTCTTGCATAGAAATTATCAATGATGATATTACCAGGAAGCTCATGAATGGGGCATTTGAGCATTAAAGACTTCAATCTTCCCCATGCTTGGGCAATACTCTCTACATCATGAGGCCAAAAATTATATATGCGGTTCCGGTCTTTGTGAATTTCACTTGGAGGATAGAATTTAGAATAAAATAGAGGCACAATATCCTTCCAATCAAGAGAATGCCCATCCTTCAGCAGTTTATACCAATGCGCCGCTTTACAAGACAACGACATGGAGAATAATTTCTTCTTGACTTCATCCATAGAGATACCTGCACACTTGAATAACCCGCATAATTCATGCAAAAACAGTAAATGATCTCCAGGATGGACAATTCCATCCCCTTCATAGCGGTTATCCATAACACGTTCAATAATTTTCATAGGTGTTTTACATGAAATACTTTCAGCAGGTGGATTTAAAATATCAGAAGCATCATTAGAGTTATCGCACATGGGAGATAAAGCATTATCAGAGCAAAATATTTCTTCCAAAGCTGAGGAGCAAAAAAGATTATTTTTATATAAACTAGCTTCCCCAAGCTTAGACTCTTCCATAGCATTAGCGATAATTGCATTCATACTAATAACATTGCTACTATCATGCAGATAAGGTTCCATAGGTTTTTTAATTTTCGCATCAAACAATTCATATCTTAACTCAGGAAATAGATTAAAAAGCTCATTGTTGTTTTCCATTATGCCTAACTAGTGAAAAATAAAAACAAGAAACAAAAAGATGCAATTGCAGGATCTAAAGGAAATAGCTTTGAGCACACACACAACGGCAACAGAAAAGTACTTAGTTACCTGGGACCGGATTATGAGTGCCTTTTACCTTTCCTCCCCGGCAACGGCGCCAGAAAAGTGCTTGTTGCCATGGGAGGCAATTCTCTGTGGTGTAACTTTTTCTTTCGATCCCCGGCAACGGCGCCAGAAAAGTGCTTGATGTCTACGGGTGCTTCTATTCTTGTAGACAGTGTTGGGCCTCCAAGAGCAGAGGTTTGTAGAACAGCAGCAAGTTTCCCTTAAGTGTATCACCCAAGGTTTATCGAACTCAGGGAGGAAGAGGTCAAAGATATCCCTCTCAAGCAACCCCGCAATCACGATACAAGAAGTCTCTTGTGTCCCCAACACACCTAATACACTTGTCGGATGTATAGGTGCACTAGTTCGGCGAAGAGATAGTGAAATACAAGTAGTATGGATGTATATGAGTGGTAATAGCAATCTGAATAAAATATGGCAGCGAGTAAACATGCAACATGAACGATAAATAAACGGAGTTTCAGGTGTTTGGAAACAAGGCCTAGGGATCATACTTTCACTAGTGGACACTCTCAACATTGATCACATAATAAAACCACTCTACACTCTCTTGTTGGATGATGAACACCACTAATTGTGTAGGGCTACAAGAGCACCTCAATGCCGGAGTTAACAAGCTCCACAACATTCAATGTTCATATTTAAATAACCTTAGAGTGCATGATAGATCATTGCAATTACACCAAGTACTAACATAGCATGCACACTGTCACCATCACACTATGAAGGAGGAATAGATCGCATCAATACTATCATAGCAATAATTAACTTCATAATCTACAAGAGATTACAATCATAACCTACGCCAAGTACTTACATGATGCACACACTCGTCACCGTTACACCATGAAGGAGGAATAGAGTACTTTAATAACATCACTAGAGTAACACATAGATGAATAGTGATACAAAACTCATATGAATCTCAATCATGTAAGGCAGCTCATGAGATCATTGTATTGAAGTACATAGGAGAGAGATTAACCACATAGCTACCGAGTACAGCCCTTAGCCTCGATGGAGAACTACTCCCTCCTCATGGGAGACAGCAGCGGTGATGAAGATGGCGGTGGTGTCGATGGAGATGCCTTCCGGGGCACTTCCCCGTCCCGGCGGCGTGCCGGAACAGAGACTCGTGTCCCCCAGATCTTGGCTTCGCGATGGCGGCGGCTCTGGAAGGTTTCTCGTACCGTGGCTTTTCCGTATCGAAGATTTAGGTCAGGGACCTTTAAATAGGCGAAGGGGCGGAGTCGGAAGGCTGACGAGGCAGCCACACAATAGGGGGGCGTGGCCCCCCTCTTGGCCGCACCGTCCTGACGTCTGGTGGCCCTGTGGCCCCCCTCTGGTTCCTCTCGGGTGTTCTGGAAGCTTCGTGGAATTCTAAGATGCTGGGCGTTGATTTCGTCCGATTCCGAGAATATTTCCTTACTAGGATTTCTGAAACAAAAAATAGCAGAAAACAGCAACTGGCCCTTCGGCATCTCGTCAATAGGTTAGTTCCGGAAAATGCAGAATAACGACATATAATGTGTATAAAACATGTGAGTATCATCATAAAAGTAGCATGGAACATAAGAAATTATAGATACGTTTGAGACGTATCAGCCTTCAGCGATGGCATCTGACGTGAAAGCTACATAGAAGAACTCGGACGCAAGAAGCCAAAAACCATAACCAAGTTAATGGAAATCGCCAACAGCTGGGCTGATGGCGAGGACAACGTGCGAAAGCCACGGCAGCGCAGTGATGACGAAGACGACGACCAGCCGAAGCATGATTCGGGTGGTCGAAGGGATCGTCACAAGAGAAGGAAGAACCGCAGTTATGACGACAACAACTTGGTAGCTGCAGGGTACTCCGATCGGCAGGACGATCGATATGACGATAGAAGAGACGATCGACAGGACGGTAATCGGAACAAGTCCGGGAACCGTGGCAATTATAAACCACGGCAGCAGAGGACTCCCGAACTGCCCTACGCTGAGCAGATCAACGCTCCTTGTTACTTGCACTCGTACACCGATTCTAAAGACGGTAAAACGAAGTCAAGCCACTTGCTCAGAGACTGTCGGCAGTTCATTGACATGCACAAACTCATCCAGCAGGCAGGTCAGCAACCGCTACCACCACCACCACCTCCACCACAGCATCAAGTCCAGCAGGATCAACCTCACCAACCCAACGAGGCATTCCCACCACCACGTGGGCAGATGAGTATGATCCACATGACAGGTGTTTCAAGATGAGAAATGAAGAAGCTTACTCGAGAAATCAACCTGGCAGAAAGCATCATGGCGAACATCCCTGAATACGTCGAGTGGTCGTCGCAGAATATTACATTCAGCCGAGCAGATCACCCGATGACCATACCGAAACCAGGACGCGCTGCCTTAGTAGTCGAAGCGCAGGTCGGGGGATTCAAGATGAGCAAAGTCTTTATGGATGGTGGAAGCGGATTAAACCTGATATTCCTCGACACGATCAAGAGTATGGGGATCACCATGAGAATGCTAGAAGAATCAGACACCCGCTTTCATGGGATTCTCCCTACTTCACCGGCGTACTCTCTTGGCAAAGTTTACCTGAACGTCGTCTTTGGTAAATCCGACAACTTTAGGAAGGAAAAGAACGAGTTCGAAGTCGTGAACTGGGAGTCGCAGTGTCACGCTATACTCGGCAGGCCAGCTTATGCCAAGTTCATGGCTGTACCGCATTACGCATACCTCAAGCTGAAAATGCCTGGGAGCAACGGGACAAACATTACAGTCTATGGAAGTTTTTCACGCTCGGACAATTGTGATCGAGACTTTCAGAGGATTGCTGCAAAGTTTGGACTGCGGCAGAAACTACTGACCTTCCTTCGAAGTCATCGTCACGCGATACTAAAGAAGAAGAACGCGTCAGAGGAGCAAAGAAGAAGCCAGCCGACCTCGCCCTTGAAGCCTCGGCAGCACAAACTTCTGCAGATGAAGTTTCGGCAGCAAAAGCTTCGGCAGCTGATGGTGCAGAAGACTTAGGAGACGGCAAGACACTGGCAACCATCGTTCAGGCTCCTGGTGAAATCAACAACGCTTCGGTAACCACTAACATGGTGACCAAGCCAGAAGATGAGAAGAACCCCTTCATTGCTTAAGCAATTTACTAGCGTTTAGTTTTCCCTTTACTTTCAGCAGGGCCCCCCGTTTTTTGCCCTCTAGCCTCGTGTTTACTTTATTAATGAAAATTTAATCCCTTGATAAGCATTGCAGTGATTCGGAGCATCTAAACCGCACCATCGTAAACCTTGCCTACGCCTTTTGGTGAGCAACGGTGTAACGTAATATGCGGCAAACGACCGTGCTCCGAAACAGCCTCTGCGAGTGCTAAAAGGATGCAAAATTAACAGGGACACCAACCCTTCCCTTTGCTATAGATGCCTCTACGAGTGCCAAAAATATCAAGAGTTTGAAAATACAAATAATACAACCCACGTTCGATATTTTACTTATGGAAATATCAAAGAACAATGGGCTCATCGGCAGAATCATTGCACCCGAACTATTCAGGAGTGACTGTCGACACATACATCGGTTGAAAGCAAAGTTGCGCATACAACAGGTTTAGCAAAACCTACAACACGAGCTGATCACTCAAATGATTTGCTGACCAACGAATACACATACGGGAAATTAAGATTTGCCCCTTTAAAACTTGCTAACGGCATCAACACGGTAAAAATACATATACATGTATCTACCGAACAAAAGGGCTCAATTACATAATCCAAACACTTGGATGAAGTAGCCAAAATACCTACTTACAAACCAACCTTAACCCCTGAAATCACCCTTGCGGAGTTTCTCTTTCCTCAGGTACCTTTGAGTCCTCCTCAAGCTTGTCGAAAATTATATTGGCGGGCAACAATACCTTCAGATCCAGTGTCTCCAAATCACCAGTTGCGTTGGCGATAGACAGCAAATTCACTGAGGGATAACGAGCAAGGACAAGGGCAAGTGTAAACCTGGCCCCCGCAAAGACCTGAGTTCGCACCAAGTCTCGAATCTTCTTGGTATTTCCAAACTCCGACATCAAAGTCAGCAGCATAGGAGGGACCGCGTTCAAAGGGAACATAGTCCTCCAAATTACCCTCAGGGCTTTGTAACACTTGTCGAAGAAATGGTCGACTTGTTGGACCCGATCCTGAAATTGTGCGACAGTCGAAGCCTTCGAGTGTTCCCGCCAGAAAATTTCTTCGGCTGACGACAGCTGGGTCAATACGTGCACGCGCTCGTGAATCCGCTTGTTCTCTTCCGCACAGTTCAAAGCTATGACTGGAAAAGAAATCAATGGAAGATCAGGCAATGTGTTTTCAACAAAAGAGTAACGAAATCAAAGACCAGGGAACTTACAGTTTAAACTTTCGGTGGCCTTATGCAGTTCAGTAAGAGCGTAGCGCTCTACGTCGGCTGCAATCTCGCCCTTTTTCTTGATAATGGCAGCCAAGGCGTAGGTGCTGCGCAGGTCCTTTTCCAACTGTGTGATCCGATCCTTCATACGTTGCACTCGATCATCCTCAAAAAGGACACCCGAGGAATCGTCAACAAATGAAGGCACTGGGAACACCTGCAAGGAAAGACGTCAAAGGCATGACAGATCGATTCGCCTCAACGTCAGAAGGTACTCCCATCGGGAGAATACAAGCGGAAGTATCATAACAAAGAGTGTGCTAGCAACATTGCTAGCACAAAAGTTTATTACAAACAGAAGTTATCCGGCAAGACATTGTTTCACACCAGTTCAAAGAAAAGCTTGCTACAAAAATTAAATGGCTTGGGTTTGAGTCAATAAACTAGGGCCGGCCGATGTCTTCTTTGATGACACCAGCTCGAGGAGCTGGCGTGCACACTTAAGAGCCGATATCTTGAAGATGCTTAAATCAACAAACCGCCCATCATGTTCTTTCGACAACTCCTTAGACATTTCTTCAATGTCAGCCTTAAAGCCGTGACCCATCATAAGTTGGAAGGCAAGGAGGGCACCGTAGGTACGCGAGGTGCGTTTGAATACCTTGATAACCTCCTTGGTGTCAACCGCGAAGGCGACGATCAGCTGCCCCAGAGTTTTGTCTTGATTGATCTTGGGGAAGATCATCGAGTGCATCCGCGCCAAGGCACATTTTCCCTTTTCAAGAAGCTCCCGTGTAAGCTGGTGGGAGGCGAGAGTCATCGACACACCATTTGCCGGAGAGTTGTTTGGGACTTTGTCCAAGGCATTGGCGGGGATGTTGGCAGCTTCTGCAAGAGAATGAAATGGAAAAAATCGTTGACAAAGGATCGAATCCATAAAGTGCAATAATCGATAGAGGTGTACAAAAGAGATTACCAAGTAAAGCCAAGGAAGACTGAAGAAGGAGTTCATCCTTTTCAGCTGCCCGAGCCTCGGCAGCCAGCCTCGACGCTTCTTCTTCTTTCAGCTTCGCCTTCAGTTTGCCCAGCTCCTCCTTCAGGGAGTCAACTTCTTGGCGAGCTGTGGCGGCCTTTTTAATGGCGCCATCCAACTTCAAAGAAGAAGATTTAGCTTCCTCCTGCAGTCGAACTTTGTCCGCTTCCAGAGAAGTAAACTGAGAGGCAAAGGCCTCCAGGGAGGAGATAACACCCCGCAGGTCCTAAAGAAAAGAGGATATTTAATGAAGAATCATTAAACAAGGTGCACACCAGGAAAATTCGCATTGAAACAAAAAAGGACTTACAGAAGGAGGAGTCACGGCAGCGGTAGTTGAAGGAACATCTTTCCCCTTCGAAAGGGAGGAAGCTGTCGATACCTGAGCTGCGGGGGCTGCCTTAAGAACCGAAGCTTCTGAAGCAGCAACGTCCGGCGGAGCAGCTGCGGATTTGGCTTTCTTGGTTGGAGGCTCGACAAAATCTTCGTCACTGCGAAAGGAAATGATTGACAAAAAAAAAGATGAAAGGAATGCGAGGAATAAAATACGGCTTCAGGGAAGAAGATACTTACATATCGAAAAGATCGTCTTCATCGGCAAAGCCGCCGGTCGATCTCTTCATGGGTGAAGCCCTGGCCTCCTCCACAGCTGCATTAACAAAGGCATCACGATCAGCGTCATCATCACGCACTGATCCCTCTGTGTCGCAAGCATCATCGGCTGAGGAAGGAAGATCGGTGTGAACAGCTTCAGAATCTATCGGATCCTCGTTTCCGCCCTCTGGGACTGTGCGCTCGACAGTGTGAAAATCAACAGGGACTGAGGAGCCTCTTCCCTCAGAAGTATCGTTTGGCAAATCGTGCAAGTTTCCAGAAATTATGGGGATCTATTGAAGAGAAAAATAAATGAGAATAATGGTAATTATATTAACTAAGTGGAAGCAGCATAACGAGAAGGAAAGATACCTCTGATGGTGGATGATTGGCATCAAGGGGAGTATAAGAAGATAACAACGGAATCGAGTCCTCCTGACTAAAGAGAGTAAGGCGACGGACTTCGTCAAGCAGTTCCTTTTCTGACAGTTCAGCAACATTTATCCTAGTTTCATCCTTTGCACCCGAATACAACCACATCGGGCGGATTCTGGCCATGATTGGCTGGACTCGACGCTTCAAGAACACCGCTGCTACCTCTGTGCCAATCATAGTTTGACCGTCGGCTTCTTTGATCCGAAGAAATTTGGCGAATAGTTCGCCGGCTGCTGTCTTTTCGTCGGGAGAGAGAATGTTCTTCCAAGAATCCTTCGGCTTGGCTTCAAGGACATCGACAAAGCAAGGAAGCTGGGATTCGGTTGTTGAAGAGTCTTTCACATAAAACCATTTCAGTCTCCATCCTTGCACGGATTCTCTCATTGGGAAACTGAAATAGTTAACCTCTGAACGAGCCACAAACCCCACTCCTCCAATGACAAAGGATCCGTTACTACTGTTGTACCTCTTTACATAGAAGATCTTCTTCCACAACCCAAAATGAGGTTCGATGCCCAGAAACGCCTCGCAGAGGGTGATGAACACAGCAACGTGAAGGATTGAGTTGGGAGTGAGTTGCCATAGTTGTATCTCGTAAGTCCGCAAGAGATGAAGAAGGAATTCATGGGCAGGAAGCGAGAGACCCCGATACAGGAACGACAGGAACACCACGGTAAAACCAGCAGGGGGATTGGGCCGAGAAATCGCACCTGGGAGGATCACGTTCCCCTCGTCGGCGGAGACCAACCCGAGGCTTCGGGCCCTCTTTTCATCACGTTTCGTGATGGAGGACGCCAGCCAATCTCCAGGTTTGGCTATCGAGCCTGGAGGCGTTGGCGGCACCGGAGCTGGAGGAGGAGCGTCTGGAGCGCTTCTCTTAGGAAGATTAGAGGAGGATTTGGCGGCGGCGCCACCGCTCGTGGAGCTGGCGGCGGCACTGGAGCTCTTCTTCTTCACCATTGCGAGATCTGGGAAGAATCGGAAAAGCGATGGTGGCGGCGCAGCAGTTGCGAAAGGAAGAAGAAGAAGAAGAAGAAGGACAAGAGGATGCTATGGCAAATGTAGGAGAAGATTAGGGATTTTCGTCCTTTGGAGATTTTAAAGAGAAGGAAGGCTGCGTGGGCACGTGCCGTTGCTGCTAGTGGACCTTTTTTCCGATTAATGGTTGCAGGAATCGAGGAGGCGCCTTGGTAACTGTGCGAGAGGAGCGGAAATTGCTTAAAAATAGGGCTAGGCCCAGCGGGTCGCGTCTTATCAGTCAAAATCAAGATGTCAGTAAAACGTCATCAATGACGTCGTGAGAAATGCTTGAAGCATTCGAAGGAACAAAAGGTATCGGATGGTGAACTTGAGTCTATGCACAGATTGCGACGCATCTGCACTTAGACTCGGGGGCTACTCCCATCGGGAGCGCTGACGCGCACCCGACTGAATGAGGAGCCGAAGGGAAAAAAAGAAGGATTGAAGAAAAATTGGCTAATCAGTTCGAGTCTGCACTCGGCTGCAAGCACCCGCGCTCAGACTCGAAGGCTACTCCCATCGGGAGTGCGTGATGCGCACCCGACCGAACTTTTTTGCACTCCAGGATCATGCCCGGGGACTTGATTCTGTGTAGAGTAACGTTGTTTTGCCATCGGTAGTTAATAAACAAAAGTTGGGCACGTTACTCATTATCCCTTGCATGCAGAAAATATATCGGGTGACCTATGAAGACTTGCAGAAAAACTTCGGCAGAGTAAAATGTTCGAGTGATACAACTTGAGTCTACGCACGGATTGCAAGCATCCGTACCTAGACTCGGGGGCTACTCCCATCGGGAGCGCTGACGCGCACCCGACAGAAGAAGATGATGCTGATTCAAGATGAACAAGGACAATCAAGGAGAAAGAACATCAGAAGGAGACATGCTTCAGTCTCCACCCGAACTATGTTCGACTGGACACTCGGGGGCTACTGACGTGGGCATTACCCTTCGGGTAACCGACATTACCCTATCCCGTATTGTCTAGTTGGAGGCCCATGAAGGCACTTGGAGGCAAGACGGGCTACTTGGATGGCGCACCAGAAGATTCCTTGACGAGCAAGACAAAGAGGCGGTCAAACAAGGAAAGATTAGATTTAAAACTCTTGTAAACCTAGTCGTACTCGGTTAGACCTCTTGAGACCTCGCCTCCTATATAAAGGCCAGGAGAGGGGCTTCCGAGGGACACAATCAATCTTAGCAGCCTTAGCCATCAAAAAGTCCAGAGCTAGGTCGCCGCAACGCTTAGCCTCTCGACGAGATCTCAGCCGAACTATTCGGCACCCCATTGTAACCCAATATTTTTATAATCAAGAACAGACATGCAGGACGTAAGGGTTTTACCTCATCGAGGGCCCCGAACCTGGGTAAATCGCTCTCCCCGCTTGTCTGTGAACCGATTTCTCGTGTCAGCTTGCAGGATTCCGTCAACCCTAAGCCCCAATCGAAGGGCATTGCCGAGGAGTACCCTCGACACTTGCGTTAGAATTTTTTGGTTTATGTTGTGAACCCCAATAGTGGTATCAGAGCCGATCTATGCATAGTATGCTTGTACAGTTAGAACGCATGTGCAACATGCGGGCATCGATTCTATAATTGTTATCCTCCCACGTATACTTGGCCATTACTATAGAACAATATTCGGGGTTCTATCAATCACAAACTATGAGGTGAACGAGGTGGATCTTGGAGATGGAGATGGTGATGATAATACCGCTGATGCCGATGTTGATGGAGAGGCCTCCCCTACGCCAAGGAGGAGTGGTGATGATGATGGCGTCTATTTCCCCCTCACCGGAGACTGCGGTGGCGCAGGATCTTCCCTCTCCCGGAGTAGGAGAGGAATTTCGCCTCCGCCGCCGCCTTTGTAAATTGTGGGAAAAATATGGCGTAGGTATTCTGAAAAACAAAGACGTCTGTAAAAAGGAGGAGCTGAGACGACGCTCGAGGCCGAAACGGGTCTAGGTGGTGTGTCCTGTTGAGGGTGTGCGCCACCTGGTCTCTTTCGAGTCTTGTGGCTCTCCTCTTGTGCTTCTTTGGCCCACGGTCCTTCTCTTGATGAAAATCGGATCATCAATTTTTCCTTTAATTTTTAGACGCCTAGAAGGTCTGTGAAACAACAAAATACGAAAAAGGAGGTTTTCTGTCTTCCAGAAATTAAGTACCAATGAAATGAACTTTGTAGAAAAGTCTCATAAATCAACTAAAAAGACATAAATAAAGATAGATCATAGCAAATATCATTCAAAACAAATCATATAAATTATTATATTGCTGATGTAAAATGCACATATCACCATGTGATGATAATGTGCTTCCATCTGCTGGCCCTACTCCACTAACACCGCAGCCTACAAAAAATCAGAAGTGGCTGAAGATAGATGATTTGGAGGAAAACATGGACATGTTTGGTTCCTCGGATGTTTTTTTTTTCATATGTGGAGATCTTTTTCCTAAAGCCATAATGTACTAGGCCAAGTCTAAAATCATGTTTTGCTTGTAGTTTGGACGCCAGCAAGACTATTTAGGCATCACGGGAGAAAAAGACGCACGGGGATTGGTTGCACTACGTAGCATGAGGCTGTGAGTACATTGTATTTTAGCAAACTAGTTCATCTTAATCCACTCTAATATACACAATCATGGTTCAATTCAAGATAAAGTGTACATTAAAAAATGTGTCTTGATATTGCAAATCGATTCCCACCACCAATTTATAGTTTCGTCGAGTGTTTAAAGTACGGTTTCACGTTTCCTTTGGAACTTGTCTGGACAAACTTTGTAAAATTCATGTGACTCAATCGGCCATTTGAAATTTTTTTCTAGGTGTAGTTTCACAACACCATTTCACAACAAGACTATTTAGGCATCACGGGAGAAAAAGACGCACCAAGATTGGTTGCAGTATCGTAGCATGAGACTGTGAATACATTGTATTTTAGCAAACTAGTTCATCTTAATCCACTCTAATATACACAATCATGGTTCAATTCAAGATAAAGTGTACATTAAAAAAATGTGTCTTGATGTTGCAAATCCATTCCCACCACCAATTTATAGTTCCATCGAGTGTTTAAAGTACGGTTTCACGTTTCCTTTGGAACTTATCTGGACAAACTTTGTAAAATTCATGGGACTCGGTCGACCACTTGAAATTTCCTTCGAGGTGTAGTTTCACAACACCATTTCACATAACCTTAATGTTCAAAGATTTTTGGTTTTGCCATTGGTATACGATTAGATCTACAACTCCGTGCAGTGTATTAGTGAGACCAAGGAGTACTCATCTACCAATATCAAAATGAAAAACTTCAAACACGAAAGTTGTGTAGAACAGCGAGATGAACTTACACTCGAAGAAAATTTGAAATGGTCGATCGAGTCTCACGAATTTGACAAAATTTGACCAAAAATGCTTCAAGGGAAACACGAAATAGACATTCAAAAACTCGACAAAACTCCAAACTGGTGATGAGAATGGATTCGCAACATCGAGACGCATCTTTTTCATGTAGAACTCATCTCGAATCGAAACACCGCTATGTAGATCGAAGGAGGATGGGGAAGAACTAGATTAGAGCAACGTTACCAACAAACTTATGTACAAGGCATGCACACACGCAGTCACGAATGGCCCACTCCTTGGCTCGCTAGAGGCTACACACGCAACAACCCTCGAATCGAACGTGCCTCGCGGGCCAATATTTGACCTTCTTTAAAACTCGTAAACGGTGCGAGCAGCAAACGGGTCAATTTCTTCTACACACGTGAGAAACAACTTGGCAAGCGACCAAATAGGCCCCATATCTCCGCTCGCAGGGGTGGAGACGGGGGAGGGGTACAGACCCCCCCCCCCCCCCTCCCCCCTCCAACGATCGGCCCACCTCAATGTTTTCCGGGACATAGTATATGGGCTAATGGTTATAGATAGTAAGTGTTTAAGCCTGAAACTCAAGGTTTAATCTGTATTTCTATACGCATCAAGCCCAACAGGTAAAACAAGAGCCATGTACACATGGCATTATCGTTCGCGGAGGCAGGAAGCCTAGATCGAAGCCTTGACTCACTCTCGTCCGTTCCTTCGGCCCTGTGATTCATCCTTCTAGTTGCAAAAATGCTACTCTATGGCGCACCCTTAAAAAACACCTTCTACGGCGTCGCCGATCGCAGCCTCGCTGCTCCAGCTCGCAAGATGCCGGTCGGGCGCTAGAAGGCCACATGGGCGCAAGACGTTTCCAGCATCGTAGCTAAGGTAGCCGCTCTTTTCATCATGCATGTGGCGGCCATGAAGCTGCGTCCTCCAGTCCGTCGTTTAAGCACTTAATTTATAGGTACATTGATCTACACATACTACCGCTTTCTTTGTTTTGATGGATCACGGCCTAGTAGTTCACTTAATTAGTGCAAACCTTGTAAGACAATGGATCTTAAGGGTAATATTTCACAAGCTGTTCACTTTGTTAAGTCAGTATTAGATTCAACCTAACTGTTAAATGTGCGCCACACAAGTAATGCAATAAAAAATACTCTCTCTCCTTTGACAATGTGATTTGCAGAAGATATTTGGTTAAAAATTTGAGTTTGTTCTATTCCTTCGTATCTGTTTCTAGGGCGCTATATCATAATGAATACCAACATCGGAAGTTTTCATTCAATTAGCCTCCAAATACAGAGAAATAGACATTTCTCACATTGAACTACTCGAAAAAATCGAGTAAAAACATTTACTATATGTCAAATGCTTTGCGAAAAAAGTTATTGGCTCAGCCCACCTCGATGTCCAAATCCTGGCTCCGCCCCTGTCCACCCGGAATTTACAGGTTATTCCCCTAAAAATTAGTGGCAGCAGTGGAATACTGGAACCTCCCTTCCTCTTAAGGACCAGTTATTTTCCAAGTGAGCATATTTCAGTTAATTTATTTATGCTGCTTGCAAATTTATCTTCTAATTTGATTATTCAGTCAACATTTTCCTGTTAGACTGAGTTGTCATCGAGCAACGTGGATGAATCTGTCCGCTACATGTTACTCTTGTTCTTTGATATTTGTTCACAGAATGTTTCCGTGATGCTTGATGGCAACTGTTATTTTAATTTTTAAACGTTTATCTGGTTACCCAAGAGAAAAAACGAGCATCTGGTCAGGGAACGGATACTAGACATGAGGATACTAGACATCCGTCTCACATATTCAATTCCTTTCACAAGAACACTGTACGGGCGTACAGGCGGGTGGAAGTGGAACTCCACTGGCGTTTGCACGAAGCGGTTGAGCACAAAACTGGAATCACGACTTTAATTTATGCTGGGTTTGATTAGTTCTGGACTAGGAAGTGTGCAGCTGCTGCGAGTCCTCGTGCAGCTGCTGGTGATTGCTGCTGGCCGCCCGGGTTCTGTGTTCGCCCGCCGCCATCAGCCACCGCCCGCCGCTGTGTGATTCACTGTCGGTCGCTGCCGCGTTGTATCGCCTGCGCCGGCCCGTCACATTACGTCTCTTGAACCTGCAAGGTCTCTACATTTCTCATCCCACGCCGGCCGCCGCGTTTTGTAGTTGTCTCCGACGAGCACGACCTGATCTGTTCGATGACTTCGATCTAGTAAAAGGGTGGGCAGTACACAAAACGGGGTTAACTGAAAACTTTCATTAACAGGCGGGCGTGTAAACGTAAATTAATCACAGTTGTTATGCCGCCCGCGCGATTAAAATCAAATGTTTCAGGATAGACGGATTCACGGATGCACGACTCCTCTGGATGCATAGGATACGTTGCCGTAGTTCAGTGTGCTTTATGTTTTTCAGTACTTTTATTTACCTTTACCTGCACTGGATGATGTTTCCGGGTGTTGCCTTGGGTAAAACTCGGAGTTGACGTACGTTTGTTGTGTTCTATAAAAAAAAATGAGTACGCATTTTGCATACTCCAGGGAAAAAAATTCGTGTGCGATTTTGACACTCGAATTTTCTTAAATTTAGTTTCATTTACGCTATGAAAGAAGATCGCGTGCTGTTGATGGTGTTAAGAATGACCTACTTCCTCCAACCCTAAATTTTGTTGTAGATTTAGGCTAAATGTTGGCTAAAATATATCTAGATTCATTAAATCTAAAACAACTATTTAGACGCACATGAACTTTGGTTGGCCATTGGCCGCAGCGAGACGGCTCGCTCCTGGCTCGTCGCCGTGGGCAAGTCAGGGCGAAACCCTAACCCCCTCCCCCGCCCCAGACCCCTTCCGCCCCTCCTCCGCCGCCGGCGGCGGGAGCCACCGGGCAAAGCCCGTGCGGTGCCGCCGGCGGCGGGCATCTCCACCATCCGCATGCCTGTTGGGGCGCGGGTAAACCCGAGTACCCGACGATGGCGGCAGGAGCTCCATGGCTGCCCAGCGACGGGCCGCGGCGCTGGGGAAGGCGGCGACGGCGCTGAGGATGACGGCGACGGCGCTGAGCTGACGGCGACGGTGATGGGCGGCCGGAGTTGGCGTCGTGGCGGCACGGGCCTGCCAGCCCAGATCTGGGCCCTTCGGGCCCGATCCAGGGAAGGCGGGCCCCGGCCGTTCTGGCCACCGGCGCCTGGGTGCGGTCACCCACCCGCTCCTCGCCCGTCCTCCTCGGCTCCGAGGGCAGGATCATGCTGCTCTGGCCGGGTTGAGCTGAGCCTAACGCCATCTTGGCGTGGTGGCTCGGGGCGCCCGTGCGGCGCTGGCGGCGCGTAGGCGGTGCTGGGTGGCCGGCGATACCTCTCTGAGGTGGATGTGCGCAACCCTGCCGGCGAGCCCTCCCATTGGAGGCACATGTGTCGCTTGCGGCTTGGTGGTGCCTCTCTCAGGCGGCTTGCCCTCCATTTGTGGGCATGGCTGCCCCCGATCTGGCGCGCTGGACGTGCTGCTGGCGGGGTGTCCTAGCAAGGCTAGTGCTTTGAGTGGGAGGGTCAGCGCGTGAGCTCTAGGCGAAGGGCGGACACTGCTTGCGGTAGTGAGGTACTATGCTCCGGGCGAAAGCCCTGCCTTTCGGGGCCAATGATGGTGACGCCTGTGGGCGCCGTTTCCTATGTGGCGTCATCGAGGAGTTCTGGCACCTCCCTCGCCCAGGGTCTCAGGTTCCGGGTGAAAACCTCAGATTTGGCATGCCAAATCGGACGATGACGACGTCTTTGACGCCGTACCCTTCTTGGAGGCGTCATCTTAGGGACTTGAGTTCGGGCAGTGGTTCTTCCTCGGAGTTCTCTGTGTTGGCCGCATGGGAGGTGTCTTGCGACGTAGGTGGCGCGCCGGCCTCTTGAGGGGTATCGCGGTGGCTTGCGCGACGAGGATCTTCCTCGGACAGTGCGAGCGAGCTTCTGGATGAGCAGTGGTGGGCTGGCCTCTGTGCTTGATGGCGGGCTGCTGAAGACTGCACGCTTGCGCGTCCGTTGAGGTTGCTAGGAGGTAGCCGCTGCACCGACGGCGTCCCTGGAGCAGCAATGCTCCCAGCTGAGCCGGGTGGGCTCGCGGGACCCGGGTGGTACGCTTTTTGGCTGCGGCTGGCAGGTTCTTGGTAATCGCTATGCTGCACAAGCACTGCAACTTTCATCGGCATGGGTTCTGTTTGGCGGAGGAGCTCACACTGTAGCGTCTTAGAGGAGCACTCGACGGATTGCGGCCTTTTGTCGTAATCACGTTTTGAGTGTTGGGTGTGTGTGTGGGTGTCCCAGCCTTGTTTAAGCTTGTAATGTAAACTTCTTTTCTATCAATGAATCGAAACGCAAAGCTTTTTGCGTTTTCGCGAAAAACTCTTTAGACGCACATGGATTACCATTTTTACGGTAACACTACATGACAAGAACACCATTGCCTATATAATACTTCTCCGTCCATAAATAAATGTACATGCAGATTTTTAACTTAAATTATGAAGTAGAGTGGAAAATACATTGAAAAAAATGCAAACTAACATCTCACTTCTTTTTAATTTTTATACCTCCAATAAGCTAAGTGCATGTAGAAAACAAAAAGAATATATGCTAAATGTTACTCCCTCTGTTTCATTCTATAGTGCCTATTGTTTTTTGGCACAGAAATTAGCGCAAGAGTATTTTTTACACAAGACCCCTAGCTAAACGATTTGAGATCAACGTAAAATTTTGGAAATCCATATCTTCCTAACTTACCATAATACATTTAAGAGCTGAACGATTTGGGAGCTGAACGGGGAGGGAGTAATTGAAAAAAAGGTAAGCTACAACCTTATATTCTGAAACAAATGTCAAAAATCTATAGGCACTATAGAAAGGAACGGAGGGAGTATTGAATTTGATTTTTGTGCGATAGGAGAGAAACAATATTTACTACTTTAATATGCATTGGGAAGATAGATGTACACTTTTTTGTGGACAAAGTTTGAAGTTATTTGTCCACTTATTTGAGAAGGAAGAGCATATTTGCTAGTTTTTAATAAAAACACAAAACGAGGAATGCTTGTTGAGGGGCGTAGTTTCTCTGGTGCTGTCGGACGGGGCAGCACTTTTTTTTAAAAAAAAAACTAGCAATATTTAATTAAAATCCAGAAGTTCGATTGCAGTCACACGGGAAGGAGCTGAACCGAATAACCACACGGCACACGTTCATGTTCATAGTGTCCAGTCTAGCCAAATTATATGCATGACGGGTTTGATGCGTGGCGTGACGCACATGACCATACTCCTTAAACAGGAGGAGAACTGACAAATCACAATATGAGACAAGCGGGGGCGGGGAGAGATGCGACACTCAACGTTGCATCCCTTTCGATGTTCCTGTGGACAAAGGCTTGACAGACCTGGAGAGTTAATTATTTCGTCGTCTCCCTCTGTAATCGATCGCTGCGTACCAGCTAGCTCCACCGGCTGAGCGCCTGAGCCCCTATCTTACCTAACTACTCCATCCGTTCTGTGCTTATCTTTAGCTAAACTTTTAATATTTGATAAACTTTACGTAAAAGAGTAGTAACATACTTTCCCTATGTTGAAATAGTGTCTTTAAAAAATTATAAGTTAAACCGTGTGAACTTTACATAAATTTGTACGAAAAAATGTTAACATCTAATCATTGTGTGATACGGGCATGAAGGCTAAGGTGAAGCCCAATTTCAGTACTCCACCTAGCTAGTTATCTTATTTATGATTTTTTATGTCTATGATCATGTGTGAGCTATGTTGAGGGGCGTAGTTTCTCTGGTGCTGTCGGACGGGGCAGCACTTTTTAAAAAAAAAAACTACTCCCTCCGGTTCATATTAATTGACTCTAATATGTATGTATCTAGACACATTTTAGTTCTAGATACATCCATATTAAAGTCAATTAATATGAATCGGAGGGAGTAGCTATATTTAATTAAAACCCAGAAGTTCGATTGCAGTCACACGGGAAGGAGCTGAACCGAATAACCACACGGCACACGCTCATGTTCATAGTGTCCAGTCTAGCCAAATTATATGCATTACGGGTTTGATGCGTGGCAGACGCACATGACCATACTCCTTGAACAGGAGGAGAACTTTTTTTTTTTAACAGGATTTCATATGCGGTGGAGTACATTTTACAAATAGGCCCAAGGGAAAACAAGGAAATTACAACCTGGCCCTTGCAAATAACACTGAGGACCCTAAAATAAAACGCAGAAACGTGATCAGGTCCAACTCCTTCTTCACCGCGACAGAGCTCGCCGGAGTCAGCCTCTACGCCACCGGGGACGAGACCACTTGGGGCGCAGAGGTGGGAGTTAACTCCGACGAAGCAGTAGATCCTCTGAATCGGCATGAGCGCTTGACGGAGTTTCCTGGAGCCTTGAGGACGGGCAGTCACCGTCACACGAGGAAGGAGGGGCTGCCTTTCGGCCATGGAGAACAGCGACAGTGGCGTCGTGGTAAACCTCCGATGGAGGGGCTGCCTTCCA
The DNA here is from genome assembly GCF_022539505.1 of Lolium rigidum. Lineage (NCBI taxonomy): Eukaryota > Viridiplantae > Streptophyta > Magnoliopsida > Poales > Poaceae > Lolium > Lolium rigidum. The sequence continues at coordinate 54,018,710 of NC_061514.1, read as the reverse complement.
GCCAGAAGATACGGCGACAGTGGCGCCGTGTGAAGCCTCCGAGAAGAAGCCAAGCTTCCCTGCTGCAGACGCGGTAGCCGACGCTCAGGTGACCAAACCTCTTTTCCCTCACCGCCATGATGAGCAGAGAGGAGGAGGTCGATCACCGATGCATCGGTAGCTACCAGATCCGCGAGAGATGGCTTTATTTATGGAGATCTGCATCTCCCTCTGCTGCCACACCCCTGTCTCCGACCGCCGGAGCTCCATGAGGTCGAGGAGGAAGACAACGCGGCGCCAGATCCAGCCGATGGATCCGCCACCTCACTCCCGGCATGCGCGCCAAACGCCACTAGGGACCAAGACCTAAACCTACTACTACTGCTATACACTCCGGCGCCATCTCCTCTCCAACTCCCGCCGGCTAGCCCAGCGGAAAGGAAGGAGGAGCGGCCCAGCGAGAAAGAAAAAGGGGTCAGGAACTGTAGCTAGCTGAGAGAGGGAGAGGGGGAAAATGAGGCACAGGAGAACTGACAAATCACAATTTTAGACAGGCGGGAGCGGGGAGAGATGCGACACTCAACGTTGCACCCCTTTCGATGTTCCTGTGGACAAAGGCTTGACAGACTTGGAGAGTTAATTATTTCGTCGTCTCCCTCTGTAATCGATCGCTGCGTACCAGCTAGCTCCACCGGCCGAGCCTCTATCTTACCTAACTACTCCCTCCGTTCTGTGCTTATCTTTAGCTAAACTTTTAATATTTGATAAACTTTACGTAAAAGAGTAGTAACATACTTCCCCTATGTTGAAATAGTGTCTTTAAAAAATTATAAGTTAAACCGTGTGTGAACTTTACATAAATTTGTACGAAAAATGTTAACATCTTGTGATACGGGCATGAAGGCTAAGGTGAAGCCCAATTTCAGTACTCCACCTAGCTAGTTATCTTATTTATCGTATTTTATGTCTATGATCATATGTGAGCTATTAGGGATTTATTGAGTTGAGTCAGTTTGGTTTGGGCATATCCAAACCAAGGTAGAGAGGCCCACTAGGGGCTGGCCGGCCACCCCCTCATATAAGGGTGGGTGCGGCTAGGGTTTAGAGATAGACAAGTTTAGGTTAAAAATAATTGCGTGTGTTCAAGTGTATCATCCCTCCGGGGGTACGGCGCTGCCATTTATCTAGTTCGTAATATATCCGCTGCGAAGGTTCTTGTGTTCATCAAGGATTATCTAGCTCAGGTTTGAGGCGCATCGTTCATCGATCCGTTGCTTGCTAGATTCGTCCCTCTTCTTCAGGCTGGTTAATCGCGTTGTTGGGAGTATCTACTATCCTGGGTTCTCACTGTGAAAGATCGGGCAACACCCTAGAAGGATCTGCTGGGATGCCCCTTATCATGTTGTATCAGATTTCTGGATTGCTCACGGCGAGGTTTTGTTGATCGATCTCATCGGATCGGTTTGCATCGGAGGAGATTGGCTCAAGGTTGAAGGAGCTTGAGGTGGAGGCAGTCTGGTGCTGTTGGGGCGCAGTTTTTCCACCGTCTCGGGCTGTTTTTGCTGGCAGAATCGCGAATTTCGAGGTTTGGAATCGGGAGAAAGATGAAGTTTCGGACATCATACGGTGCCAGGTTCGGCCAACCGGCCCTACGACCAACCCACCCGGCCCAGGCTCGGCCAGACTGGCCCTACGACCGGCCGGCCCGGCCAAAACCGGCCCGCACGCTGGTGCCAACCGGGGCGATGTACTGTATCCGGCACATCCTCCCAGTCTCAGGCCCGGTCCAACCGGCTGCTAGGCCGGACCACCCAGTCCCAGGCCCGGTCCAACCGGCTGCTAGGCCGGACCGGCCGGTCCCAAGCCCAGCCTAACCAGCTCCCTGGTCGGACCATCCGGTTCCAAGCCGGCGCGACGAATACGTTTCCAGGCGATGTTTTTGGCATACGGTGTTCGCGTGGCAAGAAGTCAAGTGTTGTTTTCAATGATTATCTTGACATTAGGCTGGGAATACAACGTCATGCATCCAAGCTCGGTTGGTATCTACACCATCTGGTGACAGTTGAGGAGTATGAAGATTGGGAAAAGCACATGGAACTGGGTTTCAATCGATGTCGCCTATACAGTGGGAAGTTCAGTGTATATGATGCATTTGTTCTTGCTCACCGGCGTGTGGACGAGGAGTTAGACCATTGGTAGTGTGATGCGTTTGAAAGAGGAGATTTTTCTTGTACTTGGGAGGACTTCAAAACTTTCATTTGTGATGGTTTCGTGTTACCGTATATGGAGATAAGTGAGCAGCCGCCTAGAGTTGTGCATGTAATAGAGGAAGTTGGCAAGTGCATAGTTCCTATTTAGGAGGTTGGTCCAGTACCGACAGTCACTAAGGGCGAGGTGATATCATCAGAGGAGAAGGAACCTGGTTGTGATACCATAGGCACTACCGTGGTTATGGAGGAGGATGTACCATTGAGCGGGTTGAATATGCAACTCAAGAAGGTACAAGATGATGCTTGCAAGATGATGTCTACGGGTGCTTCTATTCTTGTAGACAGTGTTGGGCCTCCAAGAGCAGAGGTTTGTAGAACAGCAGCAAGTTTCCCTTAAGTGGATCACCCAAGGTTTATCGAACTCAGGGAGGAAGAGGTCAAAGATATCCCTCTCAAGCAACCCTGCAATCACGATACAAAAAGTCTCTTGTGTCCCCAACACACCTAATACACCTGTCAGATGTATAGGTGCACTAGTTCGGCGAAGAGATGGTGAAATACAAGTAGTATAGATGTATATGAGTGGTAATAACAATCTGAATAAAATATGGCAGCGAGTAAACATGCAACAGAACAGTAAATAAACAGAGTTTCAATGCTTAGAAACAAGGCCTAGGGATCATACTTTCACTAGTGGACACTCTCAACGTTGATCACATAATAAAACCACTCTACACTCTCTTGTTGGATGATGAACACCACTAATTGTGTAGGGCTACAAGAGCACCTCAATGCCGGAGTTAACAAGCTCCACAACATTCAATGTTCATATTTAAATAACCTTAGAGTGCATGATAGATTATTGCAATTACACCAAGTACTAACATAGCATGCACACTGTCACCATCACACTATGAAGGAAGAATAGATCACATCAATACTATCATAGCAATAATTAACTTCATAATCTACAAGAGATTACAATCATAACCTACGCCAAGTACTACACGATGCACACACTGTCACCATTACACCGTGGAGGAGGAATAGAGTACTTTAATAACATCACTAGAGTAACACATAGATGAATTGTGATACAAAACTCATATGAATCTCAATCATGTAAGGCAGCTCATGAGATCATTGTATTGAAGTACATAGGAGAGAGATTAACCACATAGCTACCGGTACAGCCCTTAGCCTCGATGGAGAACTACTCCCTCCTCATGGGAGACAGCAGCGTTGATGAAGATGGCGGTGGTGTCGATGGAGATGCCTTCCGGGGGCACTTCCCCGTCCCGGCGGCGTGCCGGAACAGAGACTCCTGTCCCCCAGATCTTGGCTTCGCGATGGCGGCGGCTCTGGAAGGTTTCTCGTACCTTGGCTTTTTCGTATCGAGGTTTTAGGTCAAGGACCTTTAAATAGGCGAAAAGGCGGAGTCGGAGGGCTGACGGGGGCGTGACACAATAGGGGGCGCGGCCCAGGCTCTGGCCGCGCCACCCTATCATCTAGTGGCCCTGTGGCCCACCTCTGGTCCTTCCCGGGTGTTCTGGAAGCTTCGTGGAATTCTAAGATGCTGGGCGTTGATTTCGTCCGATTCCGAGAATATTTCCTTACTAGGATTTCCGAAACCAAAAATAGCGAAAACGACAAGCTGGCCCTTCGGCATCTCGTCAATAGGTTAGTTCCGGAAAACGCATAATAATGACATATAATGTGTATAAAACATGTGAGTATCAGCATAAAAGTAGCATGGAACATAAGAAATTATAGATACGTTTGGGACGTATCAAGCATCTCCAAGCTTAGTTCCTACTCGCCCTCGAGTAGGTAAACGATAACAAAGATAATTTCTTAAGTGACATGCTATCATAATCTTGATCAATACAATTGTAAAGCATATGTAATGAATGCAGCGATTCAAAGCAATGGTAAAGATAATGACTAAACAATTGAATCATATAGCAAAGACTTTTCATGAATAGTACTTTCAAGACAAGCATCAATAAGACTTGCATAAGAGTTAACTCATAAAGCAATATATTCATAGTAAAGGCATTGAAGCAACACAAAGGATGATTAAGTTTCAGCAATTGCTTTCAACTTGTAACATGTATATCTCATGGATAGTTGTCAACATAAAGCAATATAACAAGTGCAATAGGTAAACATGTAAGAATCAATGCACACAGTTGACACAAGTGTTTGCTTCTAAGATAGAAAGAAGTAGGTAAACTGACTCAACATAAAGTAAAAGATAGGCCCTTCGCGAGAGGAAGCGAGGATTAAATCATGTGCTAGAGCTTTTTAAGTTTTGAAATCATATAGAGAGCATAAAAGTAAAGTTTTGAGAGGTGTTTGTTGTTGTCAACGAATGGTAGTGGGCACTCTAACCCCCTTGCCAAACAGACTTTCAAAGAGCGGCTCCCATGAAGGACGTTATCTCTACCGACAAGGTAGATCATCCCTCTTCTCTTTTGTTTACACATGTATTTTAGTTTTATTTATGGTTGACACTCCTCCCAACCTTTTGCTTACACAAGCCATGGCTAACCGAATCCTCGGGTGCCTTCCAACATTCACATACCATGAAGGAGTGTCTATTTGCAAAATTAAGTTGCTTACTGATGAATCGAGCAAAACATGTGAAGAGAATTATTAATGAAGGTTGATTAATTGGGGGCTGGGAACCCCGCGGCAGCTCTTTTTGCAAAATTATTGGATAAGCGGATGAAGCCACTAGTCCATTGGTGAAAGCTGCCCAACAAGATTGAAAGATAAAACACCACATACTTCCTCATGAGCTATAAAACATTGACACAAATAAGAAGTAATAAAGTTTTGAATTGTTTAAAGGTAGCACATGAAGTAACTTACTTTGGAATGGCAGAGAAATACCATGTGGTAGGTAGGTATGGTGCACACAAATGGCATAGTTTTTGGCTCAAGGATTTGGATGCACGAGAAGAATTCCTCTCAATACAAGGCTAGGCTAGCAAGGTTATTTGAAGCAAACTCAAGTATAAAAGCTGCAGCAAAGCTCACATATGAACATATTGTAACTATTATAAGACTTTACATTGTCTCCTTGTTGTTCAAACACCTTAACCAGAAAATATCTAGACTCTAGAGATCAATCATGCAAACCAAATTTTAACAAGCTCTATGTGGTTCTTCATTAATGGGTGCAAAGTACATGATGCAAGAGCTTAAACATGATCTATATGAGCACAACAATTGCCAAGTATGAAATTATTCAAGACATTATACCATTTACCACATGCAGCATTTTCTGTTTCCAACCATATAACAATTAACGAAGCAGTTTCAACCTTCGCCATGAACATTATGAGCTAAGAACACATGTGTTCATATGAACCAGCGGAGCGTGTCTCTCTCCCACACAAGCATTTATTCAGAGAATGAAAATAACAAAACGAAAATAAAAGCACACAGACGCTCCAAGTAAAGTACATAAGATGTGACCGAATAAAAATATAGTTTCAAGAGAAGAAACCTGATAATTTGTCGATGAAGAAGGGGATGCCTTAGGCATCCCCAAGCTTAGATGCTTGAGTCTTCTTAAAATATGCAGGGATGAACCACGGCGGCATCCCCAAGCTTAGACTTTTCACTCTTCTTGATCATATTGTATCATCCTCCTCTCTTGACCCTTGAAAACTTTCTCCACACCAAACTCAAAACAAACTCATTAGAGGGTTAGTGCATAATCAAAAATTCACATGTTCAGAGGTGACACAATCATTCTTAACACTTCTGGACATTGCTCAAAGCTAATGGAAGTTAATGGAACAAAGAAATCCATCCAACACAACAAAAGAGGCAATGCGAAATAAAAGGCAGAATCTGTCAAAACAGAACAGTCCGTAAAGATGAATTTTATAGAGGCACCAGACTTGCTCAGATGAAAATGCCCAAATTGAATGAAAGTTGCGTACATATCTGGGGATCACGCACGTAAATTGGCAGATTTTTCTGAGTTACCAACAGAGAATCATACCCAAATTCGTGACAGCAAGAAATCTGTTTCTGCGCAGTAATCCAAATCTAGTATTGACTTTACTATCACAGACTTTACTTGGCACAACAATGCAATAAAATAAAGATAAGGAGAGGTTGCTACAGTAATAACAACTTCCAAGACTCAAATATAAAACAAAAGTACTGTAGTAAAATAAACACATGGGTTATCTCCCAAGAAGTGCTTTCTTTATAGCCATTAAGATGGGCTCAGCAGTTTTAATGATGCACTCGCAAGAAATAGTAGTTGAAGCAAAAGAGAGCATGAAGAACCAAATTCAAAAAAAAATTAAGCCTGACATGCTTCCTATGCATAGGAATCTTGTAAATAAACAAATTCATGAAGCATAATGCAACAAGTATAGAAAGGCAACACAAGCACAATTTCAAGATTTTCAGCATATAGAGAGGTGTTTTAGTAACATGAAAACTTCTACAACCATATTTTCCTCTCTCATAATAACTTTCAGTAGCATCATGAGCAAACTCAACAATATAACTATCAAACGAAACATTCTTATCATGAGTCTCATGCATAAAATTATTACTCTCCACATAAGCATAATCAATTACATTAGTTGTAGTGGGAGCAAATTCAACAAAGTAGCTATCATTATTATTATTCTCATCAAGTGTAGGAGGCATAGTATAATCATAATAAAATTTACTCTCCATAGTAGGTGGCACCAAAAGACCACTATCATTATAATCATCATATATGGGAGGCATATCATAATCAACATAAACTTTCTCCTCAATACCCGGAGGGCTAAAGAGATCATTTTCATCAAAACCAGCTTCCCCAAGCTTAGCATTTTCCATATCATTAGCAACAATGGTGTTCAAAGCGTTCATACTAATATCATTGCTACTAGCATGCAAACAAGGTTCCATAGGTTTTTTAATTTTCGCATTAAACCATTCATGTCTTGACTCAGGAAATAGTACAAAAAGCTCACAGATGTTTTCCATTATGCCTTACTAGTGTTTAACAAGAAACAAAAAGATGCAATTGCAGGATCTAAAGGAAATAGCTTCGAGCACACACACAACGGCAACAAAAAGTATTTAGTTACCTGGAACCGGAGTATGAGTGTCTTTTACCTTTCCTCCCGGCAACGGCGCCGGAAAAGTGATTGATGTCTACGGGTGCTTCTATTCTTGTAGACGAGTGTTGGGCCTCCAAGAGCAGAGGTTTGTAGAACAGCAGCAAGTTTCCCTTAAGTGGATCACCCAAGGTTTATCGAACTCAGGGAGGAAGAGGTCAAAGATATCCCTCTCAAGCAACCCCGCAATCACGATACAAGAAGTCTCTTGTGTCCCCAACACACCTAATACACTTGTCAGATGTATAGGTGCACTAATTCGGCGAAGAGATGGTGAAATACAAGTAGTATGGATGTATATGAGTGGTAATAACAATCTGAATAAAATATGGCAGCGAGTAAACATGCAACAGAACAGTAGATAACAGAGTTTCGATGCTTAGAAACAAGGCCTAGGGATCATACTTTCACTAGTGGACACTCTCAACATTGATCACATAATAAAACCACTCTACACTCTCTTGTTGGATGATGAACACCACTAATTGTGTAGGGCTACAAGAGCACCTCAATGCCGGAGTTAACAAGCTCCACAACATTCAATGTTCATATTTAAATAATCTTAGAGTGCATGATAGATTATTGCAATTACACCAAGTACTAACATAGCATGCACACTGTCACCATCACACTATGAAGGAGGAATAGATCACATCAATACTATCATAGCAATAATTAACTTCATAATCTACAAGAGATTACAATCATAACCTACGCCAAGTACTACACGATGCACACACTGTCACCATTACACCGTGGAGGAGGAATAGAGTACTTTAATAACATCACTAGAGTAACACATAAATGAATTGTGATACAAAACTCATATGAATATCAATCATGTAAGGCAGCTCATGAGATCATTGTATTGAAGTACATAGGAGAGAGATTAACCACATAGCTACCGGTACAGCCCTTAGCCTCGATGGAGAACTACTCCCTCCTCATGGGAGACAAGCAGCGTTGATGAAGATGGCGGTGGTGTCGATGGAGATGCCTTCCGGGGCACTTCCCCATCCCGGCGGCGTGCCGGAACAGAGACTCCTGTCCCCCGGATCTTGGCTTCGCGATGGCGGCGGCTGCGGAAGGTTTCTCGTACCGTGGCTTTTCGTATCGAGGTTTTAGGTCAGGGACCTTTAAATAGGCGAAGAGGCGGAGTCGGAGGGCTGACGGGGGCGTGACACAATAGGGGGCGCGGCCCAGGCCCTGGCCGCGCCACCCTATCATCTGGTGGCCCTGTGGCCCACCTCTGGTCCTTCCCGGGTGTTCTGGAAGCTTCGTGGAATTCTAAGATGCTGGGCGTTGATTTCGTCCGATTCCGAGAATATTTCCTTACTAGGATTTCGAAACCAAAAACAGCGAAAACAAGCAACTGGCCCTTCGGCATCTCGTCAATAGGTTAGTTCCGGAAAACGCATAATAATGACATATAATGTGTTTAAAATATGTGAGTATCATCATAAAAGTAGCATGGAACATAAGAAATTATAGATACGTTTGGGACGTATCACAAGACAATTGATATGGGTCAGCGGTGGGGTTTGTTTCAGACTCAGTGCATTATAAAGGGCACGGATTGCAAGTTGATGATTGATGGTGGTAGCTATACTAATGGCATAAGCAAGGCGATGGTGACAGCATTGTGGTTGTCTAAATGGCGTCTTCCTGAACATAAGCGTCTTGAGTGGTTGAATAGCTGTGGTATGCTGAAGATTACTCATAAGGTGCGTGTGCCATTTACATTTGATGATTATGTTAATGAGATAGAGTGCGATGTGTTGCCATTGGAGGTGTGTGGATTGCTACTTGGGCGTCCATGGCGGTATGATCGTAATGTGACATATGCTGGAAGAGCAAATACATATTCTTTTATGCATGGTGGCAAACAACGGAGTTTGAAGCCTATGGGTGATGATCATATCAAGTCCGATGTGGAGTTAGTCGTGCGTAAGGAGAAGTTGCACAAGCCTAAAGTGCAGCATGAGATGCATGATGTTCCGAGCATTGATGTTGGTAATGTTTCAGCCATGTCTGTAGATGACAAGCCAGTTCTTGTTGGTGACAAGCCGGATGAAGCTAATCCTATTGTTGATGATGTTTCAGCATGTGCTACAGTTCCAGTTTGTGTTGATGCCAGTATACAGACTGATGATGTTTGTGTTGATGGTGTTTTAGTACATATGGCGCAGATGCGCGTGGGCGGAGTGGGAGGCGAGCGCGTCAGTGGAGACAGTGGGAAGCGGCACTACCGTGCTAGGAGTACTGCAGTCCAGTTTTCCACGACACCGCGGATGCATAGAGGCAATGATGGTCGTTTTCGACTGCTTTGTGGCCCAGGCATTACTCGTTTGCAGGGTTGCACAAAGAAAGTTCATATTCAACAACACATGGTTCCATCAAGACCTCAGAAGAAGAAGAAGAAGAAGAAGAAGAAGAAGAAGAAGGTATTGGTGCCGAAGTCCATGTTCATGTGGAGAAGAAAGGAGGCGCCAAGTGCTGTATCAAGTCATGCAAGCCGCGAGGGAGGATGTGGTGTGGAAGGCAGGCAAGACTTGAAGATGGCGCAGACATGTGATGTTCATATCACGTCACCTTTTCCAGAAGATCCTCCCGCGTTGGGAACAACGCTTCTTGAAGGGGGGAGGATGATACGGGCATGAAGGCCAAGGTGAAGCCCAATTTCAGGACTCCACCTAGCTAGTTATCTTATTTATCGTATTTTATGTCTATGGTCATATGTGGGCCAATTAGGGATTTTATTGAGTTGAGTCAGTTTGGTTTGGTCTTGTCCAAACCAATGTAGAGAGGCCCACTAGGGGCTGGCCGGCCACTCCCTCATATAACGGTGGGTGCGGCTAGGGTTTAGAGATTAGTAAGGTACATCATACGAACATCATCCTCCTCGGAGCCCACCTCTGTTGCTTTAGCAGTCGATGGAGAAGAGGGCCGAGGGCGGCGGCATATGCATGTGCTCACTGTCGGCGGCAATGTGCGCCATCCGCGTGTCGAGGGTGTGGCCATGGGTGCCCCATCAGTGTGCTCAGCCCGCCTTGTTCTGCTGCACCGGCCTGACTGGGCCGACGAACTGCCGGATCTTCGCAGCCGCCTAGCATCATAGAACCCCCGCCAATGATGTGTGTTCTCGCCGTCCAAGGTCGGAGATTCTCTCTACGCCGGCGAGAGTTTCTCGCGGTGTGTATTGACCTCGTGCCACCACCGCGTGGTGTTCGGCTTGGAACCCGACGGCATACTGATGCCGCCATTGCTCAACATCCACCCCAACAACAGGTGTATGTCTGGCGGGGCGAGTTACTGGGGTGCTCGTACAGAGCCCATGCCTCCTCGACAGTGAGTTGTGCAGGGAGAAACCGTTCGCCGCCGCGCCTCCCTCACACATGTCTTCCATCGTCTTCACGGGCAATGCTCTGGGGCTCCAGTTGAGTGGCGACTGTGCTCTTACCCGGGAAGCCGAAAATGGTAAAGTAGTGAAGAGCACACCACTAACAAAAATGGGAGTTTTCACACCAACAACAACTAAAAAAGATAAACAACCAAAGCACTTAAGATCCTTTAGAGAGGGAGATATTTTGTATAGCGACATCACCAAACAGCATCTATGCAAGAGTCGTCTCCTTTAGTGGCAGCAACCAGGCATCATGCATCTCGAGTTTGTATGAATATATGCTTTAGACGTTCAAATATTAATTACAATACCGATCCTAATAGGATCCCAAAGGGAAGAAGAGTTAACTGGGATGGACGCCAAGGGGCGATGACTAGTAGAAAAAGCACAAGAACGCGTAGCACCGGAATGGTAAAAAAAGAAGTTCAGCGTAACCGCGGCGGATAAGTACACATGCATAATTTGTTTTCGAATCTCTGAACCTCCCGTGATTTCAGGAACGGCAATTAATCCCTGATCCCCACGTCATCCCGTAGCCCGGATCCCGTAATCTTGATCCCGTAAGTGTAGCATTATTGATTTGTTTTAGTTAAACTTGGTACGGTTGTGGCTGTGTTGGATGATATATCGATCATGTCCTCGTGGTCGACTGTCGGTGACCATCCTAATCAGGTTTACTAGTGGAGTACACACCATTTGCTAGTGGAGTACACACCATTTGCTAATCATCTTGAGCATGAGCATGTATTGCACTTTTTGAGCTAGGGCTGGCTCACGCGACCCCCTCCCCTCTCGCGTCCCGCGCCGCCCCCCTGCGGCGGCCGGGCGCGCATCTCCACCTCCGCGGCTAGCTCCCCCTCCCCTCCTCTCCCCTGCCGCCGCCGTCGGCGTGCGCCGCCGGGCCTTGCCCGTGCGGTGTCGGCGGTGGCGGGACGGACTCTACCCGCGGCTACGACGGGGGCGCGGGGGCCTCGGGACGGCAGCGGTGTTCTTCGGCGGGCGATGGTCCGGCGCGGCGGAGTGGTTTCCGTTCGTCGGGTGGGAGGAAGAGCGGCGGCGCGGCCCTTGGTGGCGGAGCGAGGCCGGCGGCCGGGATGCAGGGCTTGCTAGGCCCAGATCTGGGCCCAGGCGGGGCCCGGAGGGGCTGGGCGGGCTGCTGCGTCTGGCTCGCCGGCGGAGCTCCCTGGAGGCGGAGAAATCGCGGTGGCGGTGGCTGGATGTCGGCGGTGCTCCGGCCGGCCTGCTGCAGCTCAGCAGTGGGGACTTTACGGGCCTATTTGGGCCCGGCCGGGCCAGCTGGGCCTGGTTTGACCTCGCTGCCATGTCCGGTCGGCTACCGCGAAGGCGGTGGAGGTAGTTCCCTCCCGCGCGGCTGAGGTGCTGCGACCCCCGGCCCAGCTACTGCTATTCTCTACGTCCAGGCCCTGCTCCGGTGACCACAGCGAGACGGCGATGATGGCTTCAAGACCGCGGTGGCGTGTGCTGGTGGGCGGAAGTTAGGTGGAGCACATCGAAGCTTTCGGGGTTGTGGGTTTGGTGGGCGGGAGAAATCCTTGTCGGCATGCCCGACACCGACGCGAAGACGCCTGCGGGTGTCGCCCTGCCTTCTTGAAGGGCGTCGGGTGTACCTCCTCCCCAATCCCTTCCGCGTATCGGGGGAAACCCTAGGACTCGTCCGGGCAGCAGCGGCGTCGTCGTCGCTTTCCTTGTTGAAGGTGTTGTTTGATACGCGGGGCTTCGGTAGGCTAGGTGTGTGGTGGAACTACTCGGAGGGCGCAGCGGTTGCGAGCCATCTTCGTTTTTGTCGAGCTGCCAGCGTCGGCATTGTTCTCTCTTTTCTTTCTTTTTTGTTCATTTGGACTTGGTTGTGTTGTGGTCCCAGCGTGCCTGTTGTATCGGTTGGTTGCTATATTAATATAGCGGGGCGAAAGCCTATTTCGAGAAGAAGCATGTATTGCGAATACGCATAATACAAGCTATCATCCATCCTATAAATAACCTCACACCATCCATCATCTAGTTTGGCCTTCGAAACCCGCCGGGTTAACTAGAACTAAGCTAGCTACTATCACTCTGATCTCCCTAGGAGTTGCTACACACGTCAATACTCGACTACTCCTCCCGGTATGTTAAACGAAACCATCCAAGTGCACGGTGGGCATGAGCTAGTGCTGAATTCATCCACGACGACGGTGAAGCCAGCACTACCGATACAGGAGCACCGCATGCCGCTGTCTAACCTCGACCTCCTCCTACCGCCGCTTGACGTAAGCGTCTTCTTCTGCTACCTCCACCCTGCGCCCATGGCGGCCGCTCTCAAGGAAGCGCTGGCCAAGGTGCTCGTCAAATACTACCCGCTTGCCGGGGAGGTTGTGGCCAACACCGCCGGGGAGCCGGAACTGCTGTGCCACAGCCGTGGTGTGGATTTTACGGAGGCGAGCGCCGACAACGCCATGCTTCGGGAGCTCCGGATTGGCATGGTGGAGGAGGGTGTGGAGATGCTGGTTCCCGCCAAAAAGGCCGGTGTGATGTCTGTTCAGGTAGTATATATTATCCTTTATCTCTGTCATCAAATATAAAGTTTATAGATGCATCATGCAACTCGGGAGCCTTATGTTGTTTCCAGACTACTAGGTGGCGTCATCTTAATAGGCTTCAGAATGGATAGCTTTATGTTGCTTTTCATTTTTTTTAGATGGTTGATACATGTCCCAACCTTTTCCGATTCGTGAGCTGTAATATTTTTGAATATTTAAAACTATAAAATAAATAAATAAAACTGTGTGCATCAATTGATGCAGAGGCTGGGGAGCGCCCCATTTAAAAAAAAAACTGAGGAGCCGAATTGAATTTCCATCAATTGAAGTGATATTTTAACTTTTGAGTGCATATGATCCTTTTACTTTGAGATACATCTTTGACACATTTAAAAATGTAAAAAAAAATTAAGTGTATATCTTCACAAGCTACATGCTCACAAGGTCTTTCCCTGAAAAAATAACTTGTTATTTGCACTGTGTAAAAGACAAAAATTGGTGCTAAAAGTCAGGCTTTGTGAGACATGTTTTGCCTTTTTTACATCGAACACAAAAAATATTGGTTTTCCGTGAAACTGTATGAATGCACATAAATTATCGAGATGTACATGCTAAAATTTTGTTGGGATATTTTGAAAATAAGAAATCTGTTTTTTGGGTGGAGGGAGTATACGCACTCGGGAGCCGAATTAAATTTCGTTAATTTTATTATAAGCAACTAAAACCAATAACATAGCATAAGTATTCTTTTTTTTCAGGTACAATAACATAAGTTTGAAATATGACATGCTTCGAATAGAAGCTTATAATTGTTTATTTTTACGCTTAATGTTTATAACTACTATTACTAATTGCATTACACATGGTACGTGTGCGCACAGGTCACCAAGTTTAAGTGTGGCGGTGCCGTCGTTGGCTGCACTTTCGACCACAGAGTATGCGACGCCTACTCCTTCAACATGTTCCTCGTCGCATGGGCCGCCACATCGCGTGGTGGGTCCACACCTCTGGCCCCGTCCTTTTGCCGCTCGTTAGTCGCTCCGCGAGATCCATCACCGCGCACGCCCTCCACCGATGCCCTGATCGAGCGCCTATTCTCCCCTCTCAGCTCAACACCGCTCCCTCCGGCCTCGACCTCCGTCAATCGCATCTACCATATATCCTCCGATGATGTCGCGGCATTGCAGGCCTTAGCCGGGCCCCCATACACGAAGCTTGAGGCATTCACGGCCCACCTATGGCAGCTCTGCTCTAGAGCGGCCTCCGAATGTCAGCGTATGTGCTGCATGGGGATGGTGGTAGACGGGCGTGCTCGCATTTCCCCGTCCCCGGATAGCGCCATGAAGGCCTACTTCGGCAATGTGTTGACCATACCATACGGTGTCATCAGCATGGACGATCTTCGCCTACGCATGTCGCTTGCCGACGTGGCCGGCGACGTGCACCGGTGGGTGCGCGAGGCCGCTACGTATGAGCACTTTCGGGGATTGGTCGACTGGGTAGAGGCACTACGACCCGAGCCTGCCGCGGCTAGAGCCTACTTCGGTGGCACTGGTGGTGTGGAGGCGATGACGTGCATCATGTCGTCGGGGATGGGTTTCCCAACCGGTGAGGCCGACTTCGGGTGGGGCACGCCAGCGTTCGCGTCATATCACTTCCCGTGGCCCGGTGGTGCGGCCTACGTGATGCCGATGCCAAGCGCACACGGGGATGGAGATTGGATTGTGTACGTGCATGCGGCGCCGGAGTTGATGAAGGTGATGGAGGAGAAGCAGACTGTTTTCAAGACCCTCAAAAATAGCTATGTGTTCGGATGATAAAAGGGCCGGCAGTATCCTGCTCCTCGTGTAATTTACGAGGAGAAGAGCTAGCGGCCTGGCTATTTTCATTCTTTATCGAGCAGCTAATATACTATGTGTATGGCATACCATATGTGGTGCATATGTGTGTCATGTATTCCACTCTTGTGTTGTTTAATGTTTTTGCTTGTGTATGTATGTACGATTTGTGTGAGTTGTAACACCACCACCAACTAGTCGTTGCTGGTAACCTTACCTTTCAAAAATAAACACCCGATTCCATGTATATGAAACGATTGAACAAAGCATATGGTGTGTAATTGCGAGAATGCATGTGTGATAGTTTGATTTTTCCAACCGGCATAATCCCCTTTCCATTACTTGCATAAGACCTCGTTCGGTTGCCATGGTATTAATCCGCCCAGGGAACTACCCACCCGGGGGTTTGGGTGAATCACGCTTGTCACCCCAATTCGCGGGAATACCTATCCTTACACTTCTAGTATTCCCGTCAACTGTTTGCACGTTCGGTTAATCCCTTCGCCAACAAGCAGCAGGCCAAACTGGAAGTCAGAGGGAGATGACGTCGGCCAGGTCCGTCAGTCGTGGAGCTCCTTTCCTACAGCCGGCCACCGTCGATTCGCCGGTGCCGCCCCATCCGGTCGATTCGTCGCTGCCGCCCCATCCGATCGATTCACCGCCGCCGCCCCATCCGGTCGATTCGCCGCCGCCGCCCCATCCGGTCGATTCGCCGCCGCCTTCCCCTCCGCTCAATTCGACGCCGTCGTCCCCTCCGGTGGAATCGCCGCCGTTGCTGTCGCGAGAGGCGAGGAAACAACCGAGAGGGAGGAAGAATGTTTCGCTCGCCTCTGCTCGGGATACAATCCACGAGCCTACTCTAGCGTTTCTAAAAACCGGTCAAATTACAGGGTTTCACGCAAAACCGGTCAGAGTAAAAAACGGCTGTGGTTTAACCGAACGCGTTTCAGGTGCAGGCCGGTATCTGAACCCCGGGGGCCCAACAACGGTGCAACCACGTGGATTTCGGCCCAATACCGGCCGGGTCGGGAGCAACCGAACAAGGCCTAAAGGATATACAATGTTCACTATAAGAACATCAAATAAGGAAAGATAGGAAAGTAATGGATAGCGAGTTGGGACAGTAGCAGAAAAGTCGCTATGAGTGCTCGATCTCGAACACCCCTACGGGGCAAAAAAAAACTACTGCCACCAAAGCTCAAGAACACTTCTAACACCAGCCAACTAGCATACCACTCAAAACAACACCAAAAGAACAGCTAGGAACCAAAAGGAAAAGGCTAAAAGTCTTCACGCGCAGGAAGATCTCCACTTTCTGCACTCTCCTTTCTTCTTTTTTCTTAGAGGTACACCTGATCATGGAACACAACATCACTCGGTCGTCAATCCTGGAAGGAACGTGATCACCAACTCCTCGCGTGATTACGCCTATGCCAGCTGTTAGCTTCCTCATCTTCCTTGTCCCCTCAATCAGCAACGTCTTCTTGCCATCTGAAGTATGCAAACCTGCCCAGTAGCAAGAAAGAGCACGTAGTAAAAACAGCCTTTAAAGGAGATTGGAGAATATAGTTCTCAAAAGGCACACGATTCGGAACTATCCAAATTTCCCAACGTACAGCCGACACACCAATCATATAAAAAAAATTCCCACTGGGTAAGAAACGATAAAACCAACAAAACGCTTGCCAAAGGTTCCTGGGATAAGATGTTGTACCAAAACGTTTCCCAATGATCCCCCACACAATTTTCGCAATAGAACAATTAAAAAACAAGTAATTGCTACATTTCATTTATTGACAAAAAGTATACACATGATTTTCTAACCATTGTCATTTCCTCAAATTATTCCTCGTAGGAATAGAATTCCTTAAAACTTGCCACATGAAAATTTGAATTTTCAAGGGAAGTTTACCTTTCCAAATTAGTTTGTTATTAGGACCTAAAAGGTTCCGCCCCAATAACTAATAAACAGACTTCGTGGATTTTTTTTGTTTCCAGTAAGACCCTAGACAATACGATCAGGTGCATCGTTCAACTAAATGCCATGGAACCTATTGCAAATCTCATCCCATTGAGCAAGAATTTATCTATGTAATATTCTCCTAACACTTTAGTGTAGGATACCTGATTGTTTATATCTCATGGCATTCATAATTCAAAATCACAGATGTGTTTTTACTCATTGAATGTCAAACACATTTAAGTCTTGCTAAAAACCCCACTCAACAAGAACACTTTCTTGACGTTCCATATTGAACTTCTTCAATATTTATTCTATGCAATTTGACTTAACCTTATTATGCGCCCCAATCTATCTTTATGGATCTTGATGATCAATATGGTTTTAGTCCAGGTCCTCCAATGAAAATTATTTTCCAGAAAAATGTTATTATCCCAAGTAAAGATATATCATTTCCAATCAACTATATGTCATCCACATAATGTATTACAAATATGTCTCAATTGTCCCACTCAATTTCTTGCAAATTTCAAGTATCTTTTTTGGTTCTGATGAAAATAAAATTATTTGACCATTTCATCTAGTGAAGATTCTAACTCTCTAATGCTTACTTCTTCATTGAAGCCCCATACCTATCTAGCATTCTATGGATTAGCAAAACCTTCGGTTGTATCTTGTATACAACCTTAATACACACTTTAGTTAAGGAATTCAGTTTTGCTACCCAGCTGACATATCTTGTAATTGAAATATGCAGTGATTACTAGAATAATCCGTATAGACTCTAAGTATCGTAGTAAACTCCTTGAACTTTTTCAAAAACAATTTTTCGACAAGTCGAGCCTTTTAAAGGATATGACATCCACGTCTATTTATTTATAGATCCATTTACTTTCAAAAGCCTTCATACCTTCAGAAGATTTAGAAAGCTACAAGCTTGGTTATGCATACTATCTTAAATTTCATGGCAATTAGTCAGTTAAACGGGGTCAGGGCTCATCATAGCTTATTTGCATGTAGTTGGTTTGTCATTGTTCAACAATATTTTTTTGTCCACAAATTATTTATTTGATCACAAAGTCAACCAGAACTACGAGATTCAATAGGTACATCGATCTCCAGGAATAGAGCAGTTTGTAGACGTGGGAGCCATGAGCATCGTGCCCGCCTCTCGAACTATTTCCGTCGCTGCGCTACTTTGCTCATCTTGCTCAGATTAATAATCATATCGAGTTTTATTGTCCTCCTACTAAACCTTTTACGACAAACTCCTTATTGAAAAATACGCCACTAAGGGTGACAAACACATTTTCCTATGGTTCTTTTGGTGGAAGGATTGCCCATTTTTAACCCTCGGATAGCCTACAAAGACGTTTATCTGATTTTTGTTGTAAACTTATTTTAGTCATGCTTGGCATGCCAAAATATGTAAACACGGTTCAGATTTTTATTCCATGTCATAACTCATATGGACATCATTTTAACGGATCATGATGGCTCTCTATTTAGTGGAAAACGGTAATCGCTAGAGCATATTTCTCAACAAAAAAATTAGCAGTTTATTTTAAATTGATAATATTGATCTCACCATATCTAAACATGTTTGATCATGTCTCTCGAACACTCCATATTCCTGGGGTGTTTCGTGAGGCATAAGTTGTGAAACCAATTTTGCAACGCTTATATATCTTCTAAGCTTGTAACTCAAATATTTTAATGAAGTTACTCCAAAACTCCATTTCCACAGAAGTTGTTTCATGCGTTATTTCTAATATGATCCAACAGCAGTTCACGCATAAGTGCAATTCAAATCATTTAGCCTTGCAATGTTTTAACAATAGTGTTATGACTGTATTTCACCATCATAACGACTAATTCATCTTCTTATGAAAACATCCATTTGCTTACATTAGACCAGAACAAATAACACTTTATTAACTTTCTTAGAGTTAATCTGGATGCCTAGGTAGAGTCGACGAACATAATGACATTTTATTTCGTTCTTGACGCGCATCACATCACACTTTTTAGTCAGTTAGGCCATTATATTCTTGTATTGCTTTGAGTTGTATGACACGTCATACCAAACAATTTGGTACAAATACCCAAGAAATACATTAGCGTAACCAAACAAAGAATTACATTCATTTTTTTTTTTTGAAGTAAAACTGCAATTTTCATTATTAAGCATAATACAAAGTTACAAAGATTACAAAAGAGAGTGAGAAACTCTCAGAGACAAAGGGAAACAAAAAAAAAAATTACATTCATTACATGTATATCTGTATATACATCTCAGCTAGACTTTCTAGTATTTTCCTTTATGCTAAATACTTTTGCAGTTCCTTTTTAGGTTTTCTCCTTCTTCAGGAGATATTCTCAAATCAAACGCAGTGTCAAAATTTTTGGCACATGGCCCTAGGTGTGTATAATCAGTACTTGAACCCACGGAATTGCACTTTGAATTCGATCATCATATGATATATTTTCTTCCGGATTCACTATAAGCAATGTTTTAGTGTGATGAACAAATCACTATCATTATTCATCCCATCATGACAACTTCATGGTGAAGCTACCATAGCTTAATCAGATTAGATATATGACATGGGTATACCTTATTGGGCATGTGAATTTAGTATCTCTCATACATATTTGGGAAGAAACCATGAAGCTAGAAAACTAGGAAGCATCTGAAGCCATAGAACTAAGCGTGTCAAATAAGGAAAGACCCATCTAGAAGCCGGCATAAACATAGCCCTGTATGATTATTTGTAAACCGACATGATCCGGACTCTGAGACCTAGCATCCTATATAAAGGCTAGGAGGAGATAGCCGGAGAGATATTGAATCAAATGTTGTAACCCTAGTTTTGTTCTAGCTTTACAGCGAATTTTCCTTACAGTCAGTACATTGTTGGACTACCTTGTTTGTCTGACCAGCCGATGAAAGCACCAGCACACCGGATGCATGTAAAATTCATACATGAACATTGCACTTTATTAATATATATTCCCACATATTTGCAATGTATATGATGTTATTTCCATGTTTTATATTGATTTATGAAAATTTACCAATGATCCCTTTTATTTGGGTTATAACTCTCCAGAATAGGAAAACCCTATTTTGTATATTTTTCACTTTCAAACACCTATATAGAGTCAAATTGAGCTAGGTTTTCGTGGATGTCATTTTTCATCACGAGAAACACCTGGAGCACCTAGATCTCACAAGAGGGGCCTTGAGGCCCAAAAGAGACTAGGTGGTGTGCCCAAGGGGTGCCACCTACCCTCTTTTCTCCCTCGAACGTCTGATTCGCTTCAATCTTGCACACATGGACTTATTTTGACCTAAAACCCCCTATATATATGACCCCCCAGTGTTCCCTCGAGAAGAGCACCGCAGAAACACCGAAACACAAAAACAGAGGTTGCATTAGGGAAGATTGGAGGGGGGACTCCACCGGAGCTGCCGCTAGAGGGATCTCCACCTTCTCCAATGTCTTTCTCGTCAACACCATGATCAAGGAGGAGGAGTCCACTTATGGACTATGGATTTGTGGTAGTATCTTGATCCATTTCTCTCTTGTTCTTCATAGAT
Source organism: Lolium rigidum (assembly GCF_022539505.1). Lineage (NCBI taxonomy): Eukaryota > Viridiplantae > Streptophyta > Magnoliopsida > Poales > Poaceae > Lolium > Lolium rigidum. The sequence continues at coordinate 53,998,032 of NC_061514.1, read as the reverse complement.
CTTAGTACCATGTGAGCTTCCCAACATGATTATGGCCATAGATGTAATTTCTATGTGGTGGATCTTTATTCTATGATATTATGACATGAGATTGGAATCTATTATTTGTAAGATGTATTGATAGACGCATATTATGTACCCCATTCTAAAGTATTGGTTTTGATCCAACTTGTATGAAAGAACATATGCGGGGATATGTGTGTGTTAGATGAAGTAGCATGGTTTTAGTGATTGGATAGTGACAAAAAATTCATGATCTATTATGCCTTTGCATTTCCTTTGCTACTCACTAGGGATAAAGTGAAGGGCTATGTTCATCACGTGACAAAAGTAATGATCTTGTTTGTTCAAGGTAGCATATTTGATATTCAAACATCATGTCAAAATACTTATGGCTATGCTCTGTTAATTCCTTATACAAGATTGCTTGGAGTTTTCCCTTTAATGTGTAGTGAAAGAGAGATATGTTGCATCATATCATTGATGAATTGTTATTATCCACTACAACTTTAAAGAGAGAGTAGACAAGTAAATCAATGAACTCCGCTTAAATTTTAATCATAAGAAACACATTTCCATTGCATTTGTCTTACTTTCTATTTTCAGAAATATTTTAATCCATACATACAAAAAAATAGTTCATTTAATTACACACAAAACACAAAAACAACAATCTATTTGCCGCTTTTACTTAGTTTAATTTATTTATTTAGTTTATTTTACTTGTGTCACATCTTTTATTTACTATATTAATGATATGAAAACTTTTGCTTTACAACCACATGGTGGAATTGGGGATACAAGGCATTATTTTACTTTGCAGGATTGCTAGAAGAAGAGGAAAAGAGGCATCTCTTTCCCAATTCCCCAAGAGTTCGATATAAACCTTCGACTCATCCTTGTGGGGAAAATTCTTCACTGACCAAAACACTCTACACTTGGAGTCCCAACATCATCAGCACATCGTTCCCCGAAATCCTAAGTCCATATCCATGGACATTGCCGAGGTTAACCCTCATCAATTGGTGCCATCTATGCGAAATTTGGGTGCTAGAGTCATGGATTCGGTGGCTTTTTTTTGCCACAAACAAGCAACAACTCAACAATCATTGGTGGCCAGATCCTAGACAATCTCGACCAGAGGATCGACCTGACTATCGGAAGCTTCAACTTACATGTCGGGTCGATGGGCACTATTTGTTGTCTCTGCCACGATGGCAGCCACGGAGGGCGGATGTCGTGTCATCATCCTCTGGGTCTTCTTCCTCTGTAGAACGGTCTTATGGATCGCCGACCAGATAATCTCCATCGACGTCGAGCTTCATTGTTCCAAAGGGAGAGATGAAGGAGGATCCCACGTCGTGCCCTCCGAGGAGGTCCTACCGCATGGACAGCATCGTCATCTGCAGTGTCGCTCCACCGTTCCCGCCAAGCGGTTACCTTTGTTTTCTCCAACCAAAAAAGGAGCCCGCCCCTGTCATTCGTCTCCCACTCTCAAGCAGGAGTACCCACGGCAAGTGGCCTCCGTGTGCGCCATTGAGGACCCCGACGAAGAGCGGGGGCTGGCGTGGGCATTGCAGGATTCGCTCACAGAGCCAGACCGAGAAGCCAAGAGCGCCCGCTCTCTATCAGCCTCATATGGTCGGCGGAGGACACGGGAAATCTTGTGGACCTCACGACCAACAAGGGGACGAGCTGTGATGGCTTGAGCAGCAGCAACACTGAGAGAGGAGGAGGTGGTGTCACCGACGTAGCCCACCGCGCCGCGCCGGCCGTGGCTAGGTTTTAGTGGAAGGTCTAAATTTAGGTTATATTTCTCTTTTCTAAATGTAATGAAATATAAATGAAATATAGTTTTGGTGAATCTTTTGTATAAAACATTTGGGTACGCGATTGAGCAGAGCCCCTCTCCCACACCCCAAGATGAACATTTGATCTGGCACTCCTCAGAAGGGCCGACTCGACCTTGTTACCGCATGCCATTTGGGGGCGCAACTGGAGATGCTCTTATGTAGTTATGTGGAAGGGTTCAAAAATCGCATTGATGAACTCTCTACACGTGTGTGCTCTCTAACCCGATATGAAATTCAAACATTGCGAAAATGGGCCTGAAATTTGAAAGGGGCTAGGAAATCTAGCTGTCATGCGCGCCAAGGGAAATAGGTCTCCGGGGTGGCGGGCCCAGCTCTTCGAGGTGAAGGCGGCCGTGGGGAGGCATGGTGGTCGGGCTTGGAGAGTGCTCGTGATTTTCCGGCGATACTCGGCGTCGAATCGTCCAACGTGTGTCGTGGTGGAGTTCGACAATGACGATGCACCTTATTCTCCTCATTGGTGCTCGGCTTGGCATCGAGGAAAGCCCGGGCCTTCAGGTCGAGGGATGTGGTTGGTACCTAGCCATGTTCGTGGTCTCCGCGCTATGTGGTTCACACATTGTGGTTGTGTTGACTAATGCCTCCATGTCTAGTTCAAATAAAGGAGGTAGGGAGGAGGCTCTAGTGGTCTTATTCCATCCAATTTGCCTCTCTGCCTAGTGTCGGTCATCATCAATTAGGCTACTGATCAGTTTCGGATTTCTACGGCGGTTGTCTCCATGAAATCTTCCTTGTTGAATGTCCGGAGAATTCTCCTCGGTGAAAACCTACAAACATTAATTCGAGCAACGATGGAACTTGAACATTGTCGCTTTTGAAGAACCTCTTCTATAGTCTAGATGTTGTATTTGGTGATGATGTGGGTCTAGCCGTTGCGAGTGATTGAACATTGTGGCAAGGTCTTTCTTTCGTTATTCTTCTTTTTCTCTTTTGACATTGTGTATCGTTCATGTCTCTACCAGTTCTTCGTGTGTTAGAGACTTAGAGCATCTCCAGCCGCGTCCCCCAAAGTGTTCCCCAAACGGATTTGGGGCACGCCGGACACAATTTCGTTTCCAGCCGCGTCCCCCAACGCCTCCTTCCATCCGGCGCGACCCAATACGGTGCCCGGCGTCTTGAGCCTGTCCCCGCTCCACAGGGGACGCTCCGGGCACGCCGAACAAAACGAAAAGCGAGGCGAGGAGACGCGGGACCGACGCGTCACCGACACGGTTGATTCGTGCCTTTTATTTCTCTTCGCGTTTTCCCTCTTGCGCCTCCCACTCCTCCACCGCCGCTTGATTTAGCGGCCATTTCGATGGCAGATCTCTTCTGAGTCGGGCACCGCCATTGCGGCTGGCTTTCTCACCGGCCTTTTTGCTGCTGCCGCTTCGCGAGCGCGTCCCAGAACACGGCGTAAAATCCGCCCCACCTCCACGCACATAAGGTGTTCCACGCCTTGTCATGTAGGGGCGATAGGTCGTTGTTCGTTGCCTCGTCTGCAGCGGCTGAATTTTAACCATGAATGTTGCTTCAGACATGGATAGCGACGGTGAGATACTTTTCCGACTGCTCGAGGATGCGGAAGCCTTCGACGACGACATCCGGGAGTATTTGCTGATCATCGCATCCCTCCAAAACATGCTTGACGCCGAGGCGGAGAAGCGGAAGAGGCCTCGCCACGGAGGATCAAGGCCGGGGAGAAAGAAGTCAAAGCCCCGGCAAAGGATGGAGGGGCATACCATGGTGCACACCGACTAATTCGTAGATGACGCAACACAGGCCGACAATTTTCGGCGCCAATATAGGATGAGCAAGGGTTTGTTCATGAATATCCTCCTCGGCGTTCGAAAGTTTGACCCCTACTTCAAGTTGAAGCATGACGTTGTAGGCGTTGTCGGGTTCTCGTCGATTCAGAAGTGCACCACCGCCATGAGGCTTCTTGCATACGGAGCACCTGCTGATACATAGGATGACTACCTTCGCATGAGTGAGTCTACTGCCATTGAGTGCATGTACAAGTTTTGCCGAGCTGTGGTTGGAAAGTTTGGCAAATACAACTTGAGAGGGCCAACTGAAGAAGAGACTGCAAGGATCATGGCACAAAATGATGCGAGAGGATTCTCTGGGATGCTTGGAAGCATCGATTGCATGCACTGGTCATGGAAAAACTGTATGTTTTCTTGGCAAGGTATATACAAAGGGCGTCATGGATATTGCAGTGTGGTGCTTGAAGCTATGGCAGATTCTGACATGTGGATTTGACATTCTTTATTTGGCATAGCGGGATCACACAATGACATCAACGTGTTGCAACAGTCTCCGGTGTTCAGCAAACTAGTGAAAGGTCATGCTCCACCATGCAACTACGAGATCAATGCCACCAATATACCAAAGGCTATTATCTAGCCGATGGTATATATCCAAAATAGGCCACTTTTGTGAAAACAATCCCAGCTCCATCATGTTAGAAGAATTTCCACTTTGCTTCGAGACAGGAGGCTTGCAGGAAGGATGTCGAGCGGGCATTTGGTGTGCTTCAAGCTCAATTTGCAATTGTCTGGTACCCTACTCTAAGCTGGTCTCACGACCAAATGTCGGAGGGATGCAGGTTTGTGTGATCATGCACAACATAGTCATGATCGCAAGAATCAGGTCAGGAGACATGTTAGTTCTTATGAGTGTCAGTGCCCTCTTGCGCAGGTTGATCATGAGTTGTCTGCAGATTTTTCTGATTTCCTCGCCATGCACGCAGAGATCCGTGACAGCAATATTCACGAGCAATTTCAAAATGATCTCATTGAGCATATGTGGAGGATGAAAGGTTTATCAGCAAATGTCCTGGCGCTTTGATCTAGCCCCATTATTATATTTGTTTAGTTGTTTACTGGTAGTTGCATTTTAATTTGAAAACGATTTTGGCAAACATATTTATTTGTATCCTATGTTTAATAAATGGTTGTATTTTTGAAAACTCTATAAAAAAAATTTGGGAGCAGCGTTTGGGGGACGTCGAGCGATGTCCCCCAAACGTGGCACGAAGAAACACGTTCCTTAAACGCTTGATCCGGCACCGTTTGGGGACGCTTTGAGAGACACGGCTGGAGATGCTCTTATGCTTGCGTAGAGGCCACATGTAGTTATTATCTTATTAATAGTGATCCTTTACACACACAAAAAAATTGAACATTTTGCAGGCATCCAACCAATTGAGTAGTAGCTTAAGCAAACTACTTCCTTTCTTATCTGACTAGTTATGTCTTATGTTAGCTGGGTGGAAATTCAGCACACTGCAACGCATCATTCAGTCCAAACGTGCCCAAACGGATCTGGCAACCTGGAAATTGGCCAACTTGCAGACCTTTTGGTTTTTAAAATAATAGTTTTTACAAAAAAATAAATGCACAGCCTTATGATCACTTGTCCATTACCAATTTACCAATCACAACCGGTCAAATACACGACAAGATGTTCCACAGATTGGCGGGGATCTTATGCTGGTGTATTTATGCACAGATGAATGAACCACCCTGCACATACTACTATCCACTAACTACTAGCCCCAAGCCCCATCTCTACAATCTTCCCTTGCAAAGTTCTAATTAATCTCTTCAAGCTTGTTCGATGAAGCCTACAATAAGTACAAACAACAACAGGCACTACAGAAACTCAGTCGGAACTGCGAGAAACATATCACAGACGCGGAATCCTCGACTTAAAACATCATTGATCGAGAAATTGAAATGATCGGAGATCTATGCATGCGGTGCGTCTTGGAGAATGGAATTGATTCAGCAGCGGAAACGGATGACGATGCAGGAGATGTCATCCTTGCTCTTCCTCGCGAGCGCTTCGGTCGTCAGCCTCTTCGCTGCTGCCTGGGGGTCCTTTGTTGACTTCACGAGATCTACGGCTTCCTGGTTCTTCATCACCTGAATTAATTCAGCAAAAGGTAAAGGCTTAGAGACTGTTTGTGAACATAACAAGTCAATAGAAGCAGATCATGCACTTGTTAGTTACTATAAGATAGATGGTGAACAAGAAACTAGAAGATGCAGAACTCAAACAAATGATTTTTTTTTTTTTTTTTTTGAGAAAACAGGGTGAAAAGAAAGAATACAAGGACTGGCAGAACAAACTGAAAATGGGAGGTAACCTTCATGAGGTAGATGTGCAGATTAACATCTTTCAGGATTCTTAGCAACTGCGATTTGAAGCATGATGAAGAGGAACGAGATTAATGCAGGAAAAGGTTGATAAACAGTTGCAGTACAAACCTTCCATAATCCATCGCTGGCAAGTATGACAAACTCTATACTTGAGTTTATAGGTACATGCCTAACATCAGGTTCAGAACTCAAGTGCGTCTTGAGGCTATGGTCACCGAAGGCTCTTGCGACAGCGAGTTGACCATTTACCCGAGGGACATCACCTGTTAGCAAGCCATAGAAGACAATTATGCAATGGCGCACATAAAAATTATACGTTGTTTCTTTTTTGCGAATGAAAAATTATGCGTTGTTTGACTAAGAACAATGAGGAGACAGTTGCAGAATAAGAATCATACCAGGAAATGTCGTCACAAAGCCACCCTGCTGTTCAATCCTCTGCCTTTCATTAGTTGTGTGGGGTTCATGGTCCACGGTGATCTGATTAGCAGCACCTCGTTCACACAAAACAGCCCTAGAGTCACCTACATTTGCTATCCACATATCTTTGCCATCAACTACAATAGCAGTAACTGCTGTTGAACCGCCTGGTCCAAGTTGTTTGGCATTCTCTAGAATATATTTGTTTGTAGAGTCATATGCATTTTTTATTGCTTCATGAGGGTTACTCCAGAAGAGAGGCTGCACCAATCATAAAAGTGGAGATGGTAAGGAAAAAATGCATTCATAAGGTGGAACGAGAAGGATTGAACATTGGTATGAAAGCAATGTTAATGCATAACAGATACACAAAATTAAGAGCATTACCTCTTTCAGTATGTTGCAGAAAAGGTTAGCTCTCAAGTAACTCGGCACACGATCACCCAAATGGCCATCGAAAATGGCAAAGAGGCCAAGCTCATGGTTCTTTTCACACTTGTACTCTGCTACATGGTAATCCTCCATATCATGGCCAGATTTCCCTTCAACCAAGTGGAATCCATGTGTCACTTTGTTGCTCGACAGCTTACTCCGCCCCTTGCCAGTATCAGTAGATGATGAATGAAGACACGTTGCACTCTGTGAAGTCATACAAAGATCAGAAAAATGATAACACAACATAGAGTGCAGAAATCGCAGAAAGGGCATGAGAAAAATTCTGCCGTACGGACAAGGCTGTAGTGGTAGTAGCATAGCAGGTCAGAGTATCTCATATAGACAACTTTCGTTTTTCGAATAACATCATGTAACTGTATGTATAATACTATCAATTTGATCAGTCAATATTAGACTGAACTCTGAAGTGGTTTTGACAGAACAGAGCAGTGACAAGAATGCTGCAGGCTTCTTGGTGAACAGAAAGCTTCACAGACCCCAAACCGTAAGAAACCAGAGAACAATCTCGCCCCTGGCTCAAACTCACACTGAAATTTTTTAAATGCTTAACCAAGCTCCATGTTCAGGATGTTAATGGCAATAGCTGAGATCCGCAGTAATCTAACAAATTCATCATTTTCAGAGTTCAGAAGTTACACCTTGTTTAGATACAAATTTGAAATTGAAGAAGAAACATTTAACACAAATGGACGAAACAAATTTAACACAAATGGACGAAACAAATTAGAAATTGAAGAAGAAAAGACTACTACCTCTGTCCACAAAATAGTGTTTAGATACATCCAATTTTAGATAAATCTAAGGAATTCTTTTATGGACGGAGCAAGTAGATTACCGAGACTTCCTAGGTCCAGAATAAAACCAAAAGTATTATTACTGCTTGATTGCTTATGGCTGGTGCAGGTTGCTTACAGCTACTGCGTACCACTACGAGTACGAGACTAGCAGTAGACGCAGCAGTGCAAGGGTCCAAAAGGGAGAGGTTGCTTACGGCTGGCATGACTTGCTTGCCGCCGGATGCGTGCCAAGTCAAAAAAGAGGAAGTGATGCTGCCAAAGTCCAACTTCCCTTGGAAAGTTGCGAACCCAAACAAAGCTTTGAAGTCCTGTGACTTGAAGCTACAAGTTGCACCCATAGCCTTTATCCATTTATTATTCTTTGTTTCGAATCTACTACTACTCCACAGAATTGCTTCTTTTTTATCAAATCCAGTTTAACAAATTAATGCTTTTTATAGTGGCAGTAATAAATAAAAATATAACAAAATTCCCTTTTTTGTGTGTGTATGTAGTATGTTTCACTAATCAATCGATCGAACTCTCGTCGAATCACTTAAGAATGATTTTTGGATAGTGAAATCAGACGAATTTTTATCCACGCGCAGAATAACACAAGCGCTCCTTCTAACCAACCAACCAACCAAACCGCCGTATTCAATCAAAACGGTGACGAAATCTATGCGCATAAAAGAAGAAGCTTTAGTTTGTAATAATCGGAAAGTAGAGAGAGAGGAGAAGCTCTCTGTGCACAACCAAGGAAGCGATTAAGCGCGGGAGAAGTGGGTTAATTACCCGGATCATGTTGAGTATGTCGGGCCGCTTCCTGCCGCCGCATGCCGAGGAGGACGAAGAGGAGGCGGCGGAGGGGGAGCATGACGCCGAGGACGTGGACACGGTGTGCCGCTCCATCCGGCCGACCATGCCACGGAGCGCAACCGCCGAGAGAGAGAGAGAGAGAGGGGCTTGCTGGAGAAGACGGGACAGCGGGTAGGCACACGGGGATGTGAGTGGGAGAGATCCTTTTGGGTTTTATCGTGGACTCGGCCGGGCTGGTGGTGTGGTGTGGTCTGCGTCTGCGTCTCTCGATCCGGACACTTGTGGTGAGAGAAGGAGAAGACCCACGAAAAAGTTGGGGCAGACAGCGGAGTCGTTGGTTGCTGTTTCCATCGATGATTGTGGTCCGTGGTGGAAGTGGCCACCTGTGGGTCCCGCTACAAGAGGACTAGAGCAGGAGAAAATGAAAATTGGGAGAGCCGATGCGAATGCAATGCAAACCCCAGCGTGTGCATTGTGAGTGTTACATGTACACCCCGGTTATGTGATTTTCACTTTCATTTTATGTCGACGAGAACCTCGCCTCCCTACTGAAGAATAATCCTCCTCGACCAGACCAAGATATGATGTTTTGCTAACTAGTGGTTTTTGAATGCAACCATCTTCATTAGCAGTACGACATATAATTGATACATCCATCCATGTTGTTGCTTTTACTTATGATGTTTTTTCTATAAAAAAATGCACTGAACATAGATAAAGTGGTGCACTTTGGTGTACTCTCTCGACAAGATATCAAATCTCGCCATCTGGTTGGCTGCATCTATCGACCGTGAATATTAATGGCCGAACTCAATGTCATACACGTTTCTTAGATATTTAATTTCCGTTTAGTACACATATTTATGTCTATCCATTACGAATATCGTTACGGCTCTCTTTATGAAGAATCGACAAATGATACAAGGATATCTGAATGGCAGTATCCGGCGTTGACAACTATTTGATATATCTGATCTCATATGTGTTTGTACGTATTGAATGTGTGTGCGATGCATTTGGTTTGTTTCTATATTCGATAACGAGTATGTACATTTATGAGTTGTCGCGTGGTTTTGTCGGTTATTTTATTGCGACATGACGGCATATTGGTTCTAAAAAAGAATCTATTTATTTAGTTGGTTGGGCTTCTTATGCTTGGAAAATGAAATGAGAAGTGAGTAATTAAATTTACTGCAGAGATAATATTTATGCCACTCTGAACATACTACTCTCTTCATACAAACAAATAATGCTATTAAAGTGGTAGCTATTGCAAATTAACCTGAAAAATAGTACGGAGTAGCTAGAACTTTAAGAAATTTACGCTTGAGTTATTTCAAAGTGATGAAAACGATAAGTTAGGCAGCTAAAATTGCGGATTGGCCTGCTACATTTTTTCATTTCATTTTCGTCTTTTTTTCACACTCTTGTGCTGATTCTCCAGCCTTTTATTGCAGGGAGGTTTCCGGGAAGTTTCCTCCCGCACTCCCCTAGTTGCCACAATGTTATGTGCACACAGCTGTCACATCAAAGTAGTGTTCTGCTCTAACTTTTCATTTGTTTTTATACGTTGTTTTCGACCGAATTGAGAAGGCTAGCTAGCATGATTTCCATATGTCTTTTCTTAGCCGCGTTATCAGGTTGCTTCTAAAAACAATACAAAAGGGCTTTCTGTTAGATAAGCATGTTGGACTCTTCTCTAAAAGACCCAGTAGGTGTGCAAAGTCATCTGTTTCCCAACAAATACAATAAAGAACAATGCTTTGTTTTCTCTCTAGGGCATACCTTCTCCAATCAAATCAACAAAGTGTCTTTTTTTTTTCACTTGAAGAATATGTCATGACTCATGACATACTACTGTTCAACGTGTATGCTACACGATAGCCGTTCAACTTCTTTGACCCTAGATATTGAAAAGAAGAAATTAATCAGGCTGAAGAAGTCAGTTTTTTAAACTACTTCCTGATAGCGACAATTGTTTCTGTTCATTGCAAAGTTATAGCTTTTTCTAGCAAACACAAGGAAAGAATAGTTTTTTCATTATCTTTCAAACACACTTTGTTACACTTGTTAGGCGTGCCGCACGAGCGTCTCGGCCCATCAATATAGCTCAACCAAAGATCAACGCGAACTTACATCTCATGGGCGGAGCCAGCATTTGTAATTTGGATGTACAAACCTTCAATTTTTTTCAACAACCTTATCGCAAAAAAGGAAAAAATCCAACGATCAACATTTTAGTGCCTCCTGGTCGTTGGATGTGGCCTCTGCCATCTCTCACTTGGAGCCACGATGTGACAATTGTCGAGCAGCTGTGCCCACCGCCTGTCGGCCCGCCAGCGTCTCACCTCACTTGGAACGACCACACTATCTAGGTCAAGCCACGCCGCCGCTCCGTGCTCTGGCGCCAGGCTGCAGTGAGTTCAATCGTAGATCAACCCCCTATTCATGTTGGTGGGCTTCAAGCTCTCGAAGAATAGTAGAGTGACCTAGCTGACTAACTTCATGTGTCGATTTGATGTGCACAGCTTCCAATCGATTGGAAAACTGCTAATTGATGCTGAGAAGACGAAAGGGTTTTATAGGATTTACCTTGTTGGACCGAATGGTGGCTCTTCTAGCCTTCTTGAATGAAAGAAAACCTCAATTTTATAATAATTTTATCTACCGACGTACAACTTTTACCAGGTACATGTATTTGGCAAAAGTAATGGGTGTACATATGTACACCCATGTACTCCTCTAGCTCCACCTATGTTACATCTGGCCTTAAGCCCTCTCTTCCTAAAAGACTAGCCTAATCGTGGGAAACCGTTGGTCTTATAAGTCGCTCCATGTCTCCTCCCACAACTAATGTAGGACTAAATCCAACAAATCACGTCCTCATGCAAAAAAAGAGCACGTATTAATCAACAGTCAACTTCTTGGTACCATTACAAATTTTGTTTTTCTTATATAGTGCACAAACAAATATACTTATAAGTGATTATTTAGGTAGTGTAAAATTTGTGCTAATGTATATGTAGAATATTTTGTCTAAAAGGATCCATGATGCATAGGGCGTGTTTGGTAGCCTGGGCCGGATTCCTGCATGACTGCGCAAGGGAGAAGAACCCCCTGCGCGTTGCAGACGGGCCACGAGCTAGATTTGGCATGTTGTTTGGTCACCTAGGTCGACCATTTCTGCACCGGGTGGGGAAGCGAGGCCCCATTGTTTGGTTGCCTGCTAGCCCAACTTGGACGGACGAAAACACGAATCAGTTGTTTGGTTGCATAAATCACAGTTCCATATCCTTACAAGGGCGGACCTAGGTTCAGCCTGCAGGTGTCACAGGACACCGGGTCCAAATCAAATTTCTTTGTATATTACATCTATTCTTAGTGAGTGACACCCCTACTTAAAATGAAAAATTGTGTATGATGTATTGGATGACACCGGGTCATTTTGGCTCTAGGTCTGCCCCTGTATCCTTACCGTATTTAAAATTGGTTGAGTGTACCATGCCATAGCATGTTACATACGATCACACACCATTCAGAAGAACAAGATCCTCACGATCATGACGATGAGGAAGACGATGATGTAATCTTTGACCCGACTCTAACGTACCGCAGGTGCTCCTTGTAGAGCATGCACTACCTCCGACGGTAGATGTGCTAATGGCACAGGCTGACCGATGGCCTCAACTGCCATGGCCTCATGATCCAGGAAACTGTGGTACTCTTGTTGTGCCTCCTCCAATGTTTTATACCCTCTGTAGCTATTGTTGGAGTAGCCATGGACTTGGTCTTGACAGATCCTCCATGAGCTGTAGATTCCTGGAACCCGTCCGCGGAACACCACATACCACTAGCACGGCATAAGAGAACAAATAATCGATCACAACCATAAACCAATTCATAACAAAGCAATAGAACTACACAAATGTTGATAGAAACTCATAAACTAGAAGAGGCATGCATGATCATTCTAAAAGTGGATCACAAGTTCATCCCACACTACTATGGTGTCATCCTACCACCACAACAAAAGTGGGTGTCATCCTAACACTGCAAGTTCACCATCACCTGAGGGGTTAGTATATACCACCTCATCATAGTTACAAAAGGGGGGCCATCAAATGTCTTTCAACCCTAGCTACTATCAAAATGTACATCATCATCAAGTTCATCACCTCCATGCATGCATCCCCTACACCACCCCCTCAAGGGCACCACTACAGCTTGTAGTGGTACTTGGCAAGGTAGTTCCTTAGCCAGAGGACGCGGTGTGGCTCGATCATGCCCACAAAGATGCAACCATGGGCCTTGTGGTCGACAAGGTCGCTCAGCGCACCGCCATGAGATCCTCCTCGGCGAAGCCAAGCATGTCCATGAACGCATTGTGCAGGTCAGGGTGCATGTATGTGGGCTTGTTGTCCCAGATGGCCTGTGCGATGTCCTTCACAACAACAGTCATATTTTTGAAGTCCAGCAGCTCGTCATCGGCGAAGGCACCTCTCTTCCTCTTGCCGGCGGTCGCCTTGTCAGGCACGTCGGCAGCCTTCTCAGGCGCCCCATCGAGGATGACCGTGTCGGAGTCCTGGGTTTCAGCATCCTCAGGTGAAGGAGTAGCTGCAGCCGTGCACAGGGGCTCACTAGATCCCATGGCGTACTTGTCGGTGGTAAGGCCAAAAGATATGATAGCATGCATCTCGTCGTAATTCGCAATGGGCACATTTAGGAACTCTGCGTCCTTTGGGTGATCCTACGATATGAAGGGACAATGATTTTAGTTATGCACGTCGGTGATGAAAACAGTTAGTGAGGTGGACAGAGCGCGCTCACCGCGACGTGCCCGCAGTAGTTGCTCACCCTCAAGATGATGCATTTGGTATCATCGCACCACTGAGCCCCGCTTAGATCGCGGAGCCTGGTAATGGTGGGCCACCTGATGTGGGCATTACCCTTCGGGTACCCGACATTGGTCTACCTCCTTTGGCCCAACAAGGAGTCCATGATGGTTGTCATGACCTAAGGTGGGCCCATATATGCGTCGGTTGCAATGAAGAAGACTTACAAGAAGACATATTCTTGATGAACAAGGCAAGGAGACGTTGATAAAAGAAAGGATAGATTAGATCTTGATATAACCTAGTCGAGTTCGGACAGGACTCTCAGGACCTGACCTCCTATATAAAGGCCAGGAGGGGGCCTACCGAACAACACACTTATGTAACCAACACAACCTAGGAAACACCAACCCTAGAAACCTTGCCTCCCGGCAGTTCACCACAACGCAGTCTATCGGCTGCCCCATTGTAACCTCTTTTATTCGATAAATCAAGATCATACAAGCAGGAGTAAGGGTTTTACCTCATCGAGGGCCCCGAACCTGGGTAAATCTCACTCCCTGTTCGTTTGGTATCCGATGTCTCGTGTTAACCTGCAGGATTCTGTCAACCCTAAGCCCCTCATGGTGGGTATTTCCGAGGAGCTCCCTCGTCACCACCTCTGCCGACACTTCCTCAGGTGGTTGTACATCTGAGTGGAGCTAACGTCTATACCACCGTGTTCAAACAGGGCCTTCGCCACAGCAGTCAGATGGACTTCCTTGAATCCTTTGTCAGTTCTCACTCCGGTCTTGATCAAAGCGCACATCTTCTCCAACATGAAGTTGGACATGAACGGAAGCCATTTCATGGTCTCATTCCCCTTCTGTGAGGCCTTCAAGGCCTTGGCCGCGTCACTGCGGTTCTTGCTCTTCTTTGTGGAGGCCAACCTTGCCGCCACCTCTGCCGCTACCTGAGCCACTAGGTCAGCCACAGGCCCATTGACGACCGGCACAGGGGTGGCCACCACCTTGGACTCATAGAGGGGCTGTGAATCGGCAACTTGCGAAGAGATCTATGAGTCCCCAACACAGACAAGCGTCTAGCTAAAGTCATCACAGAAGGAGTCCTACACATCGTAGTGGATATAACGTGAATCTACTTGCGAACAAAGACATGGCTAAAGTAGACAACACAAACCATACCAACATCATCCTAAATCAGACAAGCAATACATTGCAACTGTGGACATCACAAACCCTAGCAAGATCATGGTAGCTCAACACATTTGGGACAAACAAGGAACCGGAAATGTGGCACCCTAGCAAGATCTTGATAACTCAGCACAATCGGGACTAACCCCTACAACAAGATCAAACCCTAGCCAAGATCTGACAACTCCTAACCTAGATCTAAACATAACCGGGGAATCGGGTGAGGGAATCCTTACAGTCGTCGTCGGAGGTGAAGACGTGCTACACCAGGAAGAAGATGAAGCCGCCCAGATGCAGTTGCCGCCACCGCTGCCACCGTCGCCGATCGGAGATGTGTGCGCCTTTTACCTGCTTGCCGACTAGAAGAGGAGCTCGAAATTTGGGGGGAGAGTGGAGGAGGGGTAGAAATAAGCGATGGGCGCGACGGGAGGTGATGGAATCCTTCCTGCCCCCTTTTCGCTTTTCACCGATGCACGCCGCATCTCCCGCCTCGTCTCGCGCGCGATTCTCTTTTGCATTAGCTTCATGCGAAATTTGGGTGGCTCGCTAGAAACGGCTATTCCAAGCATTGCTCTAGGGCCTGGCTCGACGGTGTTTTAATATCCGGTTCGTGTAACAACGTGAACGAGACCAGGCAACCAAATGTACCGATAATTGCTGAACAATGCGAGCCTACCAGGCTACCAAACCCGACCATTCTGCATACCATGGCGCTCGGGTAGCATGCGACTATACACACCTTGTGCAATGAATAAAGTACAGTGCTACTTTTTGCTTGTGTAGGGAAGCAGCATTTGGTTTGGTGCGCGTGGCAGTATGTGGGGGCAGTTGGCGCTGTTGCTCGTTGACCTGCCCAGGGCATAGTCGTAGGGCTCGTCGGCTACCGTCGCTGGCGGGCCAGGGTGGCGGTGGACGGTAGCCTGCCGGTCATCGGCCAGCAATAGCGGGGCGGCCTGGTCGGCCGGCCACCCATCTCCGGCGGGCCCATACTTGGATGGATGATACGTGCTCGCGACGCCGCCCGTGCTCCTGCTGGCTGACCTGTCAGCCGTCACGCGCGCCGAGCTCTGTTCAGGAACGGCTGGGTCGGCTTGGATTGGGTCGGACGTCTGTGAACAGTGGAGGAAAAGGTCCGCCGGAAGACATGGTTTCAGACATGCTAGGGTCAGCGACGTCGATACAGCCAACTGTGCCTGGTGCAGACCTCGGACACTGTGCGTACTGTAGCAGACTTCGGCTCTCACCCGGAGAAATTTGAAATCAAAAACATCTCACTCACATCAGGGGCGGAGCTCCTGGAAAGTCAAAGGGCCTCCTTACCTTCAATTTTGGCGAAACCAATAGGTTGCACGTGTTTTTTCTAAATAATTTAAGGGGTGGTACGTCATTAGAAACAGAACTCTGTGTGAAAAACTTATGCTTGTTTTAACGAAAGACCGCACAAAACTGATTCCCAGCCAAAAACATGGGCTAGTCTAGTTGGAAACAAATTCTTTCGCGCTTCCCAATAGCTAACTCTCAATCGAACAAACCTGTCTCGGAACAATATGCTAGGTGCGCTATTTAAGAGGACTTGAGGTTTTTTTTTTTTTGGCTAGCTTATGGTGGTTGTAGCCGCAAGCAATTATAGTTATGCATGGTTATGTTTTATGATTCTGTACTTTTTTATTGATATAAAAAATTAAAATTACTAGTTTATTACTGTATTTGGCTAAGGATGTGAGAACATGTTTGCTCAATTCGAGAAGTGAGGCATGAGAGGTTCTCTTAAAAGATGTCAACTTGCTCAAAAAATAACTTCACAATCCTAAGTACCAATGAAGTCGTAACAAAACGGGGAAATAAAGAAAAGGGGGGAACACACCGGATTTGTGTTGATTACTTTTTCAGTGTGGACACCTTCTATGTTGTTATAGACTCTATTATCACTGATTTTGACCATCACTTTAGTGACCTATCTTCAAAGTTGCTTGAGAATTCATCTTGTCTTGGCTCATGAGGCTCATATATTGTTCAGGTTCAGCGCGAATAGCTTGGTAGTCTTACATAGATTTATCATGAGATTTCCTCTAATTATGAGCATATAAAAGATAACCTTGAGCTATTTTATTATTTATATAAGGATAACTGAAGATTTTAGACATTGTCATAATATTCGAAAGGCGTATCATGTTTTCTATAGTTTATCGTCACAGTGAGCTGGCATTGCTTTAACAGGTGGCAATGCCAATATTTTTAATGAGTTTAACAACATAAAGATCAACAAGACTGATTTGCGCAACAAGATGTCCGTGATGGCTTGTTGATGACTTGATGATGCGGTACATGAGGCAAGGGATATTCATTTTTCTAGCTTGATGAATTTGGGGAATATGTTCAAGAAATGATAGAGCTTTCACATTGGCTAAGACTTCTATATATGTCATTAAAGCTTCACTATTGGTTTGCTTTTAGGTTCTACTACTTATATTTAAATATGTTAGATCTTATTTATAGTACTAATATCTTGGGAATATTTTTGCTTTTGCGTTATTATTTTTATAGTTCGCTCTACTGTAAATTCTTTTCATCCCGCCACTGACATCGAGATAAAAGTCGTTGAAAAAAGTACCCCCTCCGTTCCGTAACTAGTATTATTGTTTAGTTCAAATTTTAAATTAAACCACAAAAAAATTATAGAACAGAAACAAAAAAAAGCAAGTAAATTGGTGACTTCCCCCAATGCATTGTCATGGAACTGATTGCACGTCGATCCGGTGATGATTATCTTGGGAGATCATGCAGAATAATAACACCTTGGTGGTCACGGATAAGCGTTAGCTTAGCCTCGAGGATAAAACTCAATCCGTCCAAACACAGGGAAACGAGCAAACCACTCGATCGACAAGCTAGTGCTCCCGACGCACGCCCACAACATAACATTGACCCGGGCAGTGATGGCGTCGCCACCATGGCACCAAGGACACGTACGCGCGCCATCGGTGGGTGACCTGGTGCGCTGTATCATTGCTCTCTCGCTCGGGTAAGTGGAGCCGGTAGCCAGTAGTACGTCAAATCTGTCGCCTGACACGTCGTCACCTGGGGAAAGGAATCGCACGGCTGGATAATAAACAACCAAGTTGCTAGTAGCAGGCGACTCCGATCGAGCTTTGTTTGTTTAATTATCTAGTAGACTAGACAAACTGAGGTCATACTAGCCGCGATAGGCACCAAGGTTTGATTAATAGTGTGACGCATCATGAGGCGCGCCCACGAACTCTGACTGTGTTTAATTGGAGTAAGACTTCAACAACAAGGTTTCCTCAGCGAGCTCCATCCTGAGAAGGGTGGGCGATGACCTTGCGCTACCTAAGAGCATCTCCAGTCGCGTCCCCCAAAGCGTCCTCCAAAGGGATTTGGGGCGCGCCGGACAAAAAAAACGTTCCAGCCGCGTCCCCCAAAGCCCATTTTTGTCCGGCGCGGCCCGATACGGTGTTCGGCGCCCCGAGCCCGTCCCCGTCCCACAGGGGACGCTCCGGGGACGCCGGACACAACGAAAAGCGAGGCGGGCTCCCACATGTCGGCGACTATTTGCATAAACCGTTGGTTCGCGCCTCTTTCTCGTCGCTCCTTCCTTCCCGCGCCTCCCACCCCACCGCCGCCGCCGGATTTCCCGGCCCGTTGGGCGTCTCGATCCGTGCTGCGAGTCGGCACCGTTGTCGCGGCCGGGGCTCCCGCCGGTCGTGCCGCCGCCGCCGCGTCGCCAGCGCCTCCCGAACGCGCCGTCAAATCCGCCCCACCTCCGCGCACGAAGGTGCTCGACGACTTGCCGGGTAGGCGCGATTGGTCGCTGTTTGTTGCGTCGTCCGCCTCGGCGCAATTTTAACCATTGATTTTGCTTTAGCCATGGACGACGACGATGAGATGGTTGCCCTGCTCGCTGGAGGACGAGCAAGCGTTCGACGACGACCTGCGGGAGCATTTGCTGATCATCGCGTCCCTCCGGGACATGCTTGACGCCGAGGCGGGGAAGAGGGAAGAGGCCGCGCCGCGGAGGATCAAGGCCGGGAAGAAGGAAGTCGAAGCCCCGGCAGAGGATGGAGGGGCATGCCATGCTGCACAACGACTACTTCGCCGACGGGGCAACACATGCCGACAATTTTCGGCGCCGGTACAGGATGAGCAAGGGCCTGTTCATGAATATCCTCCACGGCGTTCGAGAGTTCGACCCCTACTTCAAGCTCAAGGTCGACGCTCGTAGGCGTTCTCGGGTTCTCATCCATTCGAAGTGCACCGCCGCCATGAGGATGCTTGCATACGGAGCACCTGCCGATACACGGGACGACTACCTTCGCATGAGTGAGTCTACGCCATTGAGTGCATGTACAAGTTTTGCCGAGCTGTGGTGGGAAAGTTTGGCAAATACTACTTGAGAGGGCCAACCGAGGAAGAGATCGCAAGGATCATGGCACAAAATGCTGCCAGAGGATTTCCTGGAATGCTTGGAAGCATCGATTGCATGCACTGGGCATGGAAGAACTGCCCGTTTGCTTGGCAAGGTATATACAAAGGGCGTCATGGATATTGCAGTGTGCTGCTTGAAGCTGTGGCAGATTATGACCTGTGGATTTGGCATTCTTTCTTTGGCATGGCGGGATCACACAATGACATCAACGTGTTGTAGCGGTCTCCGGTGTTTAGCAGACTAGTGGAAGGGCATGCTCCACCATGCAACTATGAGATCAATGGCCACCAATATACCAAAGGCTATTATCTAGCCGATGGTATATATCCAAAATGGGCCACTTTTGTCAAAACAATCTCGAATCCATCAGTTCGAAGAATTCTCACTTTGCTACACGACGGGAGGCTTGCAGGAAGGATGTCGAGCGGGCATTTGGTGTGCTTCAAGCACAATTTGCCATTGTCCGGTACTCTGCTCTAAGCTGGTCTCACGACCAAATGTGGGAGGTGATGCGAGCTTGTGTGATCATGCACAACATGATCATCGAGGATGACCGCAAGAATCATGTTAGGTCACATGTTGGTCCCTATGAGTGTCAAGGCCCTCTCGCGGAGGTTGATCATGAGTTGCTCGCAGATTTTGCTGATTTTCTCGCCATGCACGCAGAGATCCGTGACAGCAATGTGCATGAGCAACTTCAAGCTGATCTCGTTGAGCATTTGTGGAGGATCAAAGGAAATACCGTGGCACCTTGATGTATCATCTAGCCCTTTTTATTATATTTGATTACTTGTTTTATTGTTTGTTGTAATTTAATTTGAAAACAATCCTCGAAAACATTTTTTTTCATATGCTACATTTGATATAAATGGTTTATGTGTTAAAAAAAGTATTTTAAATGTTTGGGGCCGGCGTTTGGGGGACGCGGTTGGGGAGCGACGTCCCCCAAATGCGGCACGAACAAAACACGTCCCCCAAACGCTCAATCCGGCGCGGTTTGGGGGACGGTTTGGGGGACGCGG
Organism: Lolium rigidum; assembly: GCF_022539505.1. Lineage (NCBI taxonomy): Eukaryota > Viridiplantae > Streptophyta > Magnoliopsida > Poales > Poaceae > Lolium > Lolium rigidum. The sequence continues at coordinate 53,978,051 of NC_061514.1, read as the reverse complement.
CTGGAGATGCTCTAAAGTTTCGCCATAGTGGCGCCACAACACAGCTAACCGGGACCCATCGACGCTACCCCTCTTCATCCTCGAAAAAAAAACACTTCCATTGTTCTATGAGCGAGATAACCTTAGGCCATCTCCAACGGGGGGCAACGCATTTCGTACGTCCCATTATCCGTTTGCGTCGCCTGGTGAACGCGAAAATGACTGTTTATGTCCGCGCGTCTGTTTGTGTGTGGGTGTGCATCTAACTATCGGTGTCCCATGTAGAGGAAGGTGAGCTGGGAGCCAGGATCGAGCGTGAGCTCGCGGGCAAACTTGTCCCACCCCGTGTGCATGTACATCTTGCTTGCCCGTCGAACAAGACCTCGATAGGCCACCGGCAGAAGTTGCAGCTGGCCTCCCGTAGCTGCACCTGGGCCGGATCGACGCCATCGATGAACTCGGCGAACTTTTCCGGGAACCGCTTGATGCCGAGGGGGTCAGCGTCGATGTGGAGGAGGAACTCGAAGCAGCGCTCCTCCTGGGAAGACGAGGACGTCGCAGACGACGGCGGCCGTGGGGTCGTAGCTGCTCCACCTCGGCGGCCACGGCCCCGGCCCCGGGGGCGCCCAGGCCCACGGCCCCGACCACCTCGCCGGCCACCAGGACCCGCCATGGACTTCCTCGCGGGGTTGGCTGCGTCGCAGGAAGAGCTAGGCGATGCTACGATGGAGCTTGTGGCAGCTAGGATTTGTGTGGAGGAGTGGATGAGGAAGAAGAGTGTGCGCCCTCTTTATATAGGCCGGAGGCAGCCGACGGCCGCGGGACGCGTGACATCGACATTACTACATTGGCGGAGCGTAACATCCCAAATTTTAAAACAAAGAGAAAGTGGGTTCCCTTTTTCCAAAAATGAGAACCAACAAAAACTTTTATTGAATCAAGTGCTATGCATAGTACTTATGTTTGACAATTGTGCCTTTGCCAAAATTCTTAGGTGAACTACTTAAATTGTTTCTAAACCCTAAACCTCACCCTTCTTTTTCATCCTCCAAAAGAAAACAAAATAAAAAGGTTTTATTTTAAAAAGAAAGGCCTAGGGAAGCCTATGGCTATTTTTGCAAATGGTGAACAAGGCCATGTCTACCTTGTGTAGATGGTTTGGAATACCTCAACAAAACCACCCTACCACTTACCAACCAAATCCTTGGTGAAACAAAAAGAAAATAAATTGAGACATAGAGGCATATGTGGCACATAGCCATAATAGCAAATCTTGCCCTATGCTCTCATACCTTACCCAAATGGTTGAAAATCTTTACCAAACTCAATCTAACCCTAAATAGACCCTAACACATGCCCAAATGGGATCAAGTGAACCAAAATAGAAAAATAAGAAAAATCCAATTCAACACACACATGTGTTTAGGGACATTTTGCAAAACTTTGACCTAGGCCAATTTGGCTTGTGCCATTGTGTTATCACCAGAATTTGACCGAGTCAGAGGTGGGCCGCAGTCAAGACGGGCTTAAGGAAATATACGTGGAGAATTATATGAATCGGCCTGTTGGGTTTAATTGCCCGTGTATCTGTAACATTTTAGATCTATTTTAGTTTAGAGATAGAATCTTAGTCGTGCACGGTTTAGTGTACGCCTTCATTAGAAAGTCCCCTGGACTATAAATATGTACCTAGGGTTTATGGAATAAACAACAACTCACGTTCAACCCCAAAAACAAACCAATCTCGGCGCATCGCCAACTCCTTCATCTCGAAGGTTTCTATCAGGTACGCGACATGCTGCCTAGATCGCATCTTGCGATCTAGGCAGCACAAGCCCCACGTTGTTCATGCGTTGCTCGTGCTGAAGCGTTTTTGATGGCGAGCAACGTAGTTATCTTTAGATGTGTTAGGGTTAGCATTGTTCTTCGTTTAAGCATGCTTACGTAGTGCAACCCTTGCATATCTAGCCGTCCTCACGCCTATCTCAGGTGTGGGGGCGGCACCCGCTTGATCATTATTTAGTAGATCCGATCCGTTACGATTGCTCCTTGTTCTACAAGGATTAGTTTAATATCCGCAATAGTTTGGCCTTACAATGGGGGAGGATCCAAGGTGGCACGTAGGGTGGCGTTCGCAAGTCCTAAACGGGATGTTCCTAGGACCAACTTCATGTTGGTTTTTTGGCCTTGTTTAGGATCGGCTTACGAGCACCGTGCGTGGCCGCAAGGCCCAACTCGGAGTAGGATGATCCGGTTATGCGGTGAAAACCCTAAATCGTCGTAGATCTCATTAGCTTCATCTTGATCAAACAGGACCACCAAGTATTCGTGCACCCCGTACGGATCATGGGTGGATCGGCTCTTTGAGCCGATTCACGAGATAACTCGAGAGCCGATCGAGGCTCGTATTTAACGTTTACATGTATGCCCCTGCGAGAAACTAAGCGAGGCAACCTCATCACCTTCCCGACCAGGTATAGGTCGGTGGCACGCCCTTGCACTTCGCAACGCCGCGTGTGACCAGAAGAGCATTGCGGGCCGTCGCTCGGAGGGGTCTCGCCAGCCGCAGCTCTAGGCTCCCCCGGCTCTACGGTGTTGACAAGGCCGCTGCCCGCCGGTGGGTTTTGGCGATCAACACATTCGGCACGCCGGTGGGACAATCGTCTACATCAACCACATCGCCATCTACATCCGAGATGGCGGACGGCACGCCGATCACCTACGAGGATCTGCCTCGACGACCTCAAGAAGCAATACAACGAGATCAAGGCTACCCTCGAAGCCGACCTCATCGGCTCGTATCACAGGACCCGTCCGCATGGCGTCACGCGGAAAGATTTCTCACCGGAAGGCGCACTCGACGAAGTGGACCTATCTGTCCCGTCAGAAGAACGTACCAAGGCCGTACGCCACGAGATTGGTGGCATGGTGGCTCACTCGTTGCGCCTCCATTCCGAGAGCCTGGTGAATACTTTGGAGCATGTCGCCGTTCGGATGATCAGGGAGGTCATGAAGAATCCGCACTCTTTGTTGGAGTCAGCTCTCAAGACCTACCAAGGGAAAGTGTCACTCCAGCCCCGCTTGCCGTTGTCGCGCACATCGGCGACACCAGGAACGCATAATTCACCGGCGCGTGCCGTTGACAGGATTAACGGTACTCACCCTCGGAGGTGCCAACCAGGACATCCATTCAACATCAACATGATAGAACCAGGGCACCCCGTGATGAAGATAAAGGCGAGGGCAACCGCTCTTATGGCAAAGACAAGGAAGAGGCTGTTCCATGTGATCGGCCCCGACACCGCCAAAACATCCTGGTGATGATCAAGGTAGAAGCCGATGCTAGTAATCGGCCCGTCGTATCCGTATCGCCCGCTCTCCCGCATGTGGAGTTGACCTTACGGGTGACGGGAAGGCTGGGTACGGGTTCACATCAGCTGATGAGCTAGAGGAAGTTGACATCGGTCCGGGGGATAAACCTCGACCTACTTTTATCAGCAAGAAGTTAGATCCGCAGCTCAGAGGACAGATGATAGCCCTGTTGAAGGAATACCCGGATTGCTTTGCATGGGATTACACAGAGATGCCTGGTTTGGACAGGAGCATCATTGAGCATCGCCTCCCCCGAAGAAAGGATTTCGGCCGTTCCAACAACGAGCACGTCGGATGAGGGCCGAGATTCCGGAAGAAGTCAAGAAGGAGATTGAGAAAATGTTGGCCGCCGGATTCATCAGGCCATGCAGGTATGCTCGAGTGGATCTCCGGTATAGTTCCGTGGAGAAGAAAGACGGCCGATGGCGCGTGGCCATCGATTTCCGAGATCTTAACGAGCTACCCCAAAGGACGAATATCCGATGCCCGTGGCGGAAACATTGATAAACGCCGCTCGCCGGCCACAAGGTGTTGAGTTTCATGGATGGCAACGCCGGTTATAATCAGATTTTCATGGCTCCGGAAGACATACACAAGACCGCATTCGAGTACCAGGGGCGTAGGCTTGTTCGAATACGTGGTCATGACCTTCGGCTGAAGAATGCTGGTGCAACGTACCAGCGAGCCATGAATTATATATTTCATGATCTGATCGGCAAGTTGGTGGAGATCTATATCGACGACGTGGTGGTCAAATCGGTATCCATGGAGGGGCACTTGGACGATCTACGGCGCGTCCTAGAACGGACTCGGAAATTCGGGCTGAGGATGAATCCGAAGAAGTGTGCTTTTGGCGTGACGGCTGGTCAATTCCTAGGTTTTCTGGTTCATGAACGGGGAATTGAGATCGGCCTGAAAAGTCAGGAGGCGGTGCGTACCATGCAGCCGCCGACCACGAAAAGGAGCTTCAACGCCTCATCGGCAAGATCAATTTCGTCCGGCGGTTCATCTCTAATCTGTCGGGATCGAATCGAGCCGTTCATGGCGCTCGGTGAAGACCAAATCGACGACGAGTTTCACCGGGGGCGAGAACAGCAATGAGCGTTTGATGAAATAAAGCGATATCTGACAACGCCGCTCGTGCTAGTTCCGCCCCGACAAGACAGAGCCATTCTACATCTACCTGTCGTAGGCTGATACGTCCATCGCTTCGGTAGTGGTGCAACTCTACGACGGCGTTGAGAGAGTCGTTTTCTACCTCAGCAGGAGGATGCTGGACGCGGAGACAAGATACCCTGAGGTCGAGAAACTTTGCCTCTGTTTATTCTTCACCTGCACCAAGCTCCATCACATCCTTCGACGGCGGAGATCATCGTCATCCGTCAAATCGGACGTCGTCAAACACATGTTGTCGGCCCCTGTTTTGAAAGGCCGACTCGGTAAATGGATGCTATGCGCTCGTAGAGTTTGATCTCCGGTACCAGCCTGCGAAGGCAGTTAAGGGCCAAGCGTTAGCCGATCTCATCGCTGAACGGATCAGCACCAATATAGCCGCACTATCCATTCGTGCATGGGCTATGTTCTTCGATGGATCGGTTTGTGACGGTGGTTGCGGCATCGGCATTTTACTCGTATCACCTCGGGGGGCAGAATACTCCTTCTCTATCAGATTATCTACCCCTTGCACCAATAACGTAGCAGAATATGAGGCAATACGTAAAGGAATGGAATTGTTATTGGAAGCTGGAGCTGAAGCTGTAGAGCTCTTCGGGGACTCAAAGCTGGTGATTAACCAGCTCACGGAGGAATATAGTTGCGAAAGTGAATCGCTTGTTCCCATATTGGGTGGAATGCCGTGAGTTGATGACACAGCTCCAGTACATTAACTTCAATTGGATCCCAAGGTCCCGGAATACCGATGCCAACAACCTCGCATAAATGGCGTCGAGCTACATAGACATAGCCGACGGAGCAGAAGTTCAGATACAATTCCTGGAGCAGAATGATTGGAGAGCCGAGATCTTCGATTATTTGAAAGATTCGGCTCGGGGGGCACCTAAACGGGTGAGATACAGAGCCATGAAGTATGTCCTTATAGGAGACGATATGTTCTACAGGACATTAGAAGGGTTGTTACTCAAGTGCCTAGGACCGATCGAGTCAAATCGGCTCTTACATGAGGTGCATGAAGGCGCTCGTGGAACACATCGGTCGGCTCATAAGATGAAGTGGTTGATCGGGCGATCAGGGTTTTATTGGCCCACTATGCTTGAAGATTGCTTCAGCTATTACGGAGGTGCCAAGCATGTCGGATGTTCGGAAAAATTCGGATGGTGCCAAAGATCAGCGATGAACCCCATCATCAAACCTTGGCCGTTTCGGGTGGGGCATGGATATGATCGGCAAAATCCATCCGGCATCGGTAAAAACATGAATGGATTTTGGTTATCACAGCATTACTTCACCAAGTGGGTGGAGGCCGTCCCTATGAAAAAAGTAACATCGGAGGACGTGATCAAGTTTGTGAAAGAACACGTCATTCATAGGTTTGGAATTCCCATGACTATCACGACCGATGGAGGTTCGGTCTTCACTTCTAAGGAATTCGGAAGTTCACGTGATGATGTCGGGATTAAACCGATCCGATCATCCCCCTACTATGCTCAAGCTAACTGACTAGTGCCGAGGCGTCCAATCAAAGCCCGATCAAGCCGATCAAGAGGAAAATTGACGAGAACCCTGGGATTGGCACGAGAAGCTATCGAAGCGTTATGGGCCTACCGCATGTCGTGTCATGGAGCTATAAAGACCTCGCCGTACCAGCTTGTATATGGACTGGGAGGCCGTATTGCCCTGGGAAATTACGGCTGGATCAAGACGCGTCACGTTTCGGAATGATCTCGACAGCTCGAAGAATATGCAGCTTTGATGAGCGACACTATTGAGGACGCAACGGAACTCGGAGCTTTGGTCGTTGGAGAAGATTAAGGAAAACAAAGCCAGGGTGGCTCGTGCTTACAACAAAAAGGTTAGACCAAAGGAGTTCCAAGTTGGTGATCTTGTGTGGGAAGCCGTGTTGCCATTGGGAACCGGGGATAAGGCATATGGCAAATGGTCTCCTAATTGGCACGGCCCGTACAAAGTGGTCCAGGCCTTGAAGGGTAATGCGTACATGCTGGAGGAATTGAGCGGCGAAAAGTTCCCCGTGGCCGTTAATGGTCAACACCTCAAGAAATATTTCCCAAGCATGTGGGATGATGGACGGTAAGATGTGGGGGCCGATTTCAGAATCGGCCAGTAAAAAAACAAAAACATATGGAGATTAACAGCTTGCAAGTACAGCCGATGCACGGGCATCGACTTCAGAAAACAGAGCCGGTACACTGATATCGACTTTAGCAAAATAAGTTTATACACAGCTTGGCCTCAGACAGCAAGATGAGCCGATATTTTGCCATCGGCTCCCGTACGACAACTCCATTCGGCAATCGACAAGGGGGAAATTAGTTGAGGGATTCCTTACAAAGAAAGAGCCGATTGCTTGGGAAGGGAGAACAAAAGAAGGGTCTATTGACCAATCTACTATTGCTAGGCCTATATTGGTAGATCTTAATCTATGGGCCGTCGCTTCCTTCGTCGTCGTCCTCGGAACTCTCATCGGCACTACTGCCGATGGGTTCATCGTCGCTGCTTCCGTAACCCTCTACGGGAGCTTCGTCTTCGTCTTCATCGTCGCTGCTGTCGTCGTCCCACCACATGCGGAGTCGCTTCACTGGCGGATAACCCTCGAGTGAGTCATCGTCATCATCGTCTTCCTCTTCCTCTTCTTCAGAGGTGGGGCAGCCGTCCCAGGAGAACTGGTCGTCCTCGCTCTCCGACTCCAGTTCCCCGACGGCGAGGAACTGAAGATCTCCATCCCCGCTGGTCAGGGACTGGTCGTCTTCGGACCAAACAGAGGAAGTGTGGTCTTCCAGGTCCCATGCTTCTGGGGCGCGGATGTCCGGTGGCGTCTCGCGGGAGGAGGAAGACCCGTAGGAAAGCTCGGAGGAAGAGTCGTGGAAGACCGACGAGGAGGAAGAAGAAGAGGAAGACATGGCTGTGGGAGTTTGGGGGTTTTTGGGTGCCGATGGCCAGAACAGAGCAGGATGGTGAAATGGCGAATTGCTCAGAGCGGTTAAATAAAGAGGGCCACGGTGAAAAATTCAATGCCACAGCAGTTTTCGAGGAGGCAGTACTCAAAGACAACGGTCAAATTGTGCGGAGCAATGGTTCTGCTCTGCCATGACATGACCCGACGAAAAATACTCGCAATGGTTCTCGCTCTCCGCCATGACATGACCCGACGAAAGAAAACGTAATGATTTTGGAAATATCATTTCCAAAACCAGGGGGGCATGTGTTATCACCGAATTTGACCGAGTCGAGGTGGGCCGCAGCCAAGACGGGCTTAAGGAAATATACGTGGAGAATTATATGAATCGGCCTCGTTGGGTTTAATTGCCCGTGTATCTGTAACATTTTAGATCTATTTTAGTTTAGAGATAGAATCTTAGTCGTGCACGGTTTAGTGTACGCCTTCATTAGAAAGTCCCCTGGACTATAAATATGTACCTAGGGTTTATGGAATAAACAACAACTCACGTTCAACCCCAAAAACAAACCAATCTCGACGCATCGCCAACTCCTTCATCTCGAAGGTTTCTATCGTAAGCGACATGCTCGCCTAGATCGCATCTTGCGATCTAGGCAGCACAAGCCCCACGTTGTTCATGCGTTGCTCGTACTGAAGCGTTTTTGATGGCGAGCAACGTAGTTATCTTTAGATGTGTTAGGGTTAGCATTGTTCTTCGTTTAAGCATGCTTACGTAGTGCAACCCTTGCATATCTAGCCGTCCTCACGCCTATCTCAGGTGTGGGGCGGCACCCCGCTTGATCATTATTTAGTAGATCTCGATCCGTTACGATTGCTCCTTGTTCTACAAGGATTAGTTTAATATCTCGCAATAGTTTGGCCTTACAATGGGGGGAGGATCCAGTGGCACGTAGGGTGGCGTTCGCAAGTCCTAAACGGGATGTTCCTAGGACCAACTTCATGTTGGTTTTTTGGCCTTGTTTAGGATCGGCTTACGAGCACCGTGCGTGGCCGCAAGGCCCAACCTGGAGTAGGATGATCCGGTTATGCGGTGAAAACCCTAAATCGTGGTAGATCTCATTAGCTTCATCTTGATCAAACAGGACCACCAAGTATTCGTGCACCCCGTACGGATCATGGGTGGATCGGCTCTTTGAGCCGATTCACAGGATAACCTGAGAGCCGATCGAGGCTCGTATTTAACGTTTACATGTATGCCCCGCAGAAACTAAGCGAGGCAACCTCATCACCTTCCCCGACCGTGTATAGGTCAGGTGGCACGCCCTTGCACTTCGCAACGCCGCGTGTGACCAGAAGAGCATTGCGGGCCGTCGCTCGGAGGGGTCTCAGCCAGCCGCAGCTCTAGGCTCCCCCCGGCTCTACAGTGTTGACAAGGCCGCTGCCCGCCGGTGGGTTTTGGCAGTCAACACATTGCTTGTAGAATGTTACTAAACACTTAATAACACCTTTTGAACCAAAGAAACCCAAATCAAATCAAGAGAAAATCAAAAACCAAGTCACATATGATAATGGTCATATGTGACACTTTTAACATTTTACCCACTTTGAGCCCTTGTATTAAGAGTTTTGTAAACTAAACTTTGTCAAACCTTTGCAGCTCATCCAAGACCACATCAAGGTGAACAACTTTGATCAAAACCGCCCCTGCAAATTCTTTCCCAATTTCAAACTAGGATCAAGCAAAGTAGAGACTTCAAATCAGATTCTAGTTTCTACCCAATTTGAAATTTTGCAATTCTTTGAAATTTTGAAAACCACCACATGGCCTAGCCATGGCCATGCCGGCCATGTTCCCCATGGACATGCTCCCTCTCACCTCTCTCACTTCTAGCCCTGGCCACCATGTCCCTCTGCTCCCCCTTACTTCCCCGAACGTGCTGGTACCCGCCATTGCCGGAGAGGAGCACGCAATTGCCCAGACCAACACGCGCCCGCGACGCCCTGGCACGCCAGGATCGGCATGCACTACTAGGAAAAAGGCATTCAGTGGCGCACCACATATAGCCATCAGTGGGCACTAGTGGTGCGCCACTGTTATCACGCCACTGCTAACTCCTAGTAGTGGCGCACTAGTGGTGCGCCACTACTATCCTTGATAACAGTGGCGCACTGCGTGGTGCGCCATTGACATGTCCAAGCAGTGCGCCACTATTACTCCAAATTGGTGCGCCATCGTTGGTCACCGCAGTGCGCCACTACCGTCTAGCCAAGGTGCGCCACTACTAGACTTTGGGTGCGCCACCGCTTCAGCCGAGGTGCCGCGCCACCGCCGCGTGTGGACGTGCGCCACCGCCGCGTGTGGACGTGCGCCACCGCCGAAGTGCTCGGTGCGCCACCGCTAGAATCGTAGGGGATCACGAGGCAGTGCACCATCGGAGCCTTGGCAGTGCGCCACCGCTACTTAGTGGTAGTGCGCCACCGATGGGCGACCAGTGCGCCACCGCTACAATTTCGATTTTTTTTTGTATCCCGGCAGTGTATTTATACAGAGTTGTATATGGTACAATAGCACAATACAGGATATATAACACATATACACAACAACACAGCCTCATCCATACATAGTTCTTCACATTAGCCCCACATGATTCACAAGATTTCACATTAGAGAAGTTACGAGGTTACAATGCAAGTTACGGGTTACAAAGTCGCAAATGATTACACAAGATCGATCATCTAAAGTAAAATCACATAGAAGAGAGCTAGAGTCGAGACTAGCACCATCCCGATGATAGTGGTCTTCATCCGGTTCCTCCTCCGCTCCCTCCTCTCTCCCACCAAATAGCGTGCGTATCTATCTTCGGCCTCCGCTCTAGTGGTGTACCCTTTGTAGTCAGTACGCTAAAACGGTGAACCTCGTCTCCGACACTCCTCCCGACCGTTGTAGATTCCGGGAACCTTGCCCTTGTACACGACATACCACGTCATATCCGCGTACATATGCACAAGCCAAAGAAACATTAGTGCACGCTCATAGATGTTTGCAACGAATAAGAGCAAACTCAAAAACGATCCAAGTAGTATGAACTAAAAGGCATGCCTCATACATTGTTGGTCTGAACAAATATCAACATTCAGTGGAAGGGGTTAGTGAAACCAAGTAGGATGCACAAGAGATTGATACTTGTGTCATCGCACCAGGTTCACTAGCCCCTCCCCCGAGTGTACAAGTGACCAAACATTCTAATCATCGGCCAATGCAATTAAGAAGTGCCAACTCAAATAAGAGATAAGTCGCTAGTATGAATTAAATGGAATGCCTCATACATTGTTGGTCGGAACAAATATTAACATTTAGGGAAGGGGTCAACGAAACCAAGAAGGATGCACAAGAGATTGATATTTTGTGTCATCGCACCAGGTTCACCGACCCTCCCCCAAGTGTATAGGTGACCAAACATTCTAATCATCTGGCATTTTGAGATACCGAGAGCAAATGGAATGACAAGGGCCTCATACATTGTTGGTCGAAACAAATATGAACATCCCGGGATGGCGTTAGTAAGGCCAGGTAGGATGCACAAGAGATTGATATTTGTGCCATCACACCGGGCTCACTAGCGACACCCCGAGTGTACAGCTTGACCGAACATTCTAATCATCGGCACTAAAATGGAAGAAAGAGCATATGCCTCATACATTGTTGGTCGGAACAAATATTAACATTTAGGGAAGGGGTCACGAAACCAAGAAGGATGCACAAGAGATTGATACTTGTGTCATCGCACCAGGTTCACCGACCCTCCCCCAAGTGTATAGGTGACCAAACATTCTAATCATCGGCATTTTGAGATACCAAAGCAAATGGAATGACAAGGGCCTCATACATTGTTGGTCGAAACAAATATGAACATCCCGGGATGGCGTTAGTGAGGCCAGTAGGATGCACAAGAGATTGATATTTGTGCCATCACACCGGGCTCACTAGCGACACCCCTGAGTGTACAGATTGACCGAACATTCTAATCATCGGCACTAAAATGGAAGAAAGAGCATATGCCTCATACATTGTTGGTCAAAACAAATATTAACATTCCGTGAAGGAGTCAGCGAGACCAGGTAGGATGCACAAGAGATTGATATTTGTGTCATCACACCAAGCTCACCTGATGCCTTCACGGAGTGTACAGGTGACCAACCATTCTAATCATCGGCATTCTGAAAAACCAAAGCAAATGGAATGACGAGGGCCTCATACATTGTTGGTCAAAACAAATTTTAACATTCGTGGATGGAGTAAGCGAGGCCAGGTAGGATGCACAAGACATGGATATTTGTGCCATCACACCAGTGCTCGCTTGCTCCACCCCCGAGTGTACAAGTGACCAATCATTCTAATCATCGAGCATATGCAAACAAAATTAAGGACCAAATCAAGTGCGGAAAACGACAGAGCCATATATATAAGTTCACAAACATAGCCGAACTAGTAATTAAACGGACATGCAAGTAAAGTGCTGGATAAAGTTTATTACAACACAAGCTCGTCTTTAGTTCACAACTACATAACTAGGCTCGCACATCAAGACTCGGCTAAAGGGACTTAGGAGCGTGGATAAAACCGCCGCCTTTCTTCAAGCACATCCATGAGCGGTAGTCGTCACTCCGCATTTGGAGCATTGTGTCTATGACACCGTTCGACGGCCGATAGCCAGGCATAGAACTCCCCGCGCTTCTAATGACATCTTGAAAGATGATTTCACGTAACTCTACTTGGATGCGAAAGAACTCTTGCTTGATGCCGTCGTCGTGGACCCGCGACAATTTGTTGGCCCGAGTCTCCGAGATGCTCGGTAGCGTAAGCTGCCGGTCCCGTATGAACTTATCCATGTGATAGAGGGCGTAGTAGGCATCCTTGTTACTAGAAGGCGGCTTCTTGACGCAGGGAAACTTTGTTTGGTGCTTGAACACATGCTTCCCGTACCTAACATTTGGCCTCTGCATGTGGCCTTTCGCTTTGACGTAGCCATTCAGAGCATCATCAAGTACGGCCTTGACATTCGTGTAGCCCGTGGTTGACTGACCGTCCGCATCGAGGTATGTGGCCACGGAATGTTTCGGGGTTATGGAGATGAGTGTGCAGGTTTTGTCTCTGCGTAGAACACATAATGTTTAAGAACATGACGATTGAAATCTAAAAAAATCACGAGTTAAGACCGGTACGGTGAGGGGTGACTTACTCGGGAAATACATGCAGGAGGAGGTTACACTTCTTCTGGTTCGCTAGAAAGAAGTCTTTGAGGTATCCACTCGCGACTGCCCGGTCTCCGGCGGTGGCCAAGTGGACGGCACGCATGTAGAAGGGGTCGGCTATCGCGATGTCCGGGATGTTGTGTCTAATGATCCGCATCGCCTTGTTGAGCGAGTATAGGCAAATGAAGGTGTAGTGCAGCGGATAATCGTTCAGGCATGGCGAAGATGTCATCATACCGTAGGAAGATCTTCTCCGCGAAGCCACTATCGACAAAGCCATGGCCCGAGGGCACCTTGGCAACATACACTCGGGTATCCATGATCTTTCTCCCGATACGCCGCTCCTCCATAAACCGAATACCGTCAACCGGAGATCGCATAGGACCGGGTGCAGCATCGTACAATCTTTGAATTAGCATCCGCTCACCCGACACATGCACCCTCGACTCGATATTCTTGGGCACTGGTGGCCCGTCCTGAGCACGGATAGGTGCCGGCTGGCTGGCAGACTTGTCGTCCTTCTTCTTTCTTTTCCGTCTCTTCGGCTTCATATTTACTGGGACTGCATTCTCCTCTTCGCAAGCCTTCTTCAGTGTGTTAGGACCGATAACACTTCTCACCTCGGCTATCGGCTGAGTCTCGGTGAAGTCGGCAGCTGGAGGCGTCTCCGAGAACGGAATAGGCGCCGCTTGTTGCAATAGGTTTTCCCTCGGCGGCAGCTTGAGAGGGTTGGCTACTCGAGATCGTAGTCCGCCCCAAAATCGAAGTGGCAGTCCGGGTTGGCGAACGTCATCGTCCTCGTCCGGACCATCGTTCGGATCTTGTGCCATATGCATGTCCTCGTCGGCTGATGGCGGCACCGTTGGGGTGGTCTTGCCATGGCTTGGCGCCGGCACGGCTCAGGGTGCTGTCCGTGGGGTGGTGTCGCTCGCCCCCAACCGAATCCGGCTCTTTGGCCAAACCATGGACCAATTGAAGCATTGGTGGAGGGTAAGGACCTCATCTGCATCGGCGCCATGGGGTTGAAAGGGAGGTACCACGTCGTCGTAGCCACTAAGCACTCGAACCAATTGAATCCTATACACGTCGGGTGCCATGGGTACACCGTGTAACTGGCGGTTGCTCGGTTGAACGATTCTGGCCATGGCGACATCGATCAACTCGCCGTTCACAAAATGCAGGAGAGTGCATGGGACGTCGGCGGCGGCACCCTGCGGAAAACATGTAGGGCGTTAGGGATGGCTAGCGTAGTCAAAGTCAAGGATATGGAAGTCATCGGAGACGAGGGTTGGTTACCGTGATGGCGTCCAGCTCGGCTAAGGTCGAGGCACCGCCGGCGGCGGGCGTGCCATTGATGGAGTGGCCGCTTGTTGGCGCGGTGCCGGGCGGCGTATTATCCGCAGCGACGGGTGCATTGAGCTGAAGTAATGGCGCCGCGGGAGACACCAAGGTTGGCGCCGCGGGAGCCACCAAGGTTGGCGCCGCGGGAGCCACCAAGGTTGGCGCCGCGGGAGCCACCAAGGTTGGCGCTGCGGGAGCCACCAATGTTGGCGCCGCCGGAGACACCATTGTTGCCGCTCGCGGACTAACCGATGGCTCCACGTTGTGGGAGTTGCTGCCCGTGGAACCGGGAACCGGGGAGGCCCCTTTTTCCTCCCCTATACCACGCGTCCGCACCGGAAACCAAGGTAGGGATGATGGAGCTAAGCGTCGTGCCCACTTGGTCCTCCACTTGCCGTCGTTGCGTCCTCTCGTTGGGTCTCCACGATATGTTGCACTTGTTGCCGCACTTGCTCCTGGACCAATGTCGGGATCTGCGCAACTTGTGCCTTGAGATGTGCGACCTCCTTCTCATCGATGGTGGCCTTTTTCTCCTTTTTCCCCGACTTATAGTATTCTGACCATTTCATAGAGCATCCTTCGCCGACCACACGACCAGCCGACGTCGGCTTACTCAATGGATCCCTCTTCTTGTGGGCATTCAACGCCCTATTTAAAGGGTTGTCCCAAGGGGCACACCTGCGAGGAGCTCGTGGACCCCGCGCCGCTACTAGCTTCCTTTTCACTTTCCGCAAGAACCTCCTTAGCCTACGGGAGGAACATGCATGAACCATTTAGAAATTTGGATTCATCAATAAGAATGCAACCATAAAGGAGCTAATTAAGCGGGTGCATTCCTTACCGTAAGAGCCTCAAACCGCTTCACATCCGGAGTGGTGGTGAGCTCCTTTGTTTTCGGGTCAATACGGTACCGGGCCAGAGAAAGTTTCCTGGTTTGCTTGTTTTTGTATTGCGGGAAGAGGGGCTCGAGGCCGTTCTTCACACGCTCCTCATCCGCGGCATCCCATTTCGGTTGCGACACCCTAAAACCGCCAGGACCAAGTTTGTGGGTGCCTAAGTTCAGTTTTTGCATGTCCTTCCCCCACTGACTAGAATCCGACGTTGACTCGCTCTCGCACTTGATCTTGAAATCAGCGTAGTCTTGCTCGGTGATCGAGGAATTTGACTCCTTGATCTTCTCGTAACTCTCACCACTATTAATCATTTTCTTCACTCGGTTCCTCCAACTAGCGAGGGCGGTGCTCATCTTCGTGAGGGCGGCATTGTGCACTTTGTTCCGCATGAGACGCTTTTCTGAGCAGTCCACCGGGAACTCGTATCGTTCGTGCAGCTTCTTGAAGAGGAGGGTGCGCAAATTCGCTCGGTCAGGATGCCTGAGGTTATCGGTGTTGATCGAGATCGTGCTCCGGAGGATGCACCCGAGTTGGGCCGAGTACCCTTTGACTAACTCAGGGGGCGCCGTTGGTTGCCCACTGGCGTTCACTTCAGTGAATGCCTCGCTTCTACGATGCCGAGCACATTTGGGCGACGCTCCCTCCGTAGCTTCTTCGGTTTGCCGGTGTCATCCTCGCCGGCACCATCCGTGGTGTGGTCATCCTCGCCGGCACCATCAGTGGTGTCATCGTCGGCGGCATCGTCCGCTCGGTACTCTGGATCGGTGCCATCATCCTCGCCATCGTCGCGGCGAGGTTGTGACTCCATCACCTCCATTTCATTGGTTAGCATCCAGAATGGCTTGCTGCCGCTGCCGCCGGCCTCATCGTTGTCGGCCATGTTCGAACTAAGTAGGAAAAAATGCATAAATTAGCGCAAGATTTCACGGAAAAATTGGGCATGACCTATGCTAATCTATGGACATATGAGTGCCCCATTTTCGCCGAAACGGAAATGAATCAACATTTCGGCGATAATGGGCAACTCTGTCGATCCCTGCACAAGAAAATGACACCATATACACATGCAAAACAATCCACCAGCTGAGCACCATGGCACATACACAATTGTTCCTCCATATACACCATATGCATCAGCTAACCATGGGCAGTACAGCAAGCGGCAGCATCAAGCATCATCAAGCGTAGCAAGGCAAGCGGCTAGCAAGCAGCCAAGCAGCGGCAAGCAAGCAGCAGCACAGCGAAGCAACAAGCACCATCAGCACCAACAGCAAGCACCATCAGCACTAGTAGCACCAGCAGCAAGCACTAGTAGCACCAGCAGCAAGCACCAGGAGCACCAACATCAAGCACCATCAGCACCGGTAGCAAGCACTAGTAGCAGCAAGCACTAGGAGCACCAGCAGCAAGCACCATCAGGACCAGGAGAGGTGAGGTGTTGCTCACCGTGAGTCGCGTGGAGTCTCCGAGAGGTGAGTTGTTGCTCCGGGTCGAGGAAGATGCGGCAGCGACGGTCAGGTGCTCTTGTTCAAGGGCTGTGAAAGATGATGTAAACTATTAAATGAATAGAAAAATCAAGTAACAAATCAAGTAACTTTAAGAACCTAGCAAGCAGCAACAATCAACCTAGCAACTAAAATGGTGGTTATTCATATTTGAGTGTACATGTACAAGTACACAATGGTGGTTATTCATTTCAGTGAAAACAATTGTGGTGTTACTTGTACGGATGTCGGAATCAAAACACACATCATCGAGCAAAAATACTCCAAATGTCAAGAACACAAACAATTTTTTCAGCCTTCTAGTTTTGAAAGCCTACGGACACTTGTATGCTTTCGACGGAGTAAGGTACCCAGGTTTAAAAATCTCATATTGTTTTTAACTTGGTGTTCTCTCTATTAACTCCTTATTTCTTTTCGTTATTAAGCCTAAAACTTCACAAGTACAATAGGGCAATATCAATTATAAGAGGTCTTACTCTCCCGGTGCTTTCGTGACGTAAAGAACCAGCTTGGATGAAGCTATAACGATATCATACACTAATCTAGAGGAGACTTCAAGCAATCCCTCAACCAAAAGAAAATAATGTAGCAGATTTACCAGCAGATCTTTAGGGTTAAAACATGTAAGAACATTTTGAACACTTATAAGCTAAACCAACATGAAATGCATGGTTGCTACCAATAAA
This sequence comes from Lolium rigidum, assembly GCF_022539505.1. Classification (NCBI taxonomy): domain Eukaryota; kingdom Viridiplantae; phylum Streptophyta; class Magnoliopsida; order Poales; family Poaceae; genus Lolium; species Lolium rigidum. Next base: position 53,960,929 of record NC_061514.1, on the reverse strand, counting down.
AAACTTGGAAAATCTGTAGAAGTGACAGATTGTGATTAGAGAGTTTTGCTACTCGCTACTGAGCTTACAACAGTCAGAAGTGATTTCATTTTACTACTAATAATGTCAGCAAACTGAATTACAAAAAATGTGAACATCTGGACACAGGTTTGATTTATAAACAATAGGCTATGGGAAGATTGTGAGTTTTGATTTATAAACAAGTGTAATTTACATGTAACAATGCTCTTAATAGTATGCAATTGTGAGTTACTAAGCAGCAGGCTTGCAGTTCAAGGTGTTCAAATTTCACTTGTGAGTTACTAAATCAATTTTAAGCAACAACACTATCTGCTCCTAAGCAGCAGCAGCAATTGTGAACCTAACGACAGCAGCGACAGACCTAAGCAACATCTAACGACAGCAGACACCTAAGCAACAACCTAACAAGCAGCAGCAGCTTTTCCATGATATTTTCCATGATTTTCCCCCTTCCTTTCTTGCTACACTACCAAGAGTCCAAGATCAATGGAAATGCTGCTACCTTTATGATATGCATATAACCAGAGACATAGCATAGACATATTCAACACTACAGAGAGCATTCCTATGAACTCCAATGAACTACAAAGAACTACATTTGCATAGACTAGTTTACTATCCAACAGAATGTCATTTGAAACTATCACTGCAAGCATCTTGACAACACAGGTGCACATTTATCGGATCATCAGAATGTCATTTGCACTAGATGCTAGCCTTTGAGCGGTTTGAGCGGGATTCACCTGCGAGATTGGGGTTGGAGCAGGCCGTCGAGCGGTGTCGGCGTGGTTCGGTGCGTGGCGGGGGCGGCCGGTGGTCTTGGAGCAGACGAGGAATGCGGCGAGGAGGAACCTGCTCCGCGGCGACGAGGTCGCAGAAGAGGAGGTCGCAGACGAGGAAGGCGGCGAGGAGGTCGCAGACGAGGACGCCGACTAGGTCGCAGACGAGGTCGCCGACGTGCTGCTCCTGCTCCGAGGCGAGCTTGAGAGGATCTGCGTGGGGCAGAGAACGTGAGGCGGCCGGGTGGGGATCGAGGTGAATCGAGGGGAGGCGGCCGCCGGCGGGGAGGTGAATCGAGGGGTACCGTGCGATGCCGCCGGGGTCCGGTCGCTCGCGTCGCTCGGGGAGGGCGGCCGCCGGCGTCGGAGAGAGGGCGCCGGTGGATCAGGGGAGGAGTGGCTCCGCGAGGCAGATCGAGGGATGGTGGCCGGCGGAGAGGAGGGCGCAGTCGCGAGGAAGAAGAGGAGGGATTTGGTCGGGACGGGGAAGAGAAGGGGATTTTTCTAAGTCCCCGACTCCCCTTAGCAATAGCGCACGTCTAGGGGTGCGCCACTATGAGGCTTAGCAATGGCGCACCTCTAGGGGTGCGCCACTGCCTCTTTAGGTTTAGGTCAAAACGAGCGCGGCACCTACGGTTGACAAGAATCGCACTGTCACCGTAATGGCTAGCTCCCCCTGTTTGGTTTACCCCGGCCGGCCGAGTTCGAACCACTGGCGGCCCCAATTTTTTTCACTTTTTTATTAAATTTATTTAACACTATAATAAATAGCATAATACACCAAAATAAAAGGCATAAATAATTATAATTATGTAGAATATTTAAAATACTATAGAATCTAGAAAATATCCAAAAATATAAATTATATGTCTATTTTGATCGGTACAATGTGTAGATTAACAATATGACATCCATTATTCATACAAGAAAATGATACATAATTATCTTTTCACAATCTTCTTGCCCTTCTTTCTCGCGGTTGAATAATTTAGCCCCGGAACTCCTTGACTTCTTCTCTTGAATGGACGGCCTTTAGGTAGGGTGGTCCTGCTTCTTCTTGTTGTGTATGGTTCTTCATCATCGTCGTTGTCATCTTCCATCTTCGGATCGCCGTACTGGTCAAAGTCTAGCTCGTTGGCGGCTCCATCCATTCCGATGATGCTCCTTTTGCCTCTCCTCACGACAACACGGCTGGGCTTTTGCGGGTCGGTAATGAAGAAGCATTGGTCCACTTGGGAAGCTAGTACCCATGGCTCATATTTCGCGGTGACCTTTGCGCCCGCTGTCTTGGATTTGGCTTCGGGTATAACCATGGTGGTGAAATGCCGGTCTTCTTTTATGACGTTCTTGGCCCACCTGACACGGAACATCGGCACATTCTCTCCGGCGTAGCTCAGCTCCCAGATCTCCTCGATCTTTCCGTAGTATCTCTGCTTGACGTCACCGCTGTAGGACTCCATCGTTACCCCGGAGTTCTGATAATTGCTCTTCATGTCCTTTTCCTCGCTGTAGAATGTGTAGCCGTTGATATCGTACACCTGAAATGTCATCAGGTTGTGTTCGGCGCCTTGTGACAGGGCGAATATGAGTTTTTCTTCCGCAGAAGAATCCTCGACTATAGGGTACGTCAGCATCTTGTCCTTGAACCACCGCGTGAAGGTTGAGTTGTGCTCTTTGATTATATCTCCGTCCGTCCTCTGTTGGCCCTGATCATTGTACGTCTTTGCGATGAAGGTTTTGTGCTCTACCACCCAAGGATCGACCACATCTATGTGTTGTAGCGCGACTAGGTTTGCTCTTTCAAAGTCGGCGATTCGACCCTTGAAGTCGACATGCATTTCGCGGCTACCGTCGCGGTGACCCCATCCAGCGAGCTTCCCGAGATGCCTGTTTACGGGAAGGCCAACGGGGTTCTCGATTTGTAGATAACTCGTGCAGAAGGAGATGCACTCTTCGGTCAGAAAGCCCTTGGCTATGCTTCCGTCCGGAGCGTGCCCCGTTGCGAACGTACCCTTTGATGACACCATTCATCCTTTCGAACGGCATCATGCTGTGCAGGAACGTCGGCCCCAGTTGGATGATATCATCCACGATATGTACCAGCAGATGCACCATGATGGCGTGTAACTCACACGTTCGTTGGGAACCCCAAGAGGAAGGTATGATGCGTACAGCAGCAAGTTTTCTCTCAGAAAGAAACCAAGGTTTATCGAACCAGGAGGAGCCAAGAAGCACGTTGAAGGTTGATGGCGGCGGGATGTAGTGCGGCGCAACACCGTAGATTCCGGCGCCAACGTGGAACCTGCACAACACAACCAAAGTACTTTGCCCCAACGAAACAGTGAGGTTGTCAATCTCACCGGCTTGCTGTAACAAAGAATTAGATGTATAGTGTGGATGATGATTGTTTGCAATAACAGTAAAGAACAATAGCAGCAGATTGTATTTCAGATGTAAAGAAATGGACCGGGGTCCACAGTTCACTAGAGGTGTCTCTCCCATAAAATAAATAGCATGTTGGGTGAACAAATTACAGTCGGGCAATTTACAAATAGAGAGAGCATAACAATGCACATACATGACATGATGAATATTGTGAGATTTAATTGGGCATTACGACAAAGTACATAGACCGCTATCCAACATGCATCTATGCCTAAAAAGTCCACCTTCGAGGTTATCATCCGAACCCCTTCCAAGTATTAAGTTGCAAAGCAATGGACAATTGCATTAAGTATGGTGTGTAATGTAATTAATAACTACATCCTCGGACATAGCATCAATGTTTTATCCCTAGTGGCAACAAGCACATCCACAACCTTAGAACTTTCTCGTCACTATCCCAGATTTAATGGAGGCATGAACCCACTATCGAGCATAAATACTCCCTCTTGGAGTTAAGAGCAAAAACTTGGCCAGAGCCTCTACTAATAACGGAGAGCATGCAAGATCATAAACAAAACATCTAATAGATTGATAATCAAAATAACATAGTATTCTCTATCCATCGGATCCCGACAAACACAACATATAGAATTACAGATAGATGATCTTGATCATGTTAGGCAGCTCACAAGATCCGACAATGAAGCACATGAGGAGAAGACAACCATCTAGCTACTGCTATGGACCCATAGTCCAGGGGTGAACTACTCACTCATCACTCCGGAGGCGACCATGGCGGTGAAGAGTCCTCCGGGAGATGATTCCCCTCTCCGGCAGGGGGCCGGAGGAGATCTCCGAATCCCCGAGATGGGATTGGCGGCGGCGTCTCCGGAAGGTTTTCCGTATCGTGGCTCTCGTGCACGGGGGTTTCGCGACGAAGGTTATTTGTAGGCGGAAGGGCAGGTAAAGGGGCGTCACGAGGGCCCACACCACAGGCCGGCGCGGCCAGGGCCTGGGCCGCGCCGCACCGGTGTGTCGCCACCTCGTGGCCCCACTTCGACTCTCCTCGGTCTTCCGGAAGCTTCGTGGCAAAATAGGACCCCGGGCGTTGATTTCGTCCAATTCCGAGAATATTTCCTTACTAGGATTTCCGAAACCAAAAACAGCAGAAAACAACAGAATCGGCTCTTCGGCATCTCGTTAATAGGTTAGTGCCGGAAAATGCATAAATACGACATATAATGTGTATAAAACATGTAGATATCATCAATAATGTGGCATGGAACATAAGAAATTATCGATACGTCGGAGACGTATCAGCATCCCCAAGCTTAGTTCATGCTCGTCCCGAGCAGTGTAAACGATAACACGAGATAATTTCTGGAGTGACATGCCATCATAACCTTGATCATACTATTGTAAACATATGTAATGAATGCAGCGATCAAAACAATGGTAATGACATGAGTAAACAAATGAATCATAAAGCAAAGACTTTTCATGAATAGCACTTCAAGACAAGCATCAATAAGTCTTGCATAAGAGTTAACTCATAAAGCAATAAATCAAAGTAAAGGTATTGAAGCAACACAAAGGAAGATTAAGTTTCAGCGGTTGCTTTCAACTTGTAACATGTATATCTCATGGATAATTGTCAACATAGAGTAATATAACAAGTGCAATATGCAAGTATGTAGGAATCAATGCACAGTTCACACAAGTGTTTGCTTCTTGAGGTGGAGAGAAATAGGTGAACTGACTCAACATAAAAGTAAAAGAAAGGTCCTTCAAAGAGGAAAGCATCGATTGCTATATTTGTGCTAGATCTTTTATTTTGAAAACATGAGACAATTTTGTCAACGGTAGTAATAAAGCATATGAATCATGTAAATTATATCTTACAAGTTGCAAGCCTCATGCATAGTATACTAATAGTGCCCGCACCTTGTCCTAATTAGCTTGGACTACCGGATCATCGCAATATACATGTTTTAACCAAGTGTCACAATGGGGTACCTCCATGCCGCTCGTACAAAGGTCTAAGGAGAAAGCTCGCATTTTGGATTTCTCGCTTTTGATTATTCTCAACTTAGACATTCATACCGGGACAACATGGACAACAGATAATGGACTCCTCTTTAATGCATAAGCATGTAGCAACAATTATTGTTCTCATATGAGATTGAGGATATATGTCCAAAACTGAAACTTCCACCATGATTCATGGCTTTAGTTAGCGGCCCAATGTTCTTCTCTAACAATATGCATGCTCCAACCATTAAGGTGGTAGATCTCCCTTACTTCGGACAAGACGGACATGCATAGCAACTCACATGATATTCAACAAAGAGTAGTTGATGGCGTCCCCGTAAAACATGGTTATCGCACAACATGCAACTTAATAAGAGATAAAGTGCATAAGTACATATTCAATACCACAATAGTTTTTAAGCTATTTGTCCCATGAGCTATATATTGCAAAGGTGAATAATGGAAATTTTAAAGGTAGAACTCAAGCAATTTACTTTGGAATGGCGGAGAAATACCATGTAGTAGGTAGGTATGGTGGACACAAATGGCATAGTGGTTGGCTCAAGGATTTTGGATGCATGAGAAGTATTCCCTCTCGATACAAGGTTTAGGCTAGCAAGGTTATTTGAAACAAACACAAGGATGAACCGGTGCAGCAAAACTCACATAAAAGACATATTGTAAACATTATAAGACTCTACACCGTCTTCCTTGTTGTTCAAAACTCAATACTAGAAATTATCTAGACTTTAGAGAGACCAAATATGCAAACCAAATTTAGCAAGCTCTAGGTGTTTCTTCATTAATGGGTGCAAAGTATATGATGCAAGAGCTTAAACATGAGCACAACAATTGCCAAGTATCAAATTATTCAAGATATTTTAGAATTACTACATGTAGCATTTCCCAATTCCAACCATATAACAATTTAACGAAGAAGATTCAACCTTCTCCATGAATACTATGAGTAAAGCCTAAGGACATACTTGTCCATATGCAACAGCGGAGCGTGTCTCTCTCCCACACAATGAATGCTAGGATCCATTTTATTCAAACAAAAACAAAAACAAAAACAAAAACAAACCGACGCTCCAAGCAAAGCACATAAGATGTGATGGAATAAAAATATAGTTTCAGGGGAGGAACCGGATAATGTTGTCGATGAAGAAGGGGATGCCTTGGGCATCCCCAAGCTTAGACGCTTGAGTCTTCTTAAAATATGCAGGGGTGAACCACCGGGGCATCCCCAAGCTTAGAGCTTTCACTCTCCTTGATCATATTGCATCATTCTCCTCTCTTGATCCTTGAAAACTTCCTCCACACCAAACTCGAAACAACTCATTAGAGGGTTAGTGTACAATAAAAATTTAACATGTTCAGAGGTGACACAATCATTCTTAACACTTCTGGACATTGCATAAAGCTACTGGACATTAATGGATCAAAGAAATTCATCCAACATAGCAAAAGAGGCAATGCGAAATAAAAGGCAGAATCTGTCAAAACAGAACAGTCCGTAAAGATGGATTTTATTGAGGCACCAGACTTGTTCAAATGAAAATTCCAAAATTGAATGAAAGTTGCGTAAATATCTGAGGATCACGCACGTAAATTGGCATAATTTTCTGAGCTAACTACAGAGAGGCAGATCGGAATTCGTGACAGCAAAGAAATCTGTTATCGCGCAGCAATCCAAATCTAGTATTCACTTTACTATCAAAGACTTTACTTGGCACAACAAAGCACAAAACTAAGATAAGGAGAGGTTGCTACAGTAGTAAACAACTTCCAAGACTCAAATATAAAACAAAAATACTGTAGTAAAAATATGGGTTGTCTCCCATAAGCGCTTTTCTTTAATGCCTTTCAGCTAGGCGCAGAAAGTGTATATCAAGTGTTATCAAGAGATGAGGCATCGGCATTACCTTGGGCTTTACCCTTACCTTTCTTGTTCTTTTTCTTACCCTTTGGCTTAGGGAATATATGTCTACCCCCGGGTGTAGAGGTGAATTTTAGGGTGCCTTCTCCCATGTCTATGACTGCTCCCAATAGTTTCAACGAGGATCTTCCGAGTGTGATTTGTCCTGTTCCTGCACATTCAATAACGAGATAATCAATGGATATTGTTCTCCCAAGAATGGTTGTATGCACACCCGCAGCTATTTCTTTAGGAATTATAACAGAGTTATCAATAAGAGTTATTCCTTCTCCCCCTTCAGCGAATTCCCAAAGTTTCAGAGATTTATGAATATTCTTAGGCATTAGGCAAAATTCAGTCATAATATCACAATTAGCATGAAGAGTTTGGTCACCAATAGCAATTTTAATAGTAGGATCCCATAATGAAGGTTCAGAGTTCATTAAAACTTGATCAAGACGGTTACAAACATATCCATAATTTTCATTCAAGCGAGATGCACTTGTCTCAAGAGTGTTTAATCTATTATAAATGCTAATAAGGGCTGAATCAAAGTTATTAGCTGAATCATGTGATGCAACCAACTTCTTTATGGCATTAAAAGCTTGATCCCCATTGCAATGAAGGAAATATCCTCCCACTACAGCATCCAAGGCATATCTATAGCGAATCATAAGACCAAAATAAAAATTACTAAGGAGCAAACTTAGAGTCATTTGAGGTTCAGCTTTACGATAAGAAGTAAAAATTCTGGACCAAGCATCTTTAAAACTCTCCCCGTCCCCTTGTTTAAAAGTGAAGACTAATTCCTCAGGTGAAGAAGTAACAGGTGCAGAACTAGACATGGTAACAAAAGTAAAATGCAAGTAACTAATTTTTTTGTGTTTTGATATAGAGTGCAAGACAAGCAAATAAAGTAAAGCTAGCAACTAATTTTTTTGTGTTTTGATATAATGCAGCAAACAAAGTAGTAAATAAAATAAAGCAAGACAAAAACAAAGTAAAGAGATTGGGTTGTGGAGACTCCCCTTGCAGCGTGTCTTGGTCTCCCCGGCAACGGCGCCAGAAAAAGATGCTGGCGTGTAGTTGACGTGGGAGTTAGAAATCTTTGTGGTGTAGCTTTTCTTCGTTCCCGACAACGGCGCCGTAAAAGAGCTTGATGGCGTGTAACTCACACGTTCGTTGGGAACCCAAAGAGGAAGGTATGATGCGCACAGCAGCAAGTTTTCCCTCGAAAGAAACCAAGGTTTATCGAACCAGGAGGAGCCAAGAAGCACGTTGAAGGTTGATGGCGGCGGGATGTAGTGCGGCGCAACACCGAGATTCCGGCGCCAACATGGAACCTCGCACAACACAACCAAAGTACTTTGCCCCAACGAAACAGTTGAGGTTGTCAATCTCACCGTCTTGCTGTAACAAAGGATTAGATGTATAGTGTGGATGATGATTGTTTGCAAGAACAAGTAAAGAACAATAGCAGCGAGATTGTATTTCAGATGTAAAGAAATGGACCGGGGTCCACAGCTCACTAGAGGTGTCTCTCCCATAAGATAAATAGCATGTTGGGTGAACAAATTACGATCGGGCAATTGACAAATAGAGAGAGCATAACAATGCACATACATGACATGATGAATATTGTGAGATTTAATTGGGCATTACGACAAAGTACATAGACCGCTATCCAAGCATGCATCTATGCCTAAAAAGTCCACCTTCAGGTTATCATCCGAACCCCTTCCAGTATTAAGTTGCAAAGCAACAGACAATTGCATTAAGTATGGTGCGTAATATAATCAATAACTACATCCTCGGACATAGCATCAATGTTTTATCCCTAGTGGCAACAGCACATCCACAACCTTAGAACTTTCTGGTCATCGTCCCAGATTTAATGGAGGCATGAACCCACTATCGAGCATAAATACTCCCTCTTGGAGTTAAGAGCAAAAACTTGGCCGAGCCTCTACTAATAACGGAGAGCATGCAAGATCATAAACAACACATAGGTAATAGATTGATAATCAAAATAACATAGTATTCTCTATCCATCGGATCCCGACAAACACAACATATAGAATTACAGATAGATGATCTTGATCATGTTAGGCAGCTCACAAGATCCGACAATGAAGCACATGAGGAGAAGACAACCATCTAGCTACCGCTATGGACCCATAGTCCAGGGGTGAACTACTCACTCATCACTCCGGAGGCGACCATGGCGGTGAAGAGTCCTCCGGGAGATGATTCCCCTCTCCGGCAGGGTGCCGGAGGAGATCTCCCGAATCCCCCGAGATGGGATTAGCGGCGGCGGCGTCTCCGGAAGGTTTTCCGTATCGTGGCTCTCGGATGCGGGGGTTTCGCGACGAAGGCTATTTGTTGGCGGAAGGGCGGAGTCAAGGGGCGTCACGAGGGGCCCACACCACAGGCCGGCGCGGCCGGGGCCGGGCCGCGCCACCCTGGTGTGTCGCCACCTCGTGGCCCCACTTCGACTCTCCTCGGTCTTCCGGAAGCTTTGTGGCAAAATAGGACCCCGGGCGTTGATTTCGTCCAATTCCGAGAATATTTCCTTACTAGGATTTCTGAAACCAAAAACAGCAGAAACAAAGAATCGGCTCTTCGGCATCTCGTTAATAGGTTAGTGCCGGAAAATGCATAAATACGACATATAATGTGTATAAAACATGTAGATATCATCAATAATGTGGCATGGAACATAAGAAATTATCGATACGTCGGAGAGCATAACGTCGAAGAATGCGGGCGGGAAGTACATCTCAAGCTCGCACAGTATCACCACGATCTCTTCCTGTAGCCTTCTAAGTTGCCTCACGCCAACAGACTTCCGAGAGATGACGTCGAAAAAGTTGCATAGGCCAAAAAGCGTTTCACGGACGTGCGCGTCCATGATCCCACGGATTGCAACCGGAAGTATCTGCGTCATCGGCACGTGACAGTCGTGAGACTTCATCCCGCTCGAACCTCTGCTTCGCTTTGTCTAGGTACACTGCTTATCTTCCCCGCGTAACCGTAAGGAAGTTTTACTCCTAGGAGACAAGTCGAAAAACTGCTCGATCTCCTTCTGACTTAGAGTGAAGCACGCGGGGGGGCAGTAATATTCAATATTTTTGGCATTTTTGCCCTTGCGACGACTTTGCGTGTCCTCCGCCTCATCATCGTCATCATCATCATCATCATCATCATTAGGGCGTCCCGCGTGAAGCTCCTCCCTGATCCCAATTGATTGCAAGTCGTACCTTGCTTTCGGCCCATCTTTGGTCTTCTCTGGCATGTTGAGGAGGGTACCAAGCAGACTCTCGCACACGTTCTTCGTGATGTGCATGACCTCAAGGCTGTGAGGCACACGGAGGATCTTCCAGTACGACAAGTCCCAGAAAACAGACCTCGTCTTCCATACCTTAAGCAGCGGCTCCGGCGCCTTTCGCTTCTTTCCCGGCGGTGGGCACTCTTTCCAATTTTTCAATAGCTCGTCTATTTGCTCGCCGCTTCTCGTACGTGGCCGTCTTCGGGGTTCGTCTTGACCATCGAACAGATCCTTGCGTTTCCTCCATGCGTCGTCCTCGCGAAGCCACCTTCGATGTCCCATGAACACCGTTTTCGAGGACCCGGGATCTCTATCTAGCTGGCGGTGCGTTGTGTCGTCCATGCACCTGACGCATGCATTGAATCCGTGGACCACCTGCCCCGCGACATATCCGTAACCGAGAAAGTCATGCACCGTCGTGAGCAGTGCGGCTCTCATAGGGAAATATTCTTCCGTCGCGGCGTCCCACGTATTGGCAGGCGTGTCCCATAGCGTGGCTAGCTCCTCTTTCGAAGCCCCATATACGCATTGATGTCGTTCCCTGGTTGTTTCGGCCCTTCAATTAGCATACTCATTTGAATGTACTCCTCTTCATGCACAACCAGGGGGGAGGTTGTACATCCACACAAACACGGGCCAGGTGCTATGCGTGCTGCTCCGGCTGCCAAACGGATTGACTCCATCGGTGCTCGCGCCCAGCCTTATGTTCCTAGGATCGTCCCCAAATTCTGGGTACTCGAGGTTCAACGCATTCCACTGGCTAGCATCCGAAGGGTGTCTCAACATCCTGTCCTTTTTCTTTTTCTTCGGATCATCTCGCGTCATCTTCTCCCTTCCTCATCTCCGCGTGCCGGCGCATTAGCTTTGCTTGCATAGGATCCGCGAAATACCGCTGCGGACGAGGAGTGATCGGAAAGTACCACACCACCTTCCGAGGAGCTTTCTTCCCCTTCTTGTACCGACTGACGCCGCACTCCGGACATATGGTACACTCTGCGTGCTCGTTCCGATAAATGATGCAATCGTTCAAGCACACATGGCATTTCACATGCGGTAAATCCAGAGGACACACGATTTTCTTGGCCTCCTCGATACTAGTCGGACACGTGTTGCCTTTGGGAAGACGTTCCTGCCAGAATGACATGTTGTCGTTGAAGGATGTGTCGGTCATTTTGTGCTTTACCTTCATCTCCAGAGCCATGAGCATTACTTTCAGGCGGGTATCCTCCGGCCTGCATCCTTCATACAATGGAGTAACCGCGTCTACCTCCGGTCTGATCCATCTTGGCTTTCTCTCGGGCGGCAGCTCTTGCGTTACTCGTCCGCTTGAGAAGCAGCTCTTGAAGATAAGGGTCCTCGCACCCAGTCCATCGACGATGGTCCATCGTCTTCATCTTCATGATCGTCATGATGACCTCCATCTTGATCTTCCTCATCATCAGGTCCAGGATCTCCTACATTGTGATCATGATCATCTCCGGGATCTTCTACATCCTGATCATGCCCGAGATCTTCTACATCCTGATCACCTCCTTCCTTATTTCTTGTTGAATTCCCATGGACAAATTCATAATCATCTTCGTCGCCTTCCCACCGATAGCCATCCATGAAACCACGCATGAGAAGGTGGTCCCGCACCATATCGGCTTTAGGGTCCATAAGGCTCGTCGCCTTGCATCTTCGACACGGACATCTTATCTCCTTTTTGGTTATTTCTAATCATCTCGGCTATCGCGGCTTTCAAAAACCTAGACACAACGCCTTCGCTCATCATGCGGACCATGGTCGCCTGCGGATATAGAGAAAATGGATGTCTTAGCGTACCAAAAGAAAATTTTGGCATGACCTTCCCTAAAAATAGGACATGTATATGCGTAGTATGCCCAACATTCGCCGAAACGGAAATGAATCAACGTTTCGGCAAAATATTTGCAACTCCATCGCATTTCAAATCCCTGCAAACAAAAACACATGCAATACATGTGTGGAGGCTTCGCATATACAACACATGTGGATCCGGAGGCTTCGCATACAACACACATGCACGTGACGCTTTTCGCGCATGCGCACAACACATGATCATCGAGCTTCGCACATAACATATGTGCACATACACGTGTACGTGACGTGTGCAAGACGATCGGAACCTGGTCACACACAAAGCATAAAACCAACAAAGTTACCGATACGGCGAGACCTAGAGTGTTGGATGAGGTAAAAAGTTGAGATTGAGTAGGGTATTGAGCTAAGAAAGCTTCACCATTACTTACCTATGAAGAAAATTAAGTTTACCAACTTAATTTTGGTGAATGAAGAGGTGAAAATGAGGTGGCAACACGACCAGATCCAGATTTGGTGGGAGGTGGTGGTGGAAGAGTGTTTGGGGAAAGTGGGTGGCACATGTGAGTGGAGGGGTTAAAAGCAGGAAATGGTCCCAGGTTAGTAGTGGTGCACCACCTAGCCGTGCGCCACTGCTAGGGTGACATAGCAATGGCGCACTGCTAAGTGGTGCGCCACTGCTAAGCCTCTCATCTCTAAATGGGCTCGGCCACCCCTAGCGATGGCGCACCCTGCTGACATGCGCCATAGGTAACCTATGTAGCAGTGGCGCACCGTCGAAGTGCGCCATTGCTAAGCATATCATCTCTAAACGGGCTCTGGACACCTCCTACAAGTGGCGCACCTCACCAACGTGCGCCATAGGTAAGGAATGTAGCAGTGGCGCACCCCGGTGACGTGCGCCACTACTAGGTTGGGGGAGGAGCTGGCCTCCTGTCACCACTTACTTATGGCGCACCACTATCAAGGTGCGCCACTACTACTTTTGTAACAGTGGCCCACCGTTTTGTGGTGCGCCACTGCTAAGTAGTAGTGGTGCACGGCAGTCATGGTGCGCCACTGCTGGCAGTCTTACGGCTAGGCCTTTTCCTAGTAGTGATGGCCACATCGACGCGCGCCTGCCGGAGCGCGACACGGGCACGCGTCGCCCCGACACAGCAGACCACCCCCGGACCCCCTCTCTCGCCCAGCAACTCACCACTGCACCCTGAATGCCGCTGACACTCCCTTTTTCGCCGACCCGCACCCGCCGTCGCCGGAGACGAAGCAAGATCCCGCCACTGCCGCGCAGGTGCTCGCACACACCCGACACGGTTAGGCACCTCCTAGCCTCGCCATCACGCTCCCTAGAACCGCCTTGATACCAGGAAGCTCACGTGCACGTCGCCTTGCCCCTTCGAGCACCAGAGCGGCCGCGCCATGCTTGACCTCGCCGCACCTCCGCAGACCTCCTCGCCTCTATAAATAGAACACACCCTGAGACGAATTCCACACACCCCTCGCTTCCCCTCTTCCTCCTGAGCATCCTCCACTCCTCTCCCATCCATATTGATCACCGGAGCCCGCCAATTCGTCGCCGGAGCCCCGCCAGAACACCTGCAAGCCGCCGTCGATTGCGACCACCCCAGGCGCTCCCACGACCACCACTAAACCCGCCGTCGTCGACAACCTCGAGCACCGTCGACGCCCTGCCTCGCCGACCGCCGGTGAGCTCGCCAGCACCAAACCCTCGCCGCCAGTAAGCCCTCGCTCGCCGGAGATGACGACGCCCCTCGTGCGTTCGATCCGGTTCTAATCCAACGGCCCCAGTTAAAACGTACCGTTTCGGGAGTTATGAGGCGCTGACAGGCGTGCCCCACCCTGTCAGGCGGCCTGCTCGCGTTGGACGCGCAGTTGGGCCGGCCCACTTCTCTCTCTCCCTTTCTGGCCCGTTAGTTTTCCCGCGTGGCCCATTAATTCAAACTGAGTTTAAATCAAATCCTTTAAATTGCTTACTGGTGTCCTCTTTGAATTTAAATAAAACAAAATCTGCCAAACCAAATTTGACCAACTTTATATTGTTGGAAAGCTTATGAAAAGCTCTATCCAACCACACTGGTTTCAAACCAAAATCTTTTATAGAATTAATGTGACAAAAATAACAAGTCAGAGAGTTTTCAGACTTCAAATAAATTTAGAAAATCAACCAAAATGAATTTTGAGGTGAATCCAATTGATATGATTCACATTTCAAACCCTATATTTGTTTATGCAAAAATATCACATGGTTACTTTGTATGATCATGGGCTAGAATCAAAAATTGGCTAAGTAGTCAATACTAGCCCATTTAAATCTTTTTCAAAATTTAGAATTTGAAATCTATGAGGGTAGCACCTCATTTAAATCACCTTCCCAAGTGTTGTGAAGTAATATGATGACCCTTGTTACATGGTATCATCTTTGCTTACTTGAGGATCTTAGATCAAATAGTTGTGTAAATTGCATGAGGTACTTTACCTCATTTAAATCTTTTGCCCCAAATTGCTAATGGTGAATTGTCGACCTTGGTCAACTTGAATTCATCCATTACTAATTTGAGGAACTTAAATCTTAACAAGATTCAATGAGAGGAAATTATTTCCTCAAAGACCTAAATAGAAGCCCTAATCACTAATTGTAATGAGAGGAAATTATTTTCCTAAAAGAAGAAAACAATCCATCCAACATGCTAGTAATGTGGTGATAGATTAGCATTGTGTGAACCTTGTGTGTGATTAGTCTAGCTCTTAAGAATTGATTGGTGATTGTTACCGCGTATCCGTTTTTAGATGCTAGTACGAAAGAGTACCAGGAGGAGGAAGTCTACTACCAGGAAGAGGAAGACCACTTTGATCAGTACACCAATCAAGGCAAGCTAATATTCTTGCAAGTACAAAGCTCTCTTGAGAAAGTCACCATTCCACTTTACCTTATGTTCAATGATCCTATCCCAAGTTTATACCTTGAAAGTTTTTACTTTGTTAATTTAAAGCTTACTTTTATAGTTAACTTTGGTCTAAGTATAGAGTAGAGCAAGAGTATCCAACTTAGCCTAAGAAGTTTATGAGCTAAGTAGCACCCCTCATGGCTAGTGCTAACAAATAAAAGTGACTACTCTAGATGGGAACTGGTGTTTTGAAATGAATTTTGAAAATCTTGGAATGATGAGTCTTTCTTTTGAAATACCTTTTGAAGGTGAATATGACTGGTTTGAGATGGTGAATTATTATAAAAACTGATGTTGGGTTTGGATGCGATACCTTTCCAATTATTTTAGTACTCCCACAATACCTGATTATGGGTAGGGCTTAACTGGAAGTTTATGCATCTTAGTATGGGTTCCATCTGAACAAGCATCATAGGGGTTATGCCGAGGCTGCCTCTGTTGAAAGTGAAATGATGTGAATTGAGGTGAATGTCCGGCCCAAGCCCTGTGCAGTTCCCAGGCTGACGGTTTGTCTTCACTGGGAGGCCAAGCTCATGGGGAGAGGTGCCTATACTAGGGTATGTAAGTGAAAGGTTATGGCTGATGATCTGCGTACTGAGTTACGATGATTCAGGGTTATCCCTGACGGATGTAATCAAATGTTGTGGCACAAGTGTGCAACCTCTGCAGAGTGTAAATCTATTCGAATAGCCGTGTCCACGGTTATAGACGGTTGGAAGGGCCATACTGTTTCCGGTGTCAGATGTTTTCTTGAAAAGGGTTGGTGATTGAATGGTGACTTGACTTAAATCACAACTGAGTTGTGGGAATGACACTAATGCTCCCACTTGAGTTAGTTAGCATATGAAGAGTCTTTTGTCAAATGCTTGTGAACTAAAATTGGCTTTATGCAAATAAACCTAGAGCTTAGCATCCTTTGAATAAAGTTGATAGTACTTACACTAGTTAGTTTGCAAGTACTTTGAAGTACTCACGGCTGTGTCTCTGGCTATTCAAATGGCCAGACTATGAAGGAGAGCAACAGTACCAAGACGAAGGACAACAAGACATCTACGACAAATAGGACTACTCCTGACGTCAAGCGTTGGCCTGTGGATTAGATAGTCCACTCTTACTTCGCTTCCGCTATTTGTGATGTTCGTGGATCAATAGATCAACTAGTATTGTAATATTGGATCATGTGATCCACCTTTGTAAGACGACTATGGTTTGTAATGAATGATGACTTGATGATATCAACTGTTATGTCTCGCAACAACAATAATCATGGGATTGCGATGTATGGCATAATAGGCATCTGGACTTAAAAATCCGGGTGTTGACACGGAGGTGGGCGGCGGCCCCTCGGCAGGCGAGGCATCGCCATTAACGTGGCGCAGACTGCCGAAACGACACAGTTGCGCTAGTCGCTGGCGTGCCTGAGAAGACGCATTGAGCCAGGGTCGCTGGCAGGCGGGCCCGACGAAACGTCCGCCAGGCGCGAGCGGACACTTTGGGCGTCCGCGCAGCGTCCGGAGAGACGCATCCGAGGCGCGTATTTAGGCTAGGTTTGAGTCGCCGCGGACAGCCTGGTCACTTTGCGTTACCCTGCTGGAGCAAGACCCAGACGCATTTTCAGTATCCACGGACGCAAACGGTCGCTCAACGTCTATTTGCGTCGCCCATTGGAGATGCCCTTATCATCCAAGTATACTACTCCCTGTGATTCATATTAGTTGAATCAAGTTTGTTTAGATATAGATGTATCTAGCAAACACAACTAGATAGTACCTCTGGACTTATTTAATCGACGCGAGTCTGTGCATGCGATACGTTAGCTTTAGCTCCCCTCCGCGTAGATTTAATCCGGCCAAAGGGAGTATATCTGTATTTAGCTAAAAAAAATTGAACAGGGGAGGTTCCGAAGGACCTAGAGCAACTTTCCATTAAAAGCGGTGGAGGTACAAATTGCAGAGAGGGTCCTAAAGAAGTAGAAAATTACAAACCGACCCATACATTTTGCACTAAGGACCTTTGACTGAGAACTGAAAATGCGATCCAGTCCAGCTCCGGATCCACCGCCGTCGAGTTCGCCGGAGCCAATCTTCATGCCACCGGGGACAAAACCACTTGGGGCATGAAGGCGGGAGCTAACTCCAACGAAGCTGAAGGGCCTCCGTTGTGGCATCATGGCCTGGAGGTTGCTCAAGACCTGCAGTCGCCGGCCGGAGTACACCGTCGCCGACGAAGGAGGAGGGAGTGGTCGCCCTACGACCAGTTCAGAAGGCTGCCTACCGAGGACATCCGTGGAGGGACTCCCGGAGCTGCTTCAATACTCCCCTTGCACAGATCCATGAGCAAGCAGATGGAGATTTGGGGCATCAGGCCGTTCTCGCCACCACGGCAAGCTCCGAACCAGATGCACCAACCATGAGCCGCCATGGATCTGCACAAAGCTACAACCATGACCTCGAATCCGACCGCATCTTCAAGCTTATTTTCGGACAGCGAAAGAAAGATCTTGAACGGCGCCCACCAGCACCACGCCGCTGGCACCATCAGGATCTTCATCACCGGCCACCCAGCGCCGCTTGGAAGCGCGAGGAGCTCTCCATCCGCCGGCATGCCGCCAAACTCCACTAGGGGGACAGAAACTAGACCTAAACTACTATATACAGAGGGGAACCGGCCTCCCCTCTCCCAGTCACTCCGGCCAGCAAGGCCGCCGGAGGAGAGGGAGAGGGGAGCCGGCGGAGAGCAAGTGACTCTCAAAGCACTGTTTACTCACGAGAGAGGGGGGGAGGGGGGAAATGAAAGCCCCATATTTAGCTAAAATTGGGTCAATTAATTTGATTTGGAGGGAGTAGTACTAGTAGTAAGAATTCTATAAAAAAAAATGAGAAACTTGTAGCAGAAAGATCTATGCAGGCTAGCTAGTGTGTTTAACTGAACTTTGATTTTTGTATGGAGACCTTATCATCCAAGTATACTATTAAGCACCAACTATAATGATGCTTAATTTATTTTCTGAATCTACAATGATGCTTCAATTTTCTGAATCTATAATGATGCTTAATTAGAAGAGTCAGTCGGTCAAGAGACCAACAACTCCGCAATGACTTGACTCTGGACTTTCAGGCAGGGTCACCAGATGGAATCTTTTACAAACTAGCTAACATTTCCCATACAGACGATAGGTCCATAGCTGCCAATATTATGTTGCTTGCCTTCCTCACCCAGCTATCAGTAATAGGTCAGCGTAGAGTCATGAGCGCCATTGCACACTTGTAACAGCCAGAGCACACCCCAGTTGCAACCCAGCTGTTCAAGAAAAGTATTCAACCACGAAATGATCCACGGGAAATTAATCAGTTCAACATCAACTCAGTGAGAAATTATAAAAATTGCGACCGCAACGTCTTGTCCTGACCTATCGCTGAAAGCGGCCCTGCAAAAGCTTGAATCTAACACCAGAAATGTGTTGGCTGATGTGATCCGTATGGTTCCAGCAATGGACGCATGGTTCTGAAATATTCAGCTTGCAGACTTGATTAGCGGAAAATCGGAAAACAGTGCAGAATTGCCCTGTTGCAGATATTTCTTTCACATTTCTGCGGCTGCTTTTCAAAGTAGATCATGAAATAAAGACGAGAACAAGTTATCAGATTAATCAGTTCTGCAAATTCCTCATACCCCAGGCCACAGGTCGATGTGAAGCGTTTTCAGGGGGGGAAAGTTCCCGGTGGCTAAGATATAACACTAACTGATATTGGTATCGATCAAGAATGTTCAGTAGTATGCCATCACAGTTCTCAGTCACACAAAAATGGGTGCTAAAATACAACCACCGCATCAATTCAGATCCCCTCGGTGTCGTTAAGCCTAGAACCTTTCGTCTCGAAAGGGAAGAACATGACAGCCATCCCCGAGAGGAAGACTACAAGCTCGAAGAGGAGGATCGCGGCCGTCTGCTGGCAGTTGTGCACCAGAGCAACGGCGACGAGAGGGCACAGGATGCCCCCAATCCTGCCTACCGAGCTGGCGACGCCGATCCCTGTTGTCCTCACCGAGGTTGGATAGATCTGGAAAGGATGCAACAAAGATGTGGTTAGTTCAGCATCAACACCTTGCAAATAAGTTCAGCTTCTGTTACTCCTTGAAATAGGCTTTTGCCCCACTATATTAATATAGCAACCACCCAGTACAACAAACAGAACTAACCTCGGGAGCATATATGTATAGAATGGACAAGCTCGCAGATATGCAGAGCCTGGCACCAAATAATGAGATTCCTGTTAGTATGTCTGCCTGGGAAAACACTAGCGGGAACAGAAAGACACAGGCAGTGAAGAGCATCGACGCCATTGAAAGCTTTCGGCCAACTCTATCCACCATCAAGGCCGAAGCAACTGACCCTGGAATCTCTGTTTCAAGGAAAACATGTAAGCATCGGACCTCAGCATAAATATTGTATGCAGTGGAATGATATAAGCATACAATATTATGAATACTAAGAACAAACCTGCAAAGCTAGAGATAAAAACGTTTTTGTATAGGCTTGACTCGTTCGAGTGTACGGATTCAACCTCCTCTTTTGCACATATCCTGTTTCCATTACTTAACTCTGACGTCAACAGAACAATCCCGTAATAGGAAAACGCATTTCCAAAGAAAGCCAACCACAGAAGTACAGTTGCTCTGAACAATTTTGGCGACAGCAGCTTTGAGACAGACTTGATACCTCCAAAATTGGAACCTTCATCTTCCTTAATGTTGTCATTTTCTTCTTCTTCTTTACCACCACCATCACTTCCAGCAGCAACAGAAGTCAGGAGTGTTGCAGACTCAGAAACTTCATCTAGCTCAATGTTTTTGTCAGAAACAAGCCTACCAGAAGGCATAGGTACATTGTTTAATCTTGCCATTTTCTCCAACACATCCACAGCCTCCGGTATTCTGCCTTTCATGCAAAGGAACCTTGGTGACTCTGGTGTGATAACATAAAACAAAAGCAGGACGAAAGATGGGACAGATGACAATGCTAGCAACCACCTCCAGCCAAACCTGGGCATAACTGCCTGCCATTACCATGATGAAAAACATTTTAGACGCAAGACCAACATCTTGGAATAATTCAAGTATAACACATGTCTGTTCTCTCTATGAGAATATATGCCTTTTTTTTAACTAAGAGCTGAATACATAAAACATGGTACGTTGTTAAATTACAGAAATGTTCGCATCCAAGTAACCAAGTACATATATATCTGTGAGTATAGTTTCAAATACTATTTCAAGGGATCGATGATGATAAGAAAGTTTAAAATACTGTGGGAAAGTTTTGATCTTATGCCCTTATGATATAAGTTTCTTTCCAAGTTGATATCATGCATAGTGTTTACTGCTGATGTACCTGTCAGAATACCAGTTTCAGAATGTCGAGGGATAAAAAAAAATACCCATGCAAGAGAAGCCTCGAAGATAGTCCCGACAGTCCAAAATGTTGAAAATATCACCATCCATCTACCTCTACTTGGAGCAGGAACAAATTCCAAGAACCAAGAGCTGAGAACAGGTCCTCCTCCCAGGCCAATACCCACTAAGAACCTTAGAGCCATTAACGATGCATAGTTGGGAGCAAAGGCACTAAGGAGTCCAGCTCCGCTCATCACAATGGCAGTAAAGAGAAACCCCTTCCTACAAAATCCAAATGCAGCACAAAATAAGAGCTTGTAGGCGATAAACAGTAACAATAGAAATCAGTTAGGGTTTGCATAAAATTTAAATAGGCATATACTCTACTTCCCACATCTCTGTAATGATTTAAGTATCTCAAATGGAAACAGACCCCTTGGGGATCATCATTTCGTGAAACAAACTTTTTCATAACATAGAAATGCCAAACTTGGCTATTAACAATGCTGTTTTGCCAGAATGAGTGACTGTTAGTAACCAGCTACAATCAGTAATACGTCATAGCTGTCAATGGAAAAAAAGAAGGTTGGTCTGTAATATGCTAGAAATCGCCAAGGGAGGAATATATATGGTCATGTGCAAGAAAACTACATGAAAGAAGTAATGAATAGACCTGCCTCCTTCCATAGTGGTCCGAGATGACGCCCCAAGAGTAAGCTCCAATCAGCTCTCCGACAAAAACAACACTTGTAATCATGCTCTCCTGATGAGCAGTAAGGTTCCATTCCAGCTGAACCGATGGACCAACAAACGATAGCAGCATCATCTCCATCGCTTCCGAAATCAAGGCGACCCCGGCATAGGAAAGGATCAATATTTGGTACCTCCCGAAACCTGAAGACAGAAGCGCGTCGTCCACGGTGTATGTGGCCGATTGCTCGTCCTCCATCTGGAAAAATAGAGATCATACATGTTATTCATGTAGCGGTTACTGGAGTAGCCCAAGGCTGGCTGAAGTGAAATGGAAAATCGGTGCATCTACTTTTGGTTTTCCACTATGCAGATTCATGTAACATTAGCTTCTTTGCTTAACTTGATCTATATGTAAAATCGTCCTAAAATCTATCATCAGTGTCTACGGAAAATCATCAGAAATGGACAGATAAAGCAAAAGAAGGACGGAAACTTGAATACACCGGATATACTAGATATTCCATAACTGTCCAGGCAGCTTGAGCACTGATGCAAGAAGGATATCCACTATCCCTCCACCAACTGCCAAAAGAGCACTAATACTTGCGGCGTCGAGAAAAACATCCGCATCCATGCTCGCCCTTTTTTTTTACGTGCTCTCCGCATTCAAAGCAAACGGTCAACTCACAACGGGCACCCGACTGAATCTGAAGAAATGAAGCTCAGGGAATGAAATCCTCACCATTTCGACCGGGAGCCGTCCGCCCGGAGGAGAGGCTGGCTTATTCATATCTCGCAGCGGTCCTCGGCGAGCTGGGAGCATCAAGCTCGACCCACGAGCCTCCTCCGGGCCGCCTGACGGATTTGCTCGGGTCAAACCGGGGGATCTGCGCCGTGGCGCGCGTGATCCGGCGGAGGCGAGCCTTGCTTGCTTGCTCGCAGGCGTGGGGCTGAGGGGATCGATCGGGGATGGAAATGGACGAGCGATCCGAATCCAATTTGTGTCCTGTCTCTCTCCGATGTTCTGGGACGACGACGAGTCTGGCTGGGTCCGCGTCGTAGGTTGGAAGCGGTGGTGGCCTGGTGGGGAAGGAGACGCGAAAATGCGAGGAGTTTGACGCGGGGAGTTTGGAGATGGTCGCAGTCAACCATCTCGGGTACAGCGGCTGCGGGCGGCACATGAGCGCATCATCCCGTATCTGTCTGGATTAGCCACACAGATCCTTGTTTTATCAGCTTCAGGCACGGGCGTGTACGGCTCCATGCTCGGCCAGGAAGATCAAATTTGACTTCCTACCATCGCTTTGGGGAGACACAACTTCATCGATCATCAAAACATGGTCTGTGAGAAACTCAAGAATAAAAGTTGGCGGATCGTCCATCCATCTAAACTTAAATAGGGTCTCTCTGCCCGGAAAGTATCATGTGCACATGAGCACAAGTGCTCCTTGGACTTTTGGATTTTTGAAAAATTTCAAAACCTCGCTCTTTTATGTTTTCAAAAATTATGGCATTAAATATGTAGATAGATTTAGACACGAGGAGTGTAGTCAAAAAAGTTCCATTAAAAAATACTTTGTATTTTGGAAAATACAAAAAAGACAAATTTCTGACTATAAATAGTAGTACAATAGTACGTATATTTTAGCAGTGTACTGTCAAAAATTTGTCTTTTTTGCATCTCCAAAAATATAATGAATTCTTTTCGTGCCATTCACCGATTTATAGCTGTTTGGGAATCTCATGTTTCCAACATGAACATTTGGATGGCTCCCGTGCATGAACGTTAGACTATCATTCGTGTTTTTTTTAAAAATGCAAACGTTACTCATGTAGAGTGCACAACACAAAATACAAATTGGAAAGATGAAATATACTTTCAACTAGGCCCCAACCACAAAATCAAGGGTAAAAAGGGCCAAAGCAGATCGACCACATAAAATTATCATGATCTACCGAAACAAAATGCAAGGTAAATCAAAACATGTTGGACAAACTAAATCATAGATCACCCACTTGGTTCGTTCCAGCCTCCAACCTTGGTAGACAATGTGGTGCACAAAGCTCGAACAACTTATCATGAGCTGTCAGGACACCATGTCACCATCTTGATGAGGTGCCTTTTTTTTTCCTTTCCGATGTACTTGAGCTTTTGGTTGCTTTACATAGCAATATAATACATATAAACCAAGCGGTGAACAGGAGAAGACGCTGATGTACACGGTATATATTACATACAAAAGTTGCTAGTATTTACTAGCTGCTGAGAACTCCAATAAATTAGACAAATTAGCTTGGCAACACCCTAGAAACAAAATTAAATGTGCCAAGCCTCTGATAGCTGCTGCGCCTAACATCAAGTAAGTGATCAACACCGCCAATATGAATGTCAGCAATCAAGTATTTCCATGTCAATCTTTAACATCTTGGACCCATTGTAAGCCTGCATAAGAGTAATACTTACAGGTCACTGCTTTGAATTGATGTGAATGACTAAGAGTGCATATGTAGAGCTTTCAACATCTAACAGAACATTGAGTGGAGATACCGTATTACAGAAAAACGATCAAATTCCTCTTTGCCCCATTGAATTACATGACAAAAAAATTGGGAAATAATAACAAACCTGTTAATACTGACTCCACTGCTGCATTCGGAATGAATAGTCCAACAATTCGCTGATTGTCATTTGTTGTCTCTAAACGGACAACACGCACCCTTTTGTGATTTTGATAAACCTGTTCAATTTCAGCAACAAAACATAGGTGCATTAAGCAAACACTTCAATGGCCCAGCTATCCGGTTCAAGCATAAAATTACACCGGCAGCAAAATCAATCTGCAAATTCATTTTGTAGGGACACTCCAGGTTTCTACTATTACCGCTAGACAAGACATATGGTTGAACTCTTGAGGGCCAACGATTGACATCCATCCATAAACAGAAAACTAGAAAAGACATTTCTATCTTTTCGGATTAAAAAATCCAATGCTATCCATATATGGCTCCCTAATGTTGTTTACCACTCAGATAAACCTGTCACGTTAGGAAAGATATCTTCATGTGTCATCTCAACTCTAAATAAGGCTCCTGACATTAGTTAACATGGAACTTGCCCCTTTAACCTCCAGATTTCACGTGGCTTCATTAAAGTGCTTGGTGTAGCCCTGCTGCTATTGTTCTCTTCGTCATAACTACACTTATACTGTTTGCCTCCTTATAAGGCAAAAAATCTACTTAGCTTTGTTCTTTCAACACCGTAATGTTTTTTCTTAGTATATGCATTCACTGGGTCAATACAAATATTCTATGTCAACTAGAAAATCATAGGACAAGACAGCTAAGTAGGCTAAGCAAGATTCCAAGGACCACCAATCACGTAATCATGAATAGTACCATTCAACTCCGAAAAATAACTAGCAACACTACGACTTGCAAGTGCCAGAGCCAAACCTGTTTAGCTAGGGCCTTTTCTATTGTACCCCACACTGGGAGTATAAGACCACCCAAAATGTTGAACTCTTGCAGCCTTCTTCCTACAGTACAATAGCTCCCAACTTTGCATTTGGATCCATGCATACACTGAAATGAGGCAGAAAGGCGCTGGATAAGTAATGCATATAAAAGAGGGTAATAGTACAAAATCGTATCCACCGTAGGTAGGGTGAACATGGAAAATAAACTGAAACCAAAATGAAATGAACGCAACACGGTGGATCACTATACACAGCGGCACCAGGGATTTGCATGCAGGTCAGTCATGGAGCTTGAATATCTTTTAAAGGGTTTTGCTCCATACATAAATAATTAAATAAAAAAACATTCCCAAGCACAACAGCTCCGTGCGACTGTTCCCATATTAGGATGGTTAAACTTTTCCATTTTGCTGATGTGAATACCTTTCCACAAAATATTTCCAGAAATATTTATGTCAACGTTAATTGTATGCTCATTTATTAGCCAAATTATATATATCAAGACTCTTGCCAGCTTGTATTTCTCTCTGATTTCTGCAAACCAAAATTTCCCTATTTCAATGAAATGAGTGAACACACGAAATTACACTCGATCATGGATGGGTGCCAGGTAGTGACGTGCAGGGCTGCATGAGTGTGAGATCCTAAGTCCAATCCTCATTCACCCAGGAATTTTCTAGATAAATCTCATCATGTTTAACTGTCATCACAAAAAAGTTCTTTTTTTGTTTCCACATTACCTGTTTTGATGAAACATCATATTCATCCTGCCAGCCTTTGCTAACTTTGTCTATTGATGACACCTTCCTGTACTTGCTTTTCAGTTCAGTTAAAGGCATCTCCCTGCAAAAGTAGAGGGTCAATAACAAAATACAAATTATGTTCCTACACATGAGACACTATCTGCTAGGTAGCCATCCAGTAGCTAGAGATAGTGATCAAGAAGCTTTTTGCATTTAAAACAAATGGT
Source organism: Lolium rigidum (assembly GCF_022539505.1). Taxonomy (NCBI): domain Eukaryota; kingdom Viridiplantae; phylum Streptophyta; class Magnoliopsida; order Poales; family Poaceae; genus Lolium; species Lolium rigidum. Next base: position 53,935,129 of record NC_061514.1, on the reverse strand, counting down.
ATAAAGGTTTGTGCCAAAAATGAACAGAAAATACCTTAACGCTTCACCAATAGCAGGTCGAACTATCTTGTATGTTCCTTCAGTTGAGCTGGTATGTGAACAATCAGAACATAAACTTGTATAACATAAAAAATTCGCAAGCAAGGAAAACTACTAAATATTGTATATATATTTAAATAAACCACTCATATATGCATGTCGCTAAATCTCATCCCAGTCCCACATTGTTGCCATTGTGATTGCATCTCCTCTCTTGAAAAGTGAATTATGAAATATTACCTTTCTTGTGAAACTACCAAATACAACATTAAGAACTTAAATCACAAAAAGTATTTTCAAGGATTGCAATATAACTGGCAACAGCCCAACAAACGATACATCTTTTCCTGCCGCTGTAGTGATGGCGAGGATTGGGTTGCCAGTGTGCTTGCCTATGGACAGGTCAGGCACGCTGGATGCCACACTTGTTAAACATCACGAGAAGGAGCCACCTCATAGCCTTGTGATGCCACTGGGACAGCTTGTCCAATGAGATCATGCAAGCACTCAGGTAATCATTTGTTGCTCATCATGGCATCTCAATCCAGCAAAGCAAAATGTGAGCGCCGGGGGTGGGAGGAGGGGGTAAGTGTGTCCATGTAGTGGGTACACATCGTCACACTCAAGGGAATAGATAGAAGTGTGGTTGTTTGTGTTCCAGGCGCCACCACAGGCCCATCCAGGTCCAACCACATAGCAACACAATTACCCTCTCCCCCTAAAAGAATAGACTGAGAGGAAGGGCCACCCTCACACCCTTGCAAGTCGTGCTCTGCCTCCTACCACAACCGACGTGGGACTAAACCCAACATTTTGCAACGTTTTACAGACAAACTTTGGGTTTGGTACTAAGTTCTTAAAAGTGTAGTTCTCTAATAGTTTGAGGAGAATAAGTGACTTTTGACAACTTTTAAAATAAAAAAATTAGTTACTATTTCCAACCAAACAATACGGTCTCGGTCTTTTTATTACTGCCTCCGATCCATATTACTTGATGCTAAAATGGATGTATCTACAAATAAAATGTGTCTAGATATATCTATATTGGAATGAAGTAATATGAATTGGAGGGAGTATATTTTTCTATGCAATATGCCAAACTAGCATGGTACAATTTTCCCTGCAGAATCCTGAAACCCAACAAGTACTAAAAGGATCATAATTCATTTTAATCTTTCCACTCAATATCCTAAAAGGGCGTACCCAATGTTGAAAGCTCACACATATTGTGGGGTCTGTGGAAGAGAATCTCTAGGCAGCCGTTCCGTTGAATATTCTACATCGACAATATTGCTTAGTACAATCGTTGCAACATACGTATGGCCTCCAGACCTACAAGTCTTCACGGGTGTGGTATTATCAGATTTATACCTCTTTGCAACGGTTCCAACTTTTATCATTCCCTCTCCCCATTGATGGAAGGGGGATTTACTTAATAATGCCAACTTATATCTCACATAAATAGCCAAACAATAAATATCTTGATCATTCAACACAACATACCCTTCAAGTGCTAGAGTGAAGTGTCTTCGCCCCATCCATTCCCTTTTGGACTCATAAAACCCATCATTAGAAGAGCCAGCACTATCATTCTCTCTCCCATCAAGCATTGCCTTTGCGGACTTCACGCGTTAACATGTTCATGAAAGAAATCACGCACATATGATAAATATAGCAGTGTACGGTAAGTGTTTATTGCGCTCAAATAGAACTACCAATCATGTCCACATGGTTATCAACAAAAAAAATTGTTGTCTCCAAATGTGTCTTCTTACCTCCCAAGTAACTCCCCTATCAATGGTGAAAGTAAACAGTACTGTTGAAGCGCCAGACAAGCTATCAATATGAACGGTCTGCACCAAGACTTGATATTAATTTAGAATTGACAGTAGAACCTCCCAAAAAATGATCAGCAAGAAGCATTACCTTAGGTGGTTCTTTCATTTCAACATTCTTAGCTTTGATATCAACAATTCCAGAATCCAACTGTCCTTCTCTTCGAGCATTGTGAAGGACAACATCAAGTATACTAGTAAAAAGATCAAACAACCTGCTCACAAAATGTGTTAGCATGACCAAACAATTATGCATAAATACAAATATTGTGCATTATGCCTCACCTATTCTGGATGTCCGGAGCTAATCCCAGAAGGCGGTTAAGGAAACGAGCAACATCATGCATATCTGAATCAACAATACGACCAGAAAGCTTCCCTGCATCTTTCCCATTGCCTGTAAATAAATTTAGTGAGCTTTTTTCTCCATTAGGCACAAGATAGGACACATAAATTTGAGATAATACTGCCAGGTGCAACTTCAGTTTATGATCATTCTGAAGCTGGATGAGTTACTATGGTTCAATGTAGGAATACTGCATGACGTCAATGAAATGGTAATGACGTCAACGAGGGACCGAGTCTTTAGATAAACTTACATACTATGGAATCCCTTATAATTCCAACTGATACTAGAGCAATCTTTGCCTCAGTAATGAATTCTTGGATGCTAGCCTGGTTGTCAGAACAACTTGGAGGAACAACTGGAAAAGAATCCTGGTCACCTTGAAACCAACTCTTAGAATGGTGTACAAGGCATGAAAAATAAAGGAAAAATCGTAGAAAAATAAAATAACTGTAATGATACAAACCTGCTCCATTATTCCCTTATACACCATGGTTAGTGCCTTCTTTCCGTAATTGCTATCGTAGTTAAAAGCACTCAGAGAAGGTCCAGCCCTGCAGAAGTTAAATCTAGGATCAGAATTGTTGATGTTCATTACAAAGTTGGTTGAGAGTTGAGACCAGCAAAAAACCTGCGATCTCCTTGTGTTAAAGCTCCAAGAGACTCTAGCCTTTTTGCCACAATTGATGCAAATCGCTTTTCACCACCAAGATTGGTAAAAAGAAGCCTACAATTGGCATTCCAAATTAGTTATTAAGATATGTAACTAATTTATCTACCTAAGTACCATCTAGATCACACATATAATGTAAAAGAAAATAATTCAACATAACATGAACTGAGCCAGAATGACCATCATTAGCAGAGCGCATCCCACACCCACTGAACCAACAGTTGCTTGTTTACCTCAGCATATGAGTGTTGGATGATCGTGCATAGCACTAGTTACTAACTCTGAAACTAACCAGTCTAGATAAATTGGTGTTGACTAGATTTCTCTACAACGAGTCCACAATCACTTCAAAACATTAGAAGGCCTTCTAGATAGCTGGCAGGAAATATGGCATGTAATGCAGTAACTATAACCTGCCTAATTTTAACAATTAGACCTAGTCCTTAACCTGCCTAAGCATTTTGGAAAACACATATACCCTTGTAAATTTGCAACTTGGAACATACTGCGTACAAAACAAGCTCATATTCATTCCTATACTTATTTTAAAAATAGAAGTAATCCTGTTCCTATACATATGCATTAGCAAGCCACCAAGTGTTCCAGGTTCCAGGCCATCAGCAGATATACATTGCCATACACATGTGTTTATTTCATATACATTGCCAAGTCAATAATTGTTCTACCTATGCTTCTCATGTGTTTATTTCATTAAATGAAAGAACTTCAGTCTGGATCTAAATGAAAAAACTTCACATGTGTTTATTTCACTAAATCCTGTTCCTATACATATACATTGCCAATTCAATAATTGTTCTACGTATGCTTCACATGTGTTTATTTCACTAAATGAAAGAACTTCAGTCTGGATCTAACTCTTCATGCAGAAGCAGACAATAGCATAAAATAATCTTCATTTTGGTTATAGTTTGCACTAAATAGCAGACTGCAACTTCAGAAAAAAACAGTGCAAATTCAAAAGCTACATCTACAAGAAAGCCCCAAGCTGGACAGATGAACAGATAGAAGACCTATATTGCGGTGCAGAAGTTTGGTTAGACCGATGGGTTCTCCCAAACTGCTGTATTGCACGGTCTGCACTCCAAGGGAGTTCAAGTGTTACGTGTACTCTTCTTCTCTGCAAAGTGTGTTCAAGCATTTTTTAGCAGCATTCCAAATGGATAATTGGTGTAGATGCAACAGATGGAAAAATGGAGGTACAACAAACCTGGTTTTTTGCCCTTCTGTCGGCATGTAGAGAAACACCAGCTGATCCCGCTTCAGATATAATTGCGATTAGTTTTTTGTCATCCATGAACTGCTGCTTTTCATGCATATTGATCATCTCCATTGAGACTTCTTTCCTGCAGGCAATAAACATACGCATATGGGATAACTGAACCAGAAAATGCAAGACAATACCATAAGTAAGCTATCTCACGCGTTCCGGGCCTGATAAACAACGCCTTTCCCATCTGAAGCTCTTATTAGCATACCACGTCGTCCAGTTATTTCTGCGACCTTGTCAGGCCCCCCTAGCTACAAAAATCCAAATAAAATGGCTTAATATGTTACTACCTAAAGCCAAGAACGAGCTTAATTAAAATCTATAGAAGTTATCCGTATCATATTAATCTCAGGTTCTAGATATAAGATTTCATCTTCAGCCAAAAGCAGATGCCACCAAAGAAGCTCTTCCAGCAATGCTTACTCAAGCGCGAATGGTTTTGCACCTCCAACATCTCTTTCTTCTGCTCTGAAATGCACTATTGTGATACCATCCATTACCCTAGCGCCCACCACTCATAATAATCATATACCAAGACAACCAAAAAGCAGGAGACAAAATGAAGATTCGTCATAATATTCCATGAGTTCATACTAGAGGATAACAAGGTAGGTGTAAGAGAATATTGCAGTGCGCCAAGGGCTAAAATATCTACAGCTCAGTCCCCTATATGACATGGGCTTACAAATGTGTAGCAGCCTGTTAAGACTTTGGATATTCAACCTCACTTCATCCAAAAGAGTGAATCCAAAAATGCTATGCTTGGATCCACAAGCATTATGTGGGACAAAGCATATCATTACTACATTTGGGCCACACTGGCCACCACTAACTGGGTGGGGAATGACAATCTTCGTGAAGAGTAGTTGATTATAACTTAAACATATTCATTCCTTTTCATGTCAGTCAGTATGCTTACAAGTTCCAATAGAATCTTAGAAATTCAAGACGGCTATTAGGCATAAATAAGTTGAAACTACCGAATCAATGATTACATCTAAAAAATAGTGTAAACTACCTGATCAATGATATCATCCAGAGGATTATTAGGGAGATCCAAAGAACGTATCACATCCAAAATCTTTAACTTTCTCTCTACTGCGGTATCGTACCTGACAATAAGACAAACAAGTATTTACAAACTGTGCAGATGACCATAAACTGATGAGGACCCTGATTCATCAAATGCACATATACCTCTTTGAAAAATCAGCTACATTAGCATCATGTTCCTGTTCCTGGCCTTCAGCCTTCTTACATGAGTAGCATGACCAATCATCAGTCAGCATACCAGTCCAAGGTGGTGTCAAGCATCTAGGGTGAACACGTAGAGAGCAACCAGAGCAATTGAGCAACAGGCTCTTCTCCTGAAAATAAAAATAATATCTATATAAAAAGCTTAACAATGCAAAACTCAACTGAATGTACTCTTTGACACACCGTAGGGGAAGCCCCTACAGTTTCACAGTCAAAAAAATTGTACTATTTGACAGACATGATATTCTCCTGCAAACATTCTACAGTGTTAATCAACTTTTGCAATTGTTACCAATGACCATAGACGTTTTACTCATTACAATATTAAATACTCCCTATGTTCCATATTATTTGTCACTGATTCGGATGTATCTAGCAAATAGTACTGAACCAGTGTAAAAGAAAATTACAAACACAGCCAGGGTCACGAGGTAAGTTAGCAAATGGCGTGACATCCTATATAATTTAAACAGATCAATAAGGACAAAAAAAAGTGATAGATTTAATAATAATGGTGTTCAATAATACAGATCTGTATGTTTAACACGAAAGTAGCAAATAGCAACTGATAAAAGTCACCTCCTCTGAGTTGCAGATTTGACACATGTGGAACTCTTCATCTGATGATGACGATTCATGATCTGACGACTCAGCTGAAACATTGTAAGTAGATTAACAATCAATCAAGAGATCATAAATTAACAAGCTCAGCATGTTAGCAATGGTTTGTGTTTTAAAACATCATGCTATAGTGTAGCATTTGTTGTGACTGCTAAAAGCAGCTGTCTCAGCAAGTATAGTTGCAACCTGCACAACTATTACAGCACAAAGTTAGTGTGGCATGCAGTGGGCATGTAAGAGATATTTTGCTATATTGGGTAATTATGTGTTGCGTATTTAAGTTCAGACTGGAGCCTTCTGCACATTCATTACACATCTTATTGCTAAATATGACAGGGGATACTTTGTAGTCCTTTTCCTGTTATCTAGGGAACTCATTCTCATCTAATCATATTGATTGTTCCATGTCTGCCTGTAAAGCACTAATTGGTCTACCTAATCAGTGATAAAGAGATCACAAAGGCAGAGGGCAAGAGATAACACTTCTATACCTCACTGTTAATATTTTTATCCAATTTCCCACTGTTATATTCATATCGTGTCACACAGATCTTCCATTCATTACTTTCCTATTTAAAAAATTTAACTGAAGTTGCTATATTTTAAATTTCTGGAAACATGCCTGAGCATATTAAGCACACTACATCACAGTTTACAATTTACAACTTTATTTGGCGTGGCTTTGATATCTACACGCTTTTAGACACTAAAACATATTAAGAAGATCCCCTTACATTAACTTGTCATCATTCCACCTACCCCATCGTCTTCTCCCTGGGATCCCACAATCCGCAGTTCCAGACCCCACCCTCTGGACCCCATTGCACAACCTCTCGTCCATCACCGGCAGTTGTGCACAGTTGTGCAAGACCAAATTCTAAGCTCTGCAGTGCCATTGCTTTGCACCTTCCACCACCAATCGCCTCCAACCCCAATATCTCAGTGTACCGTCATTCTTTGTGACCCACCTTCGCTGCCTTCTCTGTGGCACCAACAATATCCACTCATTTGCACCTCAAGGTCCACATAGAGATGGACACCAGCTGAGGCATATAGTGTACACACAGCTGCATATGAATGCACGTGGCACAGAGGTAGTCGAGTAAAAGGGCGCTGCACGTGAAGGTCCTGGTGTAACTGGTAGCAACAGTAGGCAGCAACCCTGGTAGTCACTCATTGCAACAAGGGGACACACTTGGTGCTTCTATTCTCAAAATGTAGCATTCTTGTGCTTGGATCCACCCTTTTTATTAAGTACGTTCAATTTTTCACAAATGGTATTTTTCTATTGGAATTGCAGGATATCGCATTTTGACATTTTCACACTATTGGGGAGTCAATGAGTACACTTTATATTTAGGATGTTATATTTTCATTGTGACTGCATTCTAGGTGTTTTACTTTCCAGCAGCAGATTGCATTTTCAAAAAAAAAGGCTGCACTTTGAAAAGAGTGCTATAAAATTGCTTGTAGCAATCTTACATGTGTAATTTTGTATGTATCATAGCCATCACTCCCGATATTTGAAAAATATATGCATAACTTGAGGACTGAGTAAGCATTCATACATTGCTTCCAATGATAGGAGTGTCTGACCCAGTAATCCTCCCCCACAGAAGATATTTTATGTTGGTCACTTACTTTCTTTTGTTGCTCAGCTCAAATAACTTAATCTTGAATACAGCCAACACAAGAGCAAATATAGATTATAGATGAAGGTATAAGAAGCAAAGATTAAGAGTCGCTCAAGTAGTCTATGAGTCGTTACTTGCGTTTCACCCAAAAACTCAACTAGTTGCGGCCAGTCGTGATTAGTCACGCGACTAGTCTATGAGTCGGTACCCTAGCAACTCGTCGACTCGTAATCATTGATAAGAAGTGGTGTCTTTCATACATATATACAAAAGGTGGTGTCTTTCCTAAATATACAAAAAGTGATATGCTCATCACCTGTGAGTATAGATTATACATATATATTTGGTGATTTCAGTAATGTTGTTTCCAGTGAGTACACTACCAGTTGTATCTGATATCATCTGCTTGATTTGGTAATTTCCAAAAGTTACCACGATATTCCCAGAAAGTAATTAGACAGCTGTATCCAGTACCACAATACAGGATTACTGGAACAAATTAAATTGAAAGGCTGTCAAAATCATATTAGTGCTGACATTTAAATTTATCTTTCAACACAGCGATGCTATCACATAAAGTGACACACCCAGGAGCACCACCGTACAAAGCAATAAGGTTTTGCTAAGTGGTTGGCAACTGAAACTATAATCAAGAGACTCCCAAAAAACTTACATGGAGAATAGTCGCCGCTATCATCATCGCTCACATCTTCCATTTTTGCTACTTTCCTAAATCGCCCTTTAAAAGATATGTCTGGTGCAGAATGCCGCTTACGCTGGATCTCCGCAAGTTTTTCTTCACCTACAAAAAATTAATTACATCAGATAGCATAGAAGCAGACACCTAGAAGAACAAAAATACCTGAAACAAGATGACGAACAAAATGAAAAAATTCAGGAAGGATGCAAAATGAAATATGAAATACACCTAACGGGATGCTGGCCCATTTCCCTAGATGGAAACGAGTCACATTCTAAAATATTAGCATGTTTATGTGACTATGAGTGATAATGGATAAAAAATTGAAATGTATAGTTGAACAGGAAAAGGAAAGATCACTAGCATGAAATATGAAATACCCTTAAATGGAACGCTGGACGAATTCCCTAGATGGAAAAGGGTTACATTCAAACATATTAGGTTGTTGTGTGAATATGCGTGACAATGGAAATAAATTTTGAAATGTATAGTTGAACAAGAAATGAAAGACCGCTAGGCTGAATACTAATTTATCGGTAACAGTATTTCATGCATTACACATACAATTTTGCATGCAACAAGGAAAACGATGCCGTAGTTGGTAAAACATGGCTAAGATTAATGCTGAAACAATGAACAACAAGCACAAACCTTGCTGAAAAGAATCAGGTTTGGGGGGTAAAGGGTAATTTTCTTCTACCAGCTTAAGAAGAAGCTCCCGAGGACCAGAAACAAAGTCTTCCATTTCAACACCCTGATTCAAAGTTGAAATAATCAATTTGTAAGGAGCAACGTTGAGAGAGAGGGGGGGGGGGGGAGTTTAGCAGGAGACATTAACGCACGTATTTTGTGACAGCTTCCTCTGTTCGAGCCTCTCCGGTGCTCTGGAGACCAATCACCACACATTTATTCTCAGCCAAGGCCTCCTTAGCCAACTTCACAACAGCAGGCACCTTCGCAGACATGCACATATGCCTGAAGAAACGCTGCAAAATATAAGGCATCAATTTTACATGAATAACATGTATAGCTACTTTTTCGAAGGCATCCTTATCTACCAATGCTCCTTATGCTATATTGTAAGCTATGCTGAAAAGAAGGGCAATATGATGTTCGAAAACAGTGCAGCCATGGAACTGTAAAGGATGCAGAATTGGAGAAGGCAATAAAATTTGAGAAGTTAGTTTCTAGAAAAGATGCAAGGAAGCAACACCTGATGGCTGGCCCAGTATAACCGCCATATTTGATTTGAAGTGCCTTTCTCTTCTCCAGATAATTCACCTGCTGATAAGAGCTCAAGCCGCAACTCAGCCCAGAATTCGGCTGCCTTTCCATACATATTCTGCATTGCCAATACAAGATGGTGTAACTTTATCATGAGGTAACAGTAATTTTTGTGAAGACACGGATAGAAAGGCTGCGCAAAATCAATTGACTGTAACACATAAATATCACCAGTAAACTTTTTTTTCTCAAACACAAATAAACAAACAATAAATTAGGATACAAACTACAAAGAGTATCACTTTAATGAATAAGGAAACATCGAGTGTGAAAAAAACATAAAGTGCAAAGTAACCATGCCACCACAAATTAAGCTACTAGACGGGAAAAAAAAATGCCAACATTTTGTGATTTTACCATCATTCTTTCTTCAAGAGGAGCCTCCACAATATCAAAATCAGCACCTTTATAGCTTAGTGTACGACAAACATACATACCCCTGCAGGACATTTAATGAAAGGAGCACTCAATATATCACTCTGTAAAGAGCAAGCATCAGACAATACTTCGAACAGAAAAGGTCAGATGAATTGTAGTCAATTTCCCATTCACACAACACAAAGGCACATGGTAGTTGGTACACATTCAGCTGGACTCTTCATGTCATTGTACATGAGATCTGGAAAGAACACTAACCTAGCTTTCATGTCCATAGCAACAAGTTCAAGAGCACCCACACCACCTTTCTCAAGAGCGCCTGCAAATGTTTCCATAAAGTATGAACGACTACAAACATTTGGTTGATTCTACTGGAATTTACAGCAGTTGCTTCCAATAAAGCATAGAGAAGTAATATATGGCATGCAATGCTTCACTAACAAGACTCGTAGAACCCCAAAAAAACACAGTAACTGCTGAACATAACGCAAAACACAAATACTCAGTGTCTTGCACAAAAACTAAACATGCGGCACCGGGTGCACTCCAGAAATGATACTCCCTCCAGTTCATATTAATTGACTCTAATGTGGATGTATCTAGAACTAAAATGTGTCTAGATACATCCATATTGAAGTCAATTAATATGAATCGGAGGGAGTAGTTTAAATTAACTAAAGGTGCATCTTGAATACTCGGAGCAGCAATAAACCATAGGCAGTCTTCTACCACTATATTAGCACAGTCTGTTTCCATAAACTTCTGCTGGTTCCTTACGAGATGTGTCTGGTACCAACCAAGTCATCCTTTCCACAGTAAAGTCAGGTGATCCGACTGATGCAATCTCAACTGTCCCACAACTATATTAGCAGTCTGTTTCCATAAACTTCCAGTGATCCTTATGAGATGTATGTGGTTCCAACCAATTCATTATTTGCACAAATGACTCTACTGTTGCAATCTAAACATATTTAAGGACAGCTCGCATTTGCAACATTGTATTGTGTTGCACGCTCAAATCTATCTAGTTAGGAGAACATTTACTTATTCTGTTATAAAGCTTAAAGCATCTGTTTTCAACTAACTATTACATGAAAGATTAAAGTAAAAGGATAAATCATTGAACCTAAAAATTGAGGAAAATCCTGAAATGATGTTCCATCGCCCCAGAGTCCAAGTCGAACCATATAGCCCAAATTTCTTGGTTCCGATGCACCAGTTGCTGAGCAGTACACAACACGAGCCTCGGGTAATTTTTCCTGTGATGTCATATTGGTGATATCATAGTATTAATTTAACATATATATATCAAATATATATTATTTCAAACATGACGAAGCAATATCGAATATTACCATAATTTATGTGCATCATTGAAGCAAATATCATGGTAGAACTGAGCTAAAGGTTAAAATGTTGAGATAGTATCAAAATCTGAATAATGCCTTCAGCATTATATGTGTCTTTGGAATTTGTTTATCACTACAAAATTTTAAGTTATTAAAATAAGACAAGAATGACACACAGTAAATGTTGTTTTCTAGTTCTAAAATACCTTACTCTAGAAAAATGTTTAGCAAGATATGCACTGTGGGTGCAAACTTACCAATAAAATGTTGTTGTCTAATTCTGAAGTACCTTACAATATAAAATGCATAGCATGATATGCGTTTCAGGTGCACACTTGAAAACTGTATATCATATTGTTTTTTCATACTGCAAAAGTCCAAACTTGGCATGCAGCAACAAATTAATGTAAGTTGCACACTCTTATATTGACAACCCATCAGATCATGGTAGTAGGAGGAATATTTGTCTCTTGTTGAACGTAAATGGACCCTAATTTTCTTTAAAAAATACTTTGAACTAAAACCCCGACACTTATTATGGATCGGAGGGAGTACCAAAGATACACTATGTACAGATTAGATTAATGCACGGTTGCAAACACAGTGAACAATAAAGACTTATTTTCTGGTTAAATTATGATTCCAGCTGTATACACACCTGGATCTCAAGAACTGCTTTACCAGTGCGAGTGGGCTGGCTCCCTGCATCAGGAATCAGATTCTTGGCCTTGTGGCACTGCAAGGGAAATATGATGTAAGCACAGTACACTCAGGTATACAAACATGGCAACAAAACAAACATTATGCAATAGCAAAAAAAGACAGAAAGTTCAGCTCTGTTTGTTCTTTCTTCTCGCTGCAAATCCAAATCTTTAAATCATACATTACCTCATCAAACACTAGAAGGCCATCAAACTCATGTCCACACCATTGGACTAGTTGCTGCAAACGAGAACGGCCTCGCTCAGATGATGCTATTAAGCTGCTGTATGTTACAAAAATTACCCCATTCTTGATCCCAATTGCCTTTGAGTCTAGCTTAGAATATGGTAGCTTATTCAAAGGATGCACTGCATGAATATGAAATATAGAGTTGGAAATATCAACCATAAATATGAAATGCAAACTGAGTACACAAAACAATCTACCTAGCAGTTGGAAGAAAATAACTTCTATTTTGTGGAGAATTTCTCTCGAACGGTGTAAAGCGTGAGAACCAGAAGTCTCATGGAACTCCTAAATAAAGTCATGTGAGTACAGTGCCGGTTGATACCCTTGGTATTCAATCATTTAATTATCTAAATAAATAGGACAGCACCAATATTCTGGTACAAGTCAACTTAAAGGTTATGCATCGTCTTTTATCTGAGGTTCTCATTATCCTAATACATAGCATATGATCATACAATGATCCTACTGGACATTTCTGTGATCACAAGATATCCCAACCCTAATTGTATGTTTGTAAACAAAATATTATGTTTAGATAGTGCACTGTGTAAGAAAACAAACATGTAGGGAACACATGCACTTCTATTGTCGCTACACATTACAGTTTATTGCTTAAACTTTTCTCGTGGTTTTTCAATGTGCCACAGATACCATTCATAATTTCATACTGTGGCGTCGTATTTTAGAGTTATACCATAATATTTCAAATTTAGAATGTAATAAGCTCATATACATACCAAATCCATACACATATAGGGTTAGTTTGGTTCTATGCCAAAGCTGGCCCTGCCAAAAGAACTTGGCACGCCCGTGACTCTTCGGCTCGTTTGGATGGACACCAATTGGCTAACCCAGCCTAGTGTCTGCCCCGGGATAGTGTATTTCGCGCCAATTCGCAGGCAAACAGCGGGCAGACAGTTCCTTTGCCAAAAAAGTTGGTCACGCCAAGATTGTTAGGTCTTGCCGGTGCTAAAACCAAACGAGCCCATAAACATTTTAAACATACACATAACCACCCCACCCAGCCAACGGAAAAAAGGGCACTGTATTACTTGTCTGGCTTTTCACTTGATGCATCTGGAAGTCTTGAATGCCATGGCCGGCATCCAGATACGCAGTGACACTAAACGCCGTCAAGAGAGAGGAAAGATTGTGGATGCAGTGCGACAGGGCTGCAACTTGTTTTGCCATGACGGCATTCGAGCCATGAGTGTGCTGTTCGTGTACTGTGGATATTGACCAATTCCTAGGCTTGTAATTAGGCTCTTTATTGCATCTTTTAGAGAGAAAAGTACGCAAATGATTTGCAGATCGTTGAGTCAAGTCACCATAGGACCAAATTGCTGGATATCAGTAACTATTCATAGCTAGGCAGCAGACATAGAATGGGTGGACTGGACTAAAATGCTACTGCTATAGTTACAGGAAATAGGAAGAAGACTCACAAGAGTTACAAAGCTAGGTTCCCAGTTCCTGCCAACTACTTGCAACAGAGTACACAAATTGACTATATCATGTTTGGTTAACTTCATTAATAATTTAGAGCAAAATATAGTAAATATACGGCATATTACGATGCATTTATTGCTAGATTGAAATAGTCTATGATTTACGAATTATTGCAATCTGTAAATAAAGAGAAACATTCACACTCGATCACTCCCTGCTAGCATTTCTTGATAAGCATTGTGTTGTTACATCCATGTGTCATGAAGAGGCATTGACTTGAGATTAAAAGAACGCTCAATTTTAATAGGTTTCATACCTTGCACACATTTTGCACCAACGTCGTCTAAATCTCTCCGTGCATCGTACTTCAAGTCAGAACCAACAGATACCCACCTGGAAATCGCGAGTACAAATTTAGCTAACGGTAAGTAATGAAGAATACAGAATGCCCTACAATTATACAAATTTAGCTAATGGTAAGTAATGAAGAATACAGAATGGCTACAATTATATTTCAAAAGTTTAGCAAAGCAGCAACTGGCTGGGAGGTCCTTGCCAGAAGTCTTACACTGCCTTATGCCTTCCCTGCTGCCAATTTTCCCAGATTAATCCAGCAATTGTTCGGCCCTTGCCAACACCAGCACCATCACCAACAAAAAAACCTGCCCTATCACCAGTAGGGAGATGATGAAGGTGCCTCTGTCATACAACATCATCAGGATTTACATGAGGTTCCATAAGTAAGACAGATAACCATGAATAGACGAATCATTGAATGCCAACTGACCTGACAAGCATAAACTAATGTCTCAATTTGCAAGCAAGATAACGTCTTAGTCTTGTCCAATTCATCCATGATGTTCAACTCGTAAGTCGGTTCAGGAGGTTGTACGGCTGACAGCGAAGAAGTTTCCACTACTGGATCTGGATGAGGCAGACCAAGAGATAGCTTGGGAGGCCTCTGGAGAAGTGGAAATGTGGGCAGATACGGAAAATTATAAAGCAATTGGATAAAGAGATAATAATAATAACTGTAAGAAGTACTAGAAAGCATTTTACGGACTCAGCGGTTAAAGTAAATGGAGGTCTTACGTAATCAGTGAAAGTTTCTCCGACGGTGCCACCTTCATCTTCTTCGCGCTCAACATCAACTGCAACCTGCGTTTGGAAAAAATTAAACACAGTAAGGGCATGGCTGCTAGCCCAATTATACACCAATGAAGCGGACATTAATGCTCAAGTAAGATAATACACCAGAGCAGCTGGCTGGTTTGTGAGAAATGTCACAATCAATCCAGACAAACTATTTAGCAGCCTCGCTACTTGAACAGTGGATAATGTTAGATGAATCAGTATATACAGCAAATGCTGCAAACATTACCTCATTGATCTCCTCGGGCACTTCTGCGGTGGGCAACACGGGAGCAGGAATAGACGATGGAGGCGTGGCCCCTGAGGCCAGGGGCGCGCCGTTGGTGGTGGTGGTGGCGGTAAGGAAGTTGTGGAGCTTGGAGACGTCGACGGCAAGGTCGACGCCGCACTGCGGGCAGCGGAAGTTGGCTAGGCCGTGGGGCACGTTGAGTACGGCCTGGCAGCGCACGCAGGTGAGCTGGATCTTCGTGGGGTCCACCCCCTGCGCCTGCGACGTCTGCGACGCCCGCCTCCGGGCCTGCGGCGGCGCGGGGAGTGCGGGCGCTGAGGAAGTGGGCGGGGAGGAGGAGGGCTTGGGCATGAGCTGCGGGGGCAGCCGCTGCGCCATCTGGCACATGGGGCAGATGAACTCGGTCATGCCGGTGGCGACGGCGAGGACGCCGCGGCAGCCAGCGCAGCGCACCTGTAGGGGCGCGGGGGGCGGCGAGGGGGAGGAGGAGCCGCCGGCCATCGGCGCCGGCGGTGAGGGTTTGGAGGGGACAGGAGGGAACGGGGGTGTTGTGCCTGATTTCGGTCCTCCTTCGTTGGGTAGCGAAGAGGAAGAGGAGCCGAGGAGGGGGGAGAAACCGAAGCGGCAGCAGAGTGGGTTGGTCGGTCTGGGTCTGCGACTCTGTGCCTGCCTACTGGCCTGGCTATAGAACATTCCAAGGGTCGGGTTTGAATTTTGTTTTCGTCTTTGTTTTCGAATGTGCTTCGGATTTGCGATGGTTTTGTAGACTGGGCTGATGTACCTCTGTCTTATCGAACTTGCCTTAACTTTGCTAAAATTTAGATGTGTCCAGGTGCTAAATAGTGTTTAAATACATTCAAATTTTGACGACGGAAGGAGTACTTGTGAAGTTTTAGTTTGGATAGGTGAATTCTCGAGTCATCTATAGAAACACCTCATATAGAATGTTCGGTGCGCCACTAAGGCTGATCATAGTGGTAAGTATCATATAGTAGTATCATGCATATGATACTTGTGTATGATACTATCTCTATAGTGGTTAGTATCATGAAGTAGTATCATAGTCATGCTATATTTATTGCTTTTTAGAATCTCAATGCAAATTTGTGCACAAGATTTGTTTGGCATTAACTTTTCTCGTGACATGCGCTATGATACAGTATCTACCTATGTTACTCTAATCTCCTCTCTCCTCCTTAATTAGCTGCCACATCAGCATTTTTGTGGGACCAACGTGCATGATACTAGCTATGATACTACCACTATGGCTAGCCTAAAGGTAAAATATGAGTTGAGTTTGGCAATATAGACTAAACTCGGCTTTTGGCTCCTATTATACTTATGGATTTGCAATGGTTTTCTAGATCGGAATGATATAATTGTGAAGTTTGACTTTGGAGAGGAAGGTTTCCGACCAATGTTTCTAATTTATTGTGACACCTAGTGTCGCAAATTTAGAGTATTTTAACTTTTATCCATTCAACTCATATTACAGCAATCTCAGTTTGACTCAAGCTAGAAATTAATTGAAGAGTTGACTCGTATTTGGCTTGCAAAGATCTTGAGTCTATCTCGACCCCCGAACCATTTTCGAGGTAAAAAATCAATTTCATCACTGAACCATGTATTGCACATTGTAAAGATTACTATGACCCATGTATTGCTTATTCGGAGTAGCTAGGACATAGTGACGGAACAAGCAAATAAGAAAACACAACTATACAAGAAGGAATATTTTAGAATTGCACTATGATAAAATGAACTTAAATATTAATAGCATTTTTTTGCGAGAAAGTATTAATAGTATCTTGACTTGTTTGTCCGCAAATAAATCCTTCAAAGGAAAGAAAGAATGGCATGGCTTCATAACATCTAACAAACCAAAGTGTGACAAAATAAATATCAGACAAAGATAATATGTGAATTTATTGAAGCAGAAGTTACGGACGAGATTCTTTTAGCTTGGGATTTGTAAATCAAACTTGAGCAAGCTAGCCCACCTTATAGGCCCAATTATGCTCCTCATTGTATTTTCCTACTTTGATGTCACACCTGAACTTTCAACTATACTAATAAGCATTTTAGATAATGAGATGTTTTACAATGCTAGACTCCCATCTTGAGAAATTATAAACCGTAGGTAGGGCTTAGATTATACTAAATGCTAGTTCGCACGTTCAAGAAGAGATCGAGTCTATATGTTATAATTAAAGATTAATTTCCTAGAGAGTGGATCAACTGACATTGAAGAACAAATACATGTTGATTAAGGGTGTTGAGAGAGGAGAGGAGTACAAGTAACACAAGGAAGGTACAATGAAGGCTTGTCAAGATAGAATTGGTCTTTGTTAGCATTGGCGAGGTAGCCGAGCGGCGTGTGGGAGGTAGTAGCCATGCACAATGAGCATCAAAAGAAAGGAGGGCGGATGTGAAGGACGAGAGAAGTGTTATGAGTGGTATCTTAACAAGATTGTCCTTGTTCATGATATCTATTGCATGTAGGTTGATCTACATTGTTGTTTTTATGAGATATGATCGATATATTCAATCTGAAGAAAACAAAAGGAGACATTTGTAACTCAAATGTCAAATAGTCTATAGAGAATGCATCATAGCTTGAGATGCGGCAAGGTTTATAAACCAAACAAAATTAATGATTCTAGTTGAGATGTAGAATTGACATGGTTATACATGTATCTGTAAAACGACTAATGCATAAGATCATGTTCCACTTGGGCAACCAACCGATCAATGGTATAACTGCAAGCCAACTAGGAATAACTGATGTATGCACTCTTAAGTTGCCACTAAAAATTTACTCGATATGTGATTGAAGGGAATATTATATGTATCGAGATGTGTACATAGTGAGAGTCACCACAATGGTGGAAGCTGTATGGTTTCGATCCTCCCGCCCCCCTACCTCCAACAGGCACTCCCAATTACTTATTTTAATTTTCATTGTTTTGTGACTCTTGTCACCTTGAGTAACAGGGAGATTGTACTACTATGACGAGGGGTTCAACAAAATATACTAGTAAACATGTGTTACGCTTTGTTCGCCAAAATGTGTCCTAATTTACTCATATCATAAGATCCAGAGCAAGTACATTACAATGATGTAATATGTCTATAAGGATTAGAATAATATATTTTTGCTGAGTTGGAGGAGGGAGTAGAGGAGAGAGATGAGAACTAGACTCTCATGCAAGAGAGCAACACATGCTTCTAGGAACTTCATGAGAGTGTGAGGTGGGACATATATCACAAAATTAGTACATTGATATAGCTAGCTATATATTATACATGTTGGATGTAAGAGTTGACTCTACTTTTAAATATTCTCTCAAAGGAAATCTAGAGTGGATCCAAAAAATAATGACTATTGTCAAGGATGCCCAAGATCTTAATTGAGAAATTTTGAGTGAACTTTGGAGGATTTAAATTTTTATTTCTTGCCATATTCTCCTTTGTACAACTTGGAGCTTTCCCAAATTTGTATGTGAGCTCTAGGTATCTGGACTTGCCATAAAACCCCAACTGTCATATTTTCAACACTACTAGGAATGCGGCTATAGATGAGTGTTCTATATCAGATAAATTCTACATTAGCTATTTCCCGTTTAAAGCATTTCGGTACTAATACTAATATAGTTGTAGAAAGAGTACCCCTTTTTGCCTGGACTTCAAGCAGTTTAGCTTTAACCGTGTTAATAGTCTCACATTATTGGTTTATAGAGAATCAAAGTGGATTTACCAATGAGTCGCGAAATGCTATGGTTCTTCCATATTATGTGATTTCTAAATTTATTCAGAAGTAATTCGTCGAGATCGTGCACCCTTTTCTTATTTATCCTAAAATAATAAAAAATATTCTAAAGTGCAGCCGGATAGATCCAATCTATTCTTGAAATAGACAACTCGCACACACTCCCTTTCCAAAAAAAATCAAAACACCAACCACTACAGTTAGATTTATTAGATTTGTTGCTAAAATATTGGTATTAAGCCCGAAACTGCCAGCGGATGGCCAGTGAGCTAAAAAAACGAAAGAATGGGTTACATTTTTCATATGCTCTCCTCTTATAGTCTTATAGATAGGACGAACAAAGAACAAAGTTTTTCGATCACTTACTTCGCTCGCCCTTTTTTGATCGGTTTTTTTAATGCAAATAGATTCAATCTAGTAATTTCTTTTAGATTAAGTCTTAGGTCTTGTTTGACCTGTGAAAGAAAGACCTTCTTTGTTGAAATGTTCCAAAAATTCCTAAAATAAAAGGAAAAAAACTTTCTACTTTCCTAAACTAAGGACGGGAAGGAAGAAGGCGAGCATATCTTCTAAATTAATCATACTCAACTGAGCCCCTCCTGGGGCGGGGTATTGCCTGTCCCAATAAATAGAGAATTCCAGAAGTAATAAATAGGAGTAAATAAAATAAAGTATTGATATAATTGGAATTGCAGAAGCAAATACCCATTTTACTAAAAAAAGAAAAAAGTATCTAATCGAAAGAGCTTATTTTACTTTTTAGGATTAAACAAAAGGGTTCGCAAATAAAAGCGCTAGTGCCACAACTAGTCCATAAATTGTTAAAGCTTCCATAAAAGCTAGACTAAGCAATAAAGTACCTCGTATTTTACCTTCTGCTTCTGGCTGTCTCGCAATACCTTCTACAGCTTGTCCTGCAGCAGTACCTTGACCAACTCCAGGCCCAATAGAAGCAAGCCCTACGGCCAATCCAGCAGCAATAACAGAAGCAGCAGCAATTAGTGGATTCATGGTGAGTTCCTCGTGTCAAAAAAAAGAAATGGTTAAGGATACAATCAACCAAGAAATTCTTACTTCATAAGCTCTATTAGGGAGAAGTATACTTCTAAGCTCTATCTCTAGTGTGGAGAAGTAACTCAAAAAGTACAAATTGAAATGATAATGTGAATTGTCTGAACTATATAGAAGAGAATTCCATATATCGGATTACATAATGAATCTAACCTAGGTATATATAATACCCTATATACATTTGTTTCTTCTATATTTGTTTTCATATTTTTTTCATTTTCTATTTCTATTGAATGAATCGGATTCTAAAATCATTTCTTAGATGGATGGTTTACCCATGCTGAACCATTTTTTGTTTCGCCGCTAATATTGTCCGTGACGCACCAAGGAAAAGGTGGGGCACTAGTATATGACCTTACTTGTGACCCAATAAATAAGCCCATGGGCCACAAGTACCCCCCTTGGATCGTCTTTTCAATCTTGAAAAAATGATAAAAATTTCAAATTTTAAAATCCTTTGAGATGTAGTTATGCTACATAATATAGTTGGTAAGAAAAATAACAAACATAATTTTTGACATATTTTGCAAAAAGATGCTATGTTTTGGTAAAGCGGCTCCAGATTTTGCATACGACATCGGATCGAGAAGGCTTTTTATATGAAACCGCATCTGCAAAAAAGTTACATCCAAATTTGACGGCCTATGACCGATACTTTTTTAGAATCCTCAAATTCAAAAGGAAAAATAGAGTTTTCAGACGTTTTAGATTTCGCTGCAAAAAAATATTTGAAATGGTCTTACTTACCTGTGGTGCACCATTGGTTGAGGCGGCATCCACACACCCATCCTCTCTCTCTCTTGGTCTTCCTCGTCCTCTCTCTCACCCACCTCTCTTCTTCCTTCCTCCATCTCTCTCTCACCCGAGCTCACACGAACTCCTCCGTCCCCGAGCTCATCCACCGTGCATGGAGCTCTGCAACCCCCGAATGTCATGGCTGAGCTACCCCTGCAACACCGCCAGCGAGAGCCTGATTCGGGTGGTAGGGCACTCAACGCCAGCCTCAGCCTCAGGTGCTCAACATCGATCGCGTCCTCCCCTACAACCCCGATGGCTGCAAGATTGATTCAGGGCGGCTGGCGCTCAACACCGGCTTCGACCTACCCTACTATGTCGCTGATGGGGCGTTCTACGCGGCCTGATGGACGGCAACACCGCTACGGAGTTTACCGGCGCCTCGTTCTGCAGCCCCTGCCTCCCCGAGCTGATCGAGGCGACACCTTTTTTTAAATCTTTTCCTGGGTTATCCGTGCCGCTCACACATGGTGCGCTATTCGTATTTGTACATACCCGTGGCGCACACTCATGGTGCGCCACGGTAAGCTACTACAAATGGCGTGATCGCAGTGGCGCACAGTGCGCCACGGTAGCACACGTAGGTGCACCACGGGTAAGTGCAAAAGTGGATCTATATAGACCCCTTCTTCCCCGAATGGATGGAGAGACTTTTGGGGGCTCTCGCAACTCGTCTATTTTTTGGGCTATGGCTTCTATTCTTCGTGCCAAGCACAAATCTGGCGAGGCGTAAGATTTGGGACTGGATCCAAGATTCGACCAAGAAATTTTTTGATCCCCTTCAAGCTCTTCATCATGATGGTTGCTCTTGGAGTTGTGGGGACTCATGGATTTTTTTAGACTATCCTCCCGTCTCCAACCCACCCAATGAAATGGGAAAGAAGATATCCCACCTTGAAATTATTATTTTCAGTTTCCATGGTTTAGTGACTTTTGTCACATTCATAGGGAGACAATACCACGATGAGGGGTTCGACAAATAAAACTCGTAAACAAGTGCTACATTCATTGTCGCCAAAAGTTATACTAATTTACTCCTACCCTAAGGGCCAAAAGAAATCCCGAGTGGACCCAGAGGATCTTTGTTGTCAAGGTTGTATAAGATCTTCTTTGCAAAATCTATAGTGAACTTCCAGGGGTCAAGATTTGTTTCTGAACTTGGCATATTCACTTCTAGACAACTTGGATCTTTGCTCCAAGTTGTCCTGACCTCAGAGATTGCCTCAAGATCTGCCCTCAGTGATTGATCTCAGACTTCATGGACAAAACCCAATGAGAATAAGAATTACACTTTAGTGGTCGAGAAGCTTTGTGGTCAAGCCTCTTTAGTGAAGACGCATGACCCCCCTCTCTCTCCAAAGGCTGTTATTTTCGAGGGAACTATGTGTTCAAACCTCTAACTTACTCCCTCCGTCCAAAAATAAGTGGACGTGCAGGATTTTCAAGATAGATTAGCAAAAGGGGAAAAATGAATTGGGAAGATGCAAAACAACATCTATTATCTTTAATTTTTTCACCTTCAATAAGTTAAGTGTATGTAAAAAATTAAGATAACATGTGTTGAATATTATTGAGTTTGATTTCCGTGTTGCTACTCTAAAATGCATTGAAAAGATAGACTTATACTCTTTTATGGACAAAGTTTAAGGTTAAATGTCCATTTATTTGAGAACGGACAGAGTAGTGGTTGAGCTCGGACTTGGTGACCGAGGTTCAAAGAGAGACAGAAAAAACCATGATTTTGTGAGCTTTGTTCAAGCCTCATCGGCACAGAGCCACAGACATAGGAGTATAGGACCCCTTCTCGAAGGCTTTTGTAGTCAAGGGAACTTTGTGTTGAAGCCTCTCCAACGATGACACTGGACCCTATTCCAACTCCGGAAATACACCGTTGTCTCCATGCCCCTTCGATTATTTATATCTTGTTGGCTAATCTGTATGCTTTGTGCGTCTTGTTTAGTGGAAGTCCTAGTTTTTTTCTTGTTATTATAATTGCTAGTGTGCCAAGTCATATAGTTATATTTTGGTGAACCTTCTAAAATCAATTAATTTGTTTAACTTCATTAGGGCATGTACAACAGGAGCGCTTAGAGAGATGTTTAGAAAAATAAATCGGTTTTTATATAAATATTGGTGTTCATTTACACTAGACATATGCCTAACTAGGCTCCTCTGCTATACAAATAAACACTAGAGCTTAACAAAATGCTTGGTTTATTTTATAAGCACCCCACTAAACACCTTGCATTGCATATATCCATTCCTTTTCTAGTCAACATTCTTAATCCTTTAGATATGATTCGGGCGTGGGGGCAGCAAGGCGGACGCAGATGGGGTGAGGCGAGCTCAAAACAAGAAGAGGCAAAGAGACGGCCGAAGAGGAGAAACAAACTAGCAGGGAGGATAGTGCTTAAAAATTGCGTATCTCCAACGAAGTGGCATGTGGCGAAATAGAACTTTGCTCGTTGGAATATTCAGAAAGCGGCAACAGAAGTGCACAGATATGCAATTCCTACTTTTGATTCCACCAATTTACACTGATATCATCTCATATAAGAAACCAATTATCTATTCTAAAGCTCTCTTGGAATGAGACACCAAAACTTTAATTAGATTAAATCTTTAGACGCGTACAATGCTACATACAGATTCCAGCTCTGTCACCGAACTTCTCAGTCCTTGTGGAGGAGCGGAACGTAGAGATAACCAGTGACAGCGTTGTGGTAGGCGTGCGTACCATGAACAACCGACGAAACACTCCGTGAACACTAAGAAGCATTTGGGCAACATCCCGTTGTTGTAGCATGCATCGGTAGAACATGCTATACGTTCCTAGTTCTACATAGCCAATAAATAACTAATTACCCTATCATGACAACAGAAAAAACATGACAAGAGATTACGACCATATGGCTGAATGTGATCACTTCCACCGGAGAAACCGAAGACAGTGCATCTAAAATTAAAATCAAAGCGTAAAAGGCAAAAGCTACTGCAGCTATGTACCCCCAAGCATCAGCCGATCAGGTCAATCTGCAAAACAGAACGAGGCAAAGAAAGTAAATGGCCGATATTTCAAATGTGCACAGGGTACAAAAAAAAACATCGAATAGCTACTCATGTATATTATCTAGGCCTTTTTATGCCTGTAAATTTCATGGAAACTATTGTTTTGGCGCCTGGTGCAAAATGAGAAGTTCACTGCTATAACATTATGCTCTTTTTACACCACTAAAGTTGTTCCTTCGTGGCTAAAAATGTGCATACTCTTGACATTTTGCTGGTTTCTTATTTTTGTTTCACAATTCAGACCTTGAGGAGTCATATTTGGGATATTTAGATGGCATTACCGTCTCATCCAGTCTGAAGACTAGGCGACGAAGGATCACATACCCTGAGTAATCAATATATGGCTGTAAAACATCGTGGAAGCCCGCTGCACTTTGGTCCTGCCATGTAACAAGAAAAAGTTTGATTCAGATACATGGTCACGACTCACAAGTCAATAGCAGCTACTACATATCTCACACAGGTAAATCGGTTTACTATAAGGATTATTACCTGTTATAATTTTGGTGGCACCATTGGTCCACCCATAGATCCATTTGGTAAGCCACCGGTGGACATCATATTCTGTATGGCACTCATTGCATTCGTCATTCTTGCCAAGTCCTCCTGCAGCTTTTTCTGGCTTTCCTCCATCACTATCACCTTCTTCCTTAGAGCGGCTGCCTCTTCTTCAGCCCTTCTTTCAGCCCTCGCATCTTTAGAGGCTGCCCAGACCTGGGGGTTTCGAATTTCCTCTGTTACTACAACCTCCTCTTTCAGTTTTGAGGCTTCATCTCCAGCCTTTCTTTTGGTCCTCGCAGCTTGCGAGGCTGACCTTCCCTGCAGGTCTTCGGGGGAGGGCCCAGATTTATGCCTGCGTGTCTTACCCCTCCTTTCTGCACCCATGACAGATGCATAATCGCCTCCTGAACCTTCTAGATTCTCGTGAGCTGGGTCACCGGATCGTGACTGCAAAGACCAGGGCAAAAACTTTAAGTTTGGATTTTTTTGTTACATGTAAATTCTAATACTCCCTCCGTCCATAAAAGGATGTCGGAGATTTGTCCAAATTCGGATGTATCTATACACTAAAAAGTGTATAGATACATCCAACATCCTTTTATGGACAGAGGTAGTAATTGACTTGCTGGTATAATTCATAGTTTTTTCGTTCTTTTCATTCAAGTAACATCAAAGTTTAAAATAGCGGGCTATGTGTCTAAGCGGCGACTATCTCCAGGCGCTAAGAAAACTATAGCGAGCTAAGCCGTTTAGCATTTTCTACAAAACAAGTAAATTCCTAGAAAAATTAGGCATCAAATATTCATATCATCTATAAATATGAAAAGAAATTCAATGATACAAACTTGTACCGAACAATAATGATGACTGTAGTAATAAAAGTAGTGCATAAATGTTACATACGCAGATATAACTTTCAAATCCAAATATAGGCTTAGCGGGAGAAATAGCAGTGTTTTTTAGCCCTATTTAGCGTTTTAGCGGGATTTAGCGAGCTATTAGCGGGAGATTCTATTTAGCGTTAAAAGGGCATATCTTTAGCGGGAGCCTTGTGATTCGGCTATAGCGAAGAGATAGCGCGCTATATAAAACTTTGAGTAACATACAAATAAATCATCCAGACTGAAAACAAAGAAACAAGAGCTACCTCTTCCTGACGTATCCGTGCAAAGCTCTTTGATCCGGTAACATTGATATAGGTTGATCTGGCCCTGCAAGCTTTACCTGCAGCACTTATAGCCTGTGTTCAAAGGCATATATCAATCATCCAAAATTATTCAAAGCATCTACTCCTCTGTTTCAAAATAGATGTCCTTTTAGAGTTGGGTATAGAGAATTAAGAGTGTTGGTAAAATGTTTATAGTGCCCATCTCTTTTTTCCTCAAAAGGTCATTAACTTACCACTTGTTCTTCCCCAAAGCATGGGATGCAAGCACAAGGGGAGTTAATTACCTCTTTCCTGATGACATTGGTTAAGGGAAAAGTAGAAAAACAATGACTTAAATTGCATTGGAAATGTAGAGCGACAAGTATTTTGAGAAAGATTGGAGGCTAAAAGAACATATACTTTGAAACAAAGGGATACATGTTACAACAAATAAAAGAGAATGGACAGCACTACCTTGAACTTTTCAGTATTCCAATACGCAAGAAGGACTTGCCAATGTTCTTTTGGGACACGAGGATCTCGATCAGCAAGGCGTTCCTCTTCAGATACATGGGTATCATAATGTGTCCGTTTTAATTGAGATTTCCAAACCCTCCGCTTGTTTCTTATGAATGTCATGACCGGCAACTCATGAGATGGATCCACATCAAATTTAAGCTACACCAAAGAATAGTGTGTGTGAAAAACGTTACAGGCAGGGAAAAGAACAATATTAATAATGCATACCTTAACAATGTGCCACATTACACTCTTGTTCTCTGTTGGAATACTTTTCCAACTTATATACGTGAGAGGTGCCAATACTGCATCTCGTGCTAGTACACCCAGAAAGTTAATCAACATGGTTGCATTTTCTCCAACTGGCAGGCCCGAAGTGTTCAAGGAAACTGGTATCCGTACAGTCTTGGGTAAGGTCCATACTTTGACACTAAGACGTTTCTTTCCCTTTTTGACTTCTTGCTGCTCTTCAGAATCACTTAAATCATGCAGGGATGCCTTATTGGAACCCTGAGACATCAAACGGTTAAGAAACACGTTAGGTTTCTTCTTTCCAAGGGCCCTTCTGACCTCCAGACAATAATTACGCGCGAAACGCTCAGGGTCAGACATATCAGTATTTGAAGGAATTGTGGTTGAATCAGACGCATCTGATTCATCAGAGATTTCTTGAGCCATCTTATGCGCAGAAGGTGTGCTAGGGCAAAGATCAGCAATGATTCCATCAATGTCTGGAGGTTCAGACTCATGTCTGCTCTGATCTGGAGATACATCATGGTGCTCATCCTGCTCACTTTCTACAGATTCAGTGTTTGCCGTGGCAACTGACACTTCGCAATCTGGAGAGGCGGAACGCCGCTGAAAAGGCCCCCATTCCATTGGGTCGTCCTCCATAGCAACTGATGGCACTTCGATATTAGGAGCAAAATCTTGCAGGTCATCATGGTCACTTTCTACAGGTTCATGATTTGCTTGGTTGAACGGCGGGTGAACCACCCCATCCATGTCCAGACACCCTACATGACTGCCCTCTGCATGACTCTCATGATAAGGGTGTTTGTGCGCCTGCTGTATGATCTCACTAGGAGTCTCCATATGCTTGTCCTCTACACTTAATGACTGGGGGGCGGCGGAGCATCCAACTCTCTGGTTTCTATGAGTTGCAGCAGTCTCGTATATCAGTTCAGTACGTCTCGCCTCTCTACACACTTCATGGCTGAGAGGCTCTTCCTGCATCTCCTCTGAATGAATGACTCTATGCAGGTGTGCCATCTTCGCTCGCTTTGGCTGAACTATGTAACTAGGGTGCTGATCCTTTACATGATCTCTGACCTCATTTAGAGGAAAAACATGTCTCTCCTCATTACCCAAAGTACGATGGCCAGATGAAAGTCGATTTCTCTGAAGGCTATTGTTTGCAACAGTCTCATTGGCCACAGGTATCTCCTCTCTATCAGTCATATGATGAGGATACTTCTGTTCATCCCGATGGACGTGAATGAGACGGCTGGGACGCTCTATCGGTGTCCTCCCCGTAGGAATTAGCCTGGCATTAGGTTCTGCTCGGGGTAGTCCTGCATACATTGCATAACTAGAATGCTCCTGCCATGTCTGCATCACAGGAAAAGAAAATGCGAACTATTAGGTAAAGAGCTGACCGATACCCAAATTCCAGCATGAGTGTGCATCCAGATCTCTGGCCGACTGGTCTAGAGCTAGGCACACTACAAAGTTACATACATGAACTCATCAAATGAGGGGAGAAAGGCTATTTGTTCTACACTTGCAATCAGCCTCAGGTGAAGCAAGGTATTACGATGCAAAAAAATGGTAGCTTTCAGTTGAGTTGAAGTTTCTTCGATTCCGCAATACGAAAATTACACAAACCCTACTGCCCTACATACTCGAGAAATGTATATACCTCCCGAGCAGCAACGATGGGTGAGACAACCGCGGGGGCGAGCGGCACGACGGCCGCGGCGGCGGAGGACAGGATGTAGTTCCGGAGGCGCGCGGAGTCGACGGCCAGCTCGGCGCCGCAGAAGGGGCAGGCGCAGCGCGATAGCCCGACCGGCACGCTAAGGAGCTCGCCGCAGGCGCCGCATGGAAGCCGAGCCCCGCGCGCGTCCGCAGCGCTGCGCGGCATCGGAAGCGCCCTCCGCCGGGGCGGCGGCATGAGCTCCGGCGGGAGCGACTGCGGCGTGCCGCAGTCGGGACAGACAAACTCCGTCAGCCCCCGTTCCACCTCTAGTGTCTCTCTGCATCCCACGCAGCGCACCTCCAGGATCTCCTCGTGAGGCTTGGCCCCCGCCGCCGCCGTGGCTAGCGGCGGTGGCGCCATCGCATTCGAGCAAAGGTAGGGCGCGGTTTCTGTTTTGGCGGCGGCTGGGAGGGGAACACTGGAAGAAGGTCCAAGGCAAGTCACTGAGGGTACGTTTGGTTTCAGCCCCAACTAGCCCGACCAAACTTTTGGCATGACCAATGAGAGGGCATGACCAAAATTTTGGTAAGGTTCTTTTGTTTGGGTTGTAGCCATTGTACTTACCAAAATTTTGGCAAAATTAAGCCCGTGTTTGGTTTGCAACAATCTAGCTAAAATGCAATAGTCTAATATTTGACACAACTATTGGTCTCTGGATTTGATTGGATGCTTTCTGAAAAATACTAAGACGCAGAGGAGCATCTCCACCGGCGCCCCCCGATAGCGGCCCCGGTAGCATTTTGGGGGTAACATCAAAAATAGGCGCGCACCGGCACGCGCCAAAACGCGCCGACGCAATTTCGAGCCCAATAGAAGCCTCGGCAACCCCGTGTCGGCCCCTTCGCGAAGGGCGCGAATCGGACGTGCCAACGCCTCACGCAACAAATAATTTTGGGCGTGGAAGCCGCCTGTCAGCCACACATCCCAAAATTATACATCATTTCCCCCCAAAACCCCTTCCCCTCCGCCGCTCATTTCTCCCGCCCATCGCTCCATCTCCCATCCAGACTCCAACTCGAAAAACCCTCGCCGCCGAAGAAAAAGGCTCCGGTGAAGGCAACGAAGGCGCTGACGAAGGCGCCGTCAAAGACGCGCACCGTGGCGCCAAAGGAGAAGCCGACGAACATGTCGCGTGAGGCGTGGGAGGAGGAGAAACGCCACTGCTCCACGGTGATGGCCGACTGCAAAAGGCGTCGCATCGCCGCTCTCGAAGCCCCCTATATTCACTCTCTGTGGCTCATCCAACGGCTCCTAAGATGAATCAAACAGCGAAACATTAAAAATTTGGCAGTTTTTGTTTCTTCGCTCCACGACTGGGTCGGCAGTCCATGTTATGGCTTTTTTTTTTGAACAAGTTGGGGCCCCTTAGGCGCCAAACTTTCATTCGTCTCATAGCTAGTTTACAACATGTATTACAAGATTCAAAGATTGCATCCGTTGAACTAGAAAAATTGGACAAGCTATTCCTCTACGAGCTGAAGAAGAAGAAGAAGAAGAAGTGAGACAAAGTATGCCTGAGAGCCTGATGAGCACAATTATGAGCTATTCCATTCAGATCTCTTTTAATGTGGTATACATGTGCTGATGAATATCTTGTTAAGTTGTAATATTCAGCAATCTGGCCTCTGATCTCCAAGGAACCTATTCCAAAGATGTTGAAGCTGAAGCAACAACAGAAGCAAGGATGATATTGTCAACTAGGAAAGTATGCCCCTAAAGTTACATAGTTGCAACAAATTTTGTTGCAGTAATCAATGCCTCTGCTTCTGCCTTTAAGACTGAAGACACATTGGGTACACATGCTTGATCATAACCAAATACTCAACATTGCTCTCTCTAATTAACCTGCACATTGGGTACCTATTGTTGTGGTTGTTGCCCAAGGTAAGCCTGGCGCCTTTTTCTTTCTTTCTGTGATGCATCCAAGAATATCTTGGATCCAGTGATGAGCAAATCAAATTTGATTGTGTGCCCTCTTGGTGGTAGTTGATTATTGTCTGGATCCTATGCACCTTATGGTTCCTACATATGTACCTGCGACTTATGTGCCTGTGTCTTCCGCTTTCTGTCCTGTAGAATATCAAGAAATTCCAAGTTTTTATGTAAAGCATTAGACATACAATAAACTTGGGTAGGATGCCTGTGATTCCTATTAAATAAATGATCATTTCTTGATTTCCATAAGCACCACATAAAAGTTAGGACATTTGGAATAGTGGCATGCAGGGTGGTTCATACCTAAGAGTTTCATAATAACATTTGTTATGGAACTTGTGTTTTGAAGAAGCATATCAGTTTTGATGTACCAAGGATGTAAGAACCATGCCACTCTTGCACAATTGCATGAGAAGAAGAGATGGTAATTTGTTTCCTCCATGCCACATCTACAACAAAGCTTGTTGATATGTTTGGAGTACTTACCTGCTCATGCACTAGTAGGCAATGCTCTTCTAAGGACCCTCCAACCAAAATCTTGAACCCTTAGAATAACCTGCTTGTTCTGCCAAATCATTTTTAAAAGGTTGAATAGTGTCTGGGCTTACCTCTCTTGGTTTCGGTTCTCCATTGCCCTGAAGATGTTGAAGAAAAGCCTTGTAAGCACTTTTGGTGTTGCATTTATCTGTACTGGTAAGTTTCCAACAGAGAATGTCTTCATCAAGTGAGCAGATAATAGGCGTGGATTTTATTTTTTCTGCCATAGTTTGAGTAAAAAGCGAGTCAATGAGCTGATTATTCCAAACTTGTTGGTCTTGCAGCCAAAGATCTCTCACTTGGGCTGGATAAGAGTAGTTTGTGGATTGAGTTATAAGAGTATCATAAATGTTAGCACAAATTTTGCACCAGGGTGTGCTCCATATGGATACACGGCCTTGGGTTATCTAGTAGAAAGAGTGGGTTTTAATAAGAAGAGGAAGCATTTTATGGATTGAGGCGCAAAAGGCCGATTTGGGAGCATTTGAATTTGGGAGTCAAATGGAGGTGTTTGGGAAATATTTGGGTTTGAGGACGGCATGTAGAAATTCATTTGGCTTCTCCACAATTCTCCAAGCTGACATGAGAATAAGTGCTTTATTCATAGCAAGCAAATTTTGAATTCCTAGACCTCCATCTTTTTTCGGAGTGCAAATGTCCTTCCAAGATCTAATACAGAGATTTCGACTTTGTCTCTTCTCTTACTCTTGTCCACCAAAAATTCCTGATGATAGCATTAAGCTTTGCAATAAACTATTTGGAGAAGAGGATGTTGGACATAAAAACTTGAGAAAGCTTATCGGCTTTGTAGGTACTTAGTAGGTACTTAGTTTGGATTTGAATTTGTCAAGGACAAAGTTGTAGGCACAAGCTCTATTTCTTTATGGAAGAATGAGAGGATGTCCAAGGTGTACAAAGGTGTTGTAAATCGGAGGTACTGGAAAAAAATTAGTGATTTCTTGAGCAATATTTTTAGGAACATGTTTACTGGAAAATTATTCCATATTTGGCCCAATTTGGAGTCTGGCCTGATCTTCGGCAGAAATGATGAAGAATTTCTTTCATTCTTATTGTCTCTTGAAGTGTCTCTTGCTCACAAACTAATAAATCATCTGCAAAAAGGAGCGAGTGGATTGAAGGGTAGTTTGGTCCAAGAGAAATACCTGCAAAACCATTGTGAGACATAGCCTGCTGCAAAGCGATAAATAGTGCATTTATGGCTAGCACAAACAAGTAAGGTGACAGAGGACATCCCTGCCTGATGCCTCTACTACCTTGAAACTTCGCAAACGATTATCCATTAATAGCAACAGAAAAAGTTGGCGAGGAAACACATGAGTAAATTAAATAAATGAAATGGCCATGCAGCCTTTTACGTGCGAGAGCTGACACAATGAAATCCCATTCATGTCTATCGAAGGCTTTTGCTAGATCAATTTTAAGCATGAAAGACTTATTTTTCCAAGTACTTAATTAAGGCAAACAAGTGAGTAATTTCTTGAGCAACAATGATATTGTTACTTATACGTCTGACTTAAATGAAAGCTTGTCGAGAGGGATGCACATAGTCCGGCAAGTGAGGTTTAAGTCTATTAGCAACACATTTCACAATAATTTTGTAAATCACATTGCAAAGGCTAATAGGTCTACAATCAGCTAGGACTAAAGGAACATGTTTTTAGGAATAAGAGCAATGTGGATTTCATTTATGCGAGAAGGCATAATACATGTTTGGAAGAAATTTCTTACCAGTTGAACAACATCACTCCCTATCCAGTTCCAAGTTGCTAAATAGAACTCCACATTGAAGCCATCTGGACCTGGAGATGCATTCCTTTTCATTTCCTTAAGCGTGTCTAAAATTTCCTTTTCACTGGTACACTGTATGTGACATCCTGGCTGTCTTGAGGAAGAGTTGTACTAATGTGTGGCCTGCCATTGTTAGCACAAGAGGAAGCAAATATAGATCTAAAATAATTTACAAAGGTGGTGCTTATTCTATCTGACACGAAATACGTCATATTGTTATCATCTTTGATAGAAATGATAGTTTTTCTTCTTCTTCTTTTAATTACTGCATTATGGAAAAAAAAAGTGGTATTTCTATCTCCATCTTTGATCCACTGTTTCTTGGCTCGCTGCATGTAGAAGTCAGTTAGTTTGGTTATGGATTGTTCATACATTGTGGACAAAGACATTTGCAGAGCCTGGTCTTGTTGGCCTAGAGGCTTCTACTGGATTTGCTTTAGTTGCTTTCCTAGACAGTTGATATCCAATCCTGTGGATCATACTTTCACTAGTGGACACTCTCAACAATGATATCATAATTTAATACATAAATATTATATCTTCACTATGCTACTCTGAATCACTCTACGGTTGGATAACAACCACAAATTCACTGTGTAGGGCTGCATAAGCACTCCTTAAAGTTCGCATTCCCAATCTATGCACGCCCCACGCTATCACTTTGAGCATATAAAGATGGTACTAACAAGACACCACAATTCATAAGTACTGAGACACACACGGTATGCACACTTTCACCTTCACACCGTGGGAGAAGGTGTCCCCGGAGATCACATAATAAAAACACTTGAGTAGCATAATAGTTGAAGAATAACATCTACTTATTCAACTAGATTACAAAGCTCACGATCACATAAAGATCATACCATGGGAGAGAGAGATAGACCACATAGGTACCGGTAAAGCCCCCAGCCTCGGGGGATAACTACTCCTTCCTCATCATAGGAGGCAGCAACAACGATGAAGATGGCGGTGGAGTCGATGGAGATGGCTCAGGGGGCAATTCCCCGTCCCGGCAGGGTGCCGGAACAGAGAATTATGTCCCCTGAAACTTGTATGCGATGGCGGCGGAGCTATGGAACTTTTTGTGGACGGAGGCTTATTGATTTAGGGTTTTCACGTAAGGAGGCATCTTATAGGTGGAAGGGCTAGGTCGGTGGGTGTCCGAGGGCCGCCCACCACCCCTAGGCGCGGCCAGAGGCTGGGCCGCGCCAAGGGCTGGTGAGGCCGCCTCGTGGCACCACTTCGTCTCTCCTCCGGACTCCGTCTTCGTTACAGTAAAATAGGAACTTCGACTTTTGTTTCGTCCAATTCCGAGAATATTTCCTGTACAACTTTTCTGAAATACAAAACAACAGAAAACATGAAACTGGCACTGTGACATCTTGTCGATAGGTTAGTTCCGGAAAATCTAAAAGTGCAACGAAGTGTAAACAAATCATATAGAAATTGGTGTGAAAAAGCATGGAGCATCAAAACTTATAGATACGTTTGCAACGTATCAGCATCCCCAAGCTTAACTCCTACTCGTCTTCGAGTAGGTAAGTGATAAAAAAAATTGAGGTGACATGAAGTCAACACAATCTTGATCAAGTTATTGTAAAAGCATTGTGAGATGGAATCAAAGTACTCTAAACATATGCATGATAAATATAATTCTAACAATAGATCATGAATAATTGTGCACTGAAAGCAACTGTTTGTTTTGGTGCATAGAGAAAACATA
Organism: Lolium rigidum; assembly: GCF_022539505.1. Classification (NCBI taxonomy): domain Eukaryota; kingdom Viridiplantae; phylum Streptophyta; class Magnoliopsida; order Poales; family Poaceae; genus Lolium; species Lolium rigidum. The sequence goes on along the minus strand of NC_061514.1, from coordinate 53,901,085 downwards.
GCAAAGTGGTACTCAGCTTGTCCGTTATGAAGTAGCAAAACATAAATGTTAGGACACCTTTAAAGTTCAAAGGGTGACTAGATACAAGTAATTCGAGAACAAGCAATAGCATAATCATGAATCAATCAATAATAAATTTTGGAACTATGCACATTATACTCAGAATGACAACTATGCTCTCTTAATTGGTGCATAAAGTAAGAAGATGAAGACTCAACATAAAAGTAAAAGAAAGGCCATGCGCGGAGGGAAGCAAGATTACTCATGTGCTAGAGCTTTTAATTTTGAATGCAATATATAGAGGTGTTGAAAATATATTTCGAGAGGTATGTATGTCTATGTCAACGAATGGCATCAAATGATCTATCATCATTTCATGTTTAATGGCTTCAAGAGAGGCTCCCATAGAGAGAACAATAAAGCTCATCTTCTCCTTTGTTTAAACAAGCTGAGTTCATGATTTCTCAAGTACATAGTGTTAGGAGATTTAGATTATTGGTTCAATTTATATTTAGTGGGTGGGCACCCTCGCCTGCTCTTTTGCAAAATTAAGGACTAGCACATGATGCATGCTAGTCAAGGTGTGAAGCCATAATAAATATGATAAAGATGATAAAGCATTCAACACTTCCTCGTGAGCTAAAACAAAACACAAAACAGGTAATAATTTTTGAAGGTTTAAAGGTAGCACACAAGCAATTCACTTTGGAGTGGCAATGAAATACCACATATAGGTAGGTATGGTAGACACAATTGGCAAACTTTGGTTTTTAGGAGTTCGATGCACGAGTAGAGCTCATACTCAGTACAGGTGAAGACTAGCAAAAGACTGGGAGCGACCAACTAAGAGAACAATAATGGCCATAATCATGCATAGCGACAAAACATTATTAATCAAAGCATAAAGTGATATTACAAGTCAAAACTAAATGATCATAGAGGCTTTAGGTGACTGGTTTGTAGTCATAACATGGTGTAAGCATGTGCCAAGTTAACCCAATAAAGCATCAAAGGAGAATACCACACTATTATGCTTTTATGATGGAAACAACACATGACTCTTTCAATGGCACATTAAGAACACTCAAATATTTGAGACAAGTCATGCTACAACAATAACTACTAAGCATATGATAAAAATAACATCCAACAAGACATGCTAAAGTCTAAGCCACAGTCTAAACAAGCTTCCTTTTGCATCACTATAAGCATGAAACATTTTACTCGTCTCCAACACCAATCAATTTATTTGAAACAACTCTCATAGATAATAATAAATAAAGACCAGAGAGCTAATCATAACTAACTAAAGAAAACTAACAATCTCTAAACAAAATACGAGTGGAAAACAAGAGCTAAACGCAGTACTAGCAAAAGAGAACACTCGCAGAACAATAAGAGTGAAAACCAGAGTGTTCTATGCAATGAAAACGTAGCGTGCCTCTCTCCCACACAAGAATGCTAGGATCCAACCATATGCTACAGCAAGAAAAAAACTAAAAACTAAAATAAAGATGCTCCAAGAACAACACATAGCATATGAAGCAATAAAATATAGTGTCTTGAAAGATGACCTGATACTTTGTTGATGAAGAAGGTGATGCCTTGGGTATCCCCAAGCTTTGATGCTTGTACATCTTGGATATTTCTTGGGGTGACATGGGCATCCCCAAGCTTGAGCTTTTGTCCATACTTCATCTCATTACGTCATTCTTCTCTCCCTACACTTGAAAACTTCCTTCATACAAAACTTCACACAATTCTCATTAGCAGCATTAGTGCAATCAAAAATAACAAATCCACTTGGGTCCAGTTCTAACATATATCAAACATCCATTAAAACATTAGCTACTGTAGCAACTTTTTCAAAAAGCTCTTTCTCTAAAAAAAACTCAAAAAGCAAAAGATTAAGAGGCAAATGCAAATAGTGGCAGAAATCTGTCAAAACAGAACAATAAGTAAAGATCAGTTTTTTTCGTAAATATTCTGTTGCTCAAATAGAAAAGTGCAAAACTAACGAAAGTTAGATAATACCCTGGGGCATATGCTCAAAAATTGGCAGTTCAAAATTACGTTCTGGCTGGGAATACGATTTTTTGTTGACAACACATAATCTATTTCATGACAAAGAACTTCCCCAAATCTTACTTTCTTCCTATTAGAGGCTATTCTTGGCACAAAAACAAAATAAAAATGATAAGGAGAGGTTATTACAGAGGTAATAACTTCCAAGACTCAACAAAAGAAAAATTACAGAAATAAAACATGGGTTATCTCCCAACAATGTTTTTCTTTAACGCCTTTCAGCTAGGCGCAATAGTTTGAGAAGATGAACACATAAGAAATATGAATTGAAGTAAAAGAGAGCATCAAGAAGCAAATATAAAGAAAATTTAAGTCTAAACCGCTTCCTAGGAAAAATAATCTTGTAAAGAAACAAGTCATGGAAGCACAAAACAACAAGCATAGGAAAGCAAAGCAAGTGCAACTTCAAAATTTTCAGCATAGAGAGGTGAAACTTAATATTGTTGATATACATAAAACCATGTTTCTCTCTCTCAAAATAACTTCCAGTAGGATCATGAATAAAATTATCAATATAACTATCACATAAAACATTCTTATCATGAGCTGCATGCATAAAATAATTATTACTCCCCACATAAGCATAGTCATTCTTATTAATTGTAGTGGGATCAAATTCAACAAAATAGCTATCATTATTATTCTCATCACCATAATCATCAAATATAGGAGGCATATTGTAATCATAATTAACTTTCTCCTCAATAGTAGGTGGACTGAAAATATCATATTCATCATTGTAATCATCATATATTGGAGGCATAGTATCATCATAGAAAATTTCCTTCTCTAAAGCTGGGGAACTAAAAAGATCATTTTCATAAAAAATAGCTTCCCCAAGTTTAGACTTTTCTATAGCATTAGCAATAACGGTGTCCAAAGAATTCATACTAATAACATTGCTATTACCATGCAAATAAAGTTTCATAAGTTTTTTTAATTTTCTCTTCAAACACCTCATGTCCTAACGCAAGATAAATACTATAAAGCTCTATAATTTTTTGTTGTTTTTCATTAAGCCTAACTAGTGAAAATAAAAACAAGAAAAAAGATATAATTGCAGAATCTAAAAGAAATAATTTTGAGGACTCACCGGCAACTAAAAGACTTAGTAGCCAGATGATGTGAGTACCTTTTATCTTCCTCCCCGGCAACGACGCCAGAAAAGAGCTTGATGTCTAAGCACGCTTCTATTCTTGTAGACAGTGTTGGGCCTCCAAGTGTAGAGGTTTGTAGAACAATAACAAGTTTTCCTTAAGTGAATCACCCAAGGTGGTTTATCAAACTCAGGGAGGTAGAGTTCAAAGATATCCCTCTACAGCAACCCTGCAATTACGATACAAGAAGTCTCTTGTGCCCCCAACACACCCAATACACTTGTCATGTGTATAGGTGCACTAGCTCAGCGAAGAGATAGTGAAATAAAAGTAATATAGATGATTATGAGTGGTAATTGCAATCTGAAATAAAAATGGCAGCAAGCAACAAACATGTAGCAGAACTGGTTGTAAACGGTGTTTCAATGCTTGGAAACAAAGTCTATGGATCATACTTTCACTAGTGGACAATCTCAACAATGATATCATAATTGAATACATAAATATTATCTCTTCACTATGCTACTATGAACCACTCTCCGGTTGGATAAAAAACACAAATTCACTGCGTAGGGCTGCATAAGCACTCCTTAAAGTTCGCATTCCCAATCTATGTAAGCCCCACGTTATCACTTTAAGCATACAAAGATGGTACTAACAAGACACCACAATTCATAAGTAATGAGACACACGGTATGCACACTGTCACCTTAACACCGTGGGACAAGGTGTCCCCGGAGATCGCATAATAAAACCACTTGAGTAGCATAATAGTTGAAGAATAACATCTACTTATTCAACTAGATTACAAAGCTCACGATCACATAAAGATCATACCATGGGAGAGAGAGAGATAGTCAACATAGCTACCGGTAAAGCCCCCAGCCTCGGGGGAGAACTACTCCCTCCTCATCATAGGAGGCAGCAACAACGATGAAGATGGCGGTGGAGTCGATGGAGATGGCTCCGGGGGCAATTCCCCGTCACGGCAGGGTGCCGGAATAGAGACTTCTGTCCCCCAAAATTTTTTTGCAACGGTGGCGGAGCTATGGAACTTTTCATGGACAAAGACTTATTTATTTAGGTTTTCGTGTCGGGAGGCTTCTTATAGGTGGAAGGGCGAGGTCGGTGGGTGCCCGAGGGCCCCACACCACCCCTAGGCGCGGGCAGGGGCTGGGCCGCGCTAAGGGCTGGTGAGGCCGCCTCGTGGCACCACTTCGTCTCTCCTCCGGACTCTATCTTTCGTTACAGTAAAATAGGAACTTCGGCTTTTATTTCGTCCAATTCCGAGAATATTTCCTGTACAACTTTTCTGAAATACTAAATAATGAAAAACAGGAACTGACACTGTGGCATCTTGTCAATAGGTTAGTTCTTGAAAATGTATAAAAGTGTAATGAAGTGTAATTAAAACATATAGAAATTGGTGTAAAACAAGCATGGAGCATCAAAAATTATAGATACGTTTGCAACGTATCACTTATGCATTCTCATTCCGTAGATTCTGCTGGTCCGCTTCTTGAGAGCCCCCAAGGTTAGCTCCATATGCAGTTAGGGCACCAACTATTTCCTTTCCTCCTTCATCAGGTGCCACCATTGTAGTATCCAGACCCACGTAGTAGTCTCCAACCATCTGAGAGTGTGAGAAAGCTCCATACCGAGAGTCTTGCGTGCCTATCGACCAAGATGGAGAAGGCTGGTGAAACGTCCATGCATCATTATCCCCACAAGTATAGGGGATCGCAGCAGTCTTCGCGGGTAGTAAAACCCAATTTAGTGATTCGACACAAGGGGAGACAAAGAATACTTGTAAGCCTTAACAGCGGAGTTGTCAATTCAGCTACACCTGGAAACAGACTTACTCGCAAGAGTTTATCAGTAGTAACAGTTTTATAGCAATAGCAGTAGTGAAATAACAAAGAACAGAGTAACAAAGACAGCAGTAGTGATTATAGTAAACAGCAAGATTAAAATACTGTAGGCACAAGGATGGATGACGGGCGTTGCATGGATGAGAGAAACTCATGTAACAATCAAGGTAGGGCATTTGCAAATAATAATAAAACGGTATCCAAGTACTAATCAATCAATAGGCATGTGTTCCATATTTAGTCGTACGTGCTCGCAATGAGAAACTTGCACAACATCTTTTGTCCTACCAGACTCGTGGCAGCCGTGCCTCTAGGGAATCTCATCGGAAATTAAGGTACTCCTTTTAATAGAGCACCGGAGCAAATCATTAACACTCCGTGAACACATGTGATCCTCATATCACCGCCTTCCCCTTCGGTTGTCCCAATTTCGTCACTTTGGGGCCTCGGGTTCCGGACGAGCAATACGTGTATACAACTTGCAGGTAAGATCATAAAGCAATGAATATCATCATGAATTGATAACATGTTCGGATCCGAGATCATGGCACTAGGGCCCTAGTGACAAGCATTAAGCATAACAAGTTGCAACAATATCATAAAAGTACCAATTACGGATACTAGGCACTATGCCCTAACAATCTTATGCTATTACATGACCAATCTCATCCAATCCCTACCATCCCCTTCAGCCTACAGCGGGGGAATTACTCACACATGGATGGGGGAAACATGGCTGGTTGATGGAGAGGCGTCGGTGGTGATGATGGCGATGATCTCCTCCAATTCCCCGTCCGGCGGAGTGCCAGAACGGAGTTTCTGGTCCCGAGACGGAGTTTCGCGACGGTGGCGGCGTACTGGATGGTTTCTGGCGATTTCTTCTAACTCCCCGTGTTTTTTAGGTCGAAACCCCTTAAGTAGTCCAGAGGAGGGCGTCGGAGGCCAGCCGAGGCGGCCACACAGTAGGGCGGCGCGCCCCCTTCCTGGGCCGCGCCGGCCTAGTGTGTGGGGGCCTCGGGCCTCCACCTGGCTTGCCCTTTCGGCTCCGTAATTCTTCTCGGAAAAATAATACCTTCGACATAAATTCCGAGGATTTTCCCGAAAGTTGGATTTCCGCACAAAAACGAGACACCGGAGCAATTCGCTCGAAAACAGAGTTAGTCCGTGTTAGTTGCATCCAAAATACACAAATTAGAGGAAAAACAATAGCAAAAGTGTTCGGGAAAGTAGATACGTTTTGGACGTATCAACTCCCCCAAGCTTAGCTTATTGCTTGTCCTCAAGCAATACAGTTAACAACTGAGTGCGATAAAAGAACTTTCACGAACACATTTGTTCATATGATGTAAATATTCTCATGATATGGCAAGTTCTTAAGCAATTCATAATAAGATACTGATGTCTACGGGTGCTTCTAATCTTGTAGACAGTGTTGGGCCTCCAAGAGCAGAGTTTTGTAGAACAGCAGCAAGTTTCCCTTAAGTGGATCACCCAAGGTTTATCGAACTCAGGGAGGAAGAGGTCAAAGATATCCCTCTCATGCAACCCTGCAACCACAAAGCAAGAAGTCTCTTGTGTCCCCAACACACCTAATAGGTGCACTAGTTCGGCGAAGAGATAGTGAAATACGGGTGGTATAAATAAGTATGAGCAAGTGGTAACGCAGCAATAGTAACGCAAGAAAAACAAGAAACAAGCAACGATAGCGATATTTAGGAACAAGGCCTAGGGATTACACTTTCACTAGTGGACACTCTCAACATTGATCACATAACGAATAGATAAATGCATACTCTACACTCTCTTGTTGGATGATGAACACATTGCGTAGGATTACACGAACCCTCAATGCCGGAGTTAACAAGCTCCACAATTCAATGTTCATATTTAAATAACCTTAGAGTGCATGAAAGATCAACACGACTAAACCAAGTACTAACATAGCATGCACACTCGTCACCTTCACACCATGTAGGAGGAATAGATCACATCAATACCATCATAGCAATAGTTAACTTCATAATCTACAAGAGATCATAATCATAGCCTACGCCAAGTACTAACACGGATGCACACACTGTCACCATTACACCGTGCGGGAGGAATAAAACTACTTTAATAACATCACTAGAGTAGCACATAGATAAATTGTGATACAAAACACATTGCAATCATAAAGAGATATAAATAAGCACTTCACTACGCCATTCATAACGGTGAATAAGTATTCGTGAAATATAGCCTAAGAGACCCACACGGTGCACACACTGTCACCTTTACACACGTGGGACAAGGAGTCTCCGGAGATCACATAAGTAAAACCCACTTGACTAGCATAATGACATCTAGATTACAAGCATCATCATATGAATCTCAATCATGTAGAGCAGCTCATGAGATTATTGTATTGAAGTACATAGGAGAGAGATGAACCACATAGCTACTCGGCATGACCCCGAGCCTCGATGGAGAACTACTCCCTCCTCATGGGAGACAGCAGCGTTGATGGAGATGGCGGTGGTGTCGATGGAGAAGCCTTCCGGGGCACTTCCCCGTCCCGGCGGCGTGCCGAACGAGACTCCCGTCCCCCAGATCTTGGCTTCGCGATGGCGGCGGCTCTGGAAGGTTTCTCGTACCGTGGTTTTTCCGTCTCGAGGTTTTAGGTCGAGGGGCTTTATATAGGCGAAGAGGCGGCGTCAGAAGGTCAACGAGGCGACGACACAATAGGGGGGCGCGGGCCACCCCCAGGCCGCGCCACCCTGTCGTCTGGGGCCCACAAGGCCCTCCTCTGGCGGCTCTCGGGTGTTCTGGATGCTTCCGGGCAAAATAGGAACCCGGGCGTTGATTTCGTCCAATTCCGAGAATATTTCTTTACTAGGATTTCTGAAACCAAAAACAAGTAAAACAGAACCGGCACTTCGGCATCTTGTTAATAGGTTAGTTCTAGAAAATGCACGAATATGAAATAAAGTGTGCATAAAACATGTAGATATCATCAATAATGTGGCATGGAACATAAGAAATTATCGATACGTCGGAGACGTATCAGCATCCCCAAGCTTAGTTCCTGCTCGTCCCGAGCAGGTAAACGATAACAAAGATAATTTCTGGAGTGACATGTGATGTCTACGGGAGCTTCTATTCTTGTAGACAGTGTTGGGCCTCCAAGAGCAGAGGTTTGTAGAACAGCAGCAAGTTTCCCTTAAGTGGATCACCCAAGGTTTATCGATCTCAGGGAGGAAGAGGTCAAAGATATCCTTCTCATGCAACCCTGCAACCACAAAGCAAGAAGTCTCTTGTGTCCCCAACACACCTAATAGGTGCACTAGTTCGGCGAAGAGATAGTGAAATACAGGTGGTATGAATAAGTAGTAGCAACGGCACCGTGAAAAGTGCTTTGCCCGGGACGAGAAACAAGCAGTAGTAACGCGAAGCAGTAGTAACGCAAGAAAACAAGAAACAAGCAGCGATAGCGATATTTAGGAACAAGGCCTAGGGAATAGACTTTCACTAGTGGACACTCTCAACTTTGATCACATAACAGAATAGATAAATGCATACTCTACACTCTTGTTGGATGATGAACACATTGCGTAGGATTACACGAACCCTCAATGCCGGAGTTAACAAGCTCCACAATTCAATGTTCATATTTAAATAACCTTAGAGTGCAAGAAAGATCAATTCGACTAAACCAAGTACTAACACAAGCATGCACATCGTCACCTTCACGCTATGTAGGAGGAATAGATCACATCAATACTATCATAATGATAATTAACTCCACAATCTACAAGAGATCATGATCATAGCATATGCCAAGTACTAACACGGATGCACACACCGCCACCATTACACCGTGCGGGAGGAATAAACTACTTTAATAACATCACTAGAGTAGCACATAGATAAATTGTGGTACAAAACACATTGCAATCATAAAGAGATATAAATAAGCACTTCACTACGCCATTCATAACGAGTGAGTAAGTATTCCGTGAAATATAGCCTAAGAGACCCACACGGTGCACACACTCGTCACCTTTACACACGTGGGACAAGGAGTCTCCGGAGATCACATAAGTAAAACTCACTTGACTAGCATAGTGACATCTAGATTACAAGCATCATCATATGAATCTCAATCATGTAAGGCAGCTCATGAGATTATTGTATTGAAGTACATAGGAGAGAGATTAACCACATAGCTACCGGTACATCCCCGAGCCTCGATGGAGAACTACTCCCTCCTCATGGGAGCAGCAGCGGTGATGAAGATGGCGGTGGAGATGGCAGCGGTGTCGATGGAGAAGCCTTCCGGGGGCACTTCCCCGCTCCGGCAGGGTGCCGGAACAGAGACTCCTGTCCCCCAGATCTTGGCTTCGCGATGGCGGCGGCTCTGGAAGGTTTTCCGTACCGTGGTTCTTCGCATCAGGGGTTTTGCGACGGAGGCTTTAAGTAGGCGGAAGGGCAGAGTCGGAGGGGGCCTGGGGGGCCCACACCAAAGGGCGGCGCGACCCCCCCCCTCTGGCCGCGCCAGGGTGTGGTGTGGGGCCCCTGTGGCTTCCTCCGGCGGCTCTCGGGTGTTCCGGAAGGCTCCGGGAAAAATAGGACCCCGGGTCTTGATTTCGTCCGATTCCGAGAATATTTCGTTACTAGGATTTCGAAACCAAAAACACCGGAAAACGAGAACCGGCACTTCGGCATCTTGTTAATAGGTTAGTTCCGTAAAATGCACGAATATGACATAAAGTGTGCATAAAACATGTAGGTATCATCAATAATATGGCATGGAACATAAGAAATTATCGATACGTCGGAGACGTATCGGCATCCCCAAGCTTAGTTCCGCTCGTCCCGAGCAGGTAAAACGATAACAAAGATAATTTCGAAGTGACATGCCATCATAACCTTGATCATATTGTAAACATATGTAATGAATGCAGCGATCAAAACAATGGTAATGACATGAGTAAACAAGTGAATCATAAAGCAAAGACTTTTCATGAATAGTACTTCAAGGCAAGCATCAATAAGTCTTGCATAAGAGTTAACTCATAAAGCAATAAATCAAAGTAAAGGTACTGAAGCAACACAAAGGAAGATTAAGTTTCAGCGGTTGCTTTCAACTTGTAACATGCATATCTCATGGATAATTGTCAACATAGAGTAATATAACAAGTGCAATATGCAAGTATGTAGGAATCAATGCACAGTTCACACAAGTGTTTGCTTCTTGAGGTGGAGAGAGATAGGTGAACTGACTCAACATAAAAGTAAAGAAAATGGTCCTTCAAAGAGGAAAGCATCGATTGCTATATTGGTGCTAGAGCTTTTATTTTGAAAACATGAAACAATTTTGTCAACGGTAGTAATAAAGCATATGAGTTATGTAAATTATATCTTACAAGTTGCAAGCCTCATGCATAGTATACTAATAGTGCCCGCACCTTTGTCCTAATTAGCTTGGACTACCGGTACACATGTTTTAACCAAGTGTCACAATGGGGTACCTCCATGCCGCCTGTACAAAGGTCTAAGGAGAAAGCTCGCATTTTGGATTTCTCGCTTTTGATTATTCTCAACTTAGACATCCATACCGGGACAACATGGACAACAGATAATGGACTCCTCTTTAATGCATAAGCATGTGACAATAATTATTATTCTCATATGAGATTGAGGATATATGTCCAAAACTGAAACTTCCACCATGAATCATGGCTTAAGTTAGCGGCCCAATGTTCTTCTCTAACAATATGCATGCTCCAACCATTAAGGTGGTAGATCTCTCTTACTTCAGACAAGACGGACATGCATAGCAACTCACATGATATTCAACAAAGAATAGTTGATGGCGTCCCCGAAGCATGGTTATCGCACAACAAGCAACTTAATAAGAGATAAAGTGCATAAGTACATATTCAATACCACAATAGTTTTTAAGCTATTTGTCCCATGAGCTATATATTGCAAAGGTGAATGATGGAATTTTAAAGGTAGCACTCAAGCAATTTACTTTGGAATGGCGGATAAATACCATGTAGTAGGTAGGTATGGTGGACACAAATGGCATAGTGGTTGGCTCAAGGATTTTGGATGCATGAGAAGTATTCTCTCTCGATACAAGGTTTAGGCTAGCAAGGTTATTTGAAACAAACACAAGGATGAACGGTACAGCAAAACTCACATAAAAGTCATATTGTAAACATTATAAGACTCTACACCGTCTTCCTTGTTGTTCAAAACTCAATACTAGATATTATCTAGACTCTAGAGAAACCAAATATGCAAACCAAATTAGCAAGCTCTAAGTGTTTCTTCATTAATGAGTGCAAAGTATATGATGCAAGAGCTTAAACATGAGCACAACAATTGCCAAGTATCAAATTATCCAAGACATTTTAGAATTACTACATGTAGTATTTTCCAATTCCAACCATATAACAATTTAACGAAGATGAAACTTCGCCATGAATACTATGAGTAGAGCCTAAGGACATATTTGTCCATATGCTACAGCGGAGCGTGTCTCTCTCCCATAAAGTGAATGCTAGGATCCATTTTATTCAAACAAAACAAAAAAACAAAAACAAACCGACGCTCCAAGCAAAGTGCATAAGATGTGACGGAATAAAAATATAGTTTCAGGGGAGGAACTCCGATAATGTTGTCGATGAAGAAGGGGATACCTTGGGCATCCCCAAGCTTAGACGCTTGAGTCTTCTTATAATATGCAGGGGTGAACCACCGGGGCATCCCCAAGCTTAGAGCTTTCACTCTTCTTGATCATAGTATATCATCCTCCTCTCTTGATCCTTGAAAACTTCCTCCACACCAAACTCGAAACAACTCATTAGAGGGTTAGTGCATAATAAAAATTCACATGTTCAGAGGTGACACAATCATTCTTAACACTTCTGGACATTGCATAAAGCTACTGGACATTAATGGATCAAAGAAATTCATCCAACATAGCAAAAGAGGCAATGCGAAATAAAAGGCAGAATCTGTCAAAACGGAACAGTCCGTAAAGATGGATTTTATTAGGGCACCAGACTTGCTCAAATGAAAATGCCCAAATTGAATGAAAGTTGCGTACATATCTGAGGATCATGCACGTAAATTGGCTTAATTTTCTGAGCTACCTACAGGGAGGTAGACCCAGATTCGTGACAGCAAAGAAATCTGTTTCTGCGCAGTAATCCAAATCTAGTATCAACCTTGCTATCAACGACTTTACTTGGCACAACAAAACACAAAACTAGGATAAGGAGAGGTTGCTACAGTAGTAAACAACTTCCAGGACACAAATATAAAACAAAGTACTGTAGCAAAATAACACATGGGTTATCTCCCAAGAAGTTCTTTCTTTATAGCCGTTAAGATGGGCTCAGCAGCTTTAATGATGCACTCGCAAGAAATAGTATTTGAAGCAAAAGAGAGCATCAAGAGGCAAATTCAAAACACATTTAAGTCTAACATGCTTCCTATGCATGGGAATCTTGTAAATAAACAAGTTCATGAAGAGCAAAGTGACAAGCATAGGAAGATAAAACAAGTGTAGCTTCAAAAATTTCAGCACATAGAGAGGCATTTTAGTAACATGAAAATTTCTACAACCATATTTTTCTCTCTCGTAATAACTTTTAGTAGCAACATGAGCAAACTCAACAATATAACTATCACATAAAGCATTCTTATCATGAGTCTCATGCATAAAATTATTATTCTCCACATAAGCATAATCAATTTTATTAGTTGTAGTGGGAGCAATTTCAACAAAGTAGCTATCATTATTATTCTCATCAAGTGTAGGAGGCATAGTATAATCACAATAAAATTTACTCTCCATAGTAGGTTGTACCAAAAGACCACTATTATAATCATCATAAATAGGAGGCAAAGTATCATCAAAGAAAATTTTCTCCTCAATGCTTGGGGGACTAAAAAGATCATGAAAACCAGCTTCCCCAAGCTTAGAACTTTCTATATCATTATCAACAATGGTGTTCAAAGCGTTCATACTAATATTACTACCAGCATGTAAATAAGATTTCATAGGTTTTTTAATTTTCGCATCAAACAATCCATGTTTTAAATCAGGAAACAGAATAAGAAGCTCATTGTTGTCCATTATGCCAAACTAGTGTAAACAAGAAACAAAAAGATGCAATTGCAGGATCTAAAGGAAATATCTTCGAGCACAAACACAATGGCGCCAGAAAAGTACTGTTACCTGGAACCGGAGTATGAGTGCCTTTTTACCTTTCCTCCCCGGCAACGGCGCCAGAAAAGTGCTTGATGTCTACGGGAGCTTCTATTCTTGTAGACAGTGTTGGGCCTCCAAGAGCAGAGGTTTGTAGAACAGCAGCAAGTTTCCCTTAAGTGGATCACCCAAGGTTTATCGATCTCGGGGAGGAAGAGGTCAAAGATATCCCTCTCATGCAACCCTCGCAACCACAAAGCAAGAAGTCTCTTGTGTCCCCAACACACCTAATAGGTGCACTAGTTCGGCGAAGAGATAGTGAAATACAGGTGGTATGAATAAGTAGTAGCAACGGCACCGGAAAAGTGCTTTGCCCAGGACAAGTAAACAAGCAGTAGTAACGCAGCAGTAGTAACGCAGATAAAATAGTAAACAAGCAGCGATAGCGATATTTAGGAACAAGGCCTAGGGAATAGACTTTCACTAGTGGACACTCTCAACTTTGATCACATAACAGAATAGATAAATGCATACTCTACACTCTTGTTGGATGATGAACACATTGCGTAGGATTACACGAACCCTCAATGCCGGAGTTAACAAGCTCCACAATTCAATGTTCATATTTAAATAACCTTAGAGTGCAAGAAAGATCAATTCGACTAAACCAAGTACTAACACAGCATGCACACTGTCACCT